>NW_027556402.1:31530573-31988073 GCF_003287225.1 Phascolarctos cinereus
AAACAGCAGCAACAGCTCAGAGTTGCAGTGAAGAAATAGCAGCAGCAGGAGAAGCAGCAGCAGCAGCAGCAGCAGCAGCAGCAGCAGCAGCAGCAGCAGCAGCAGCAGCAGCAGCAGCAGCAGCAGCAATCCCCGCCACCACTTCGCCTTGGGAAACCCGGGCTGTTCTGGCTTTGACATTTCTGACTGTGTTTTCTCCTCCCTCTTCTCCCTCCATGTGATTAAAAAAAAAATCTTGTGTGCGTGTGTGTGCGCGCGTGTGTGTGTCTGTGTGTGTCTGTGTGTATGTGGGTATTTCCTTACACTGGCACCCAGTCTTCTGCGCTGGGTGGGTGTTTGTGTGTATGTTTGTATGTGTGTAGCTTTCCTCCCCATCCCCTTTCTCGAAGAATAAAAGAACAGAAAGGAGTGCTTTGAAAATAAATAAATAATATATTTTTAAAAAGCAACCAAAAAAAAATCCTCAAACATCCCAGAGAGGGGGTGGAGGAGGAGGAGGAGGAGGAGGAGGAGGAGGAGGAGGAGGAGTGAAGGAGCAGGAGAGGAGGAGGAGGAGGAGGAGGAACGCAGGCGAGAAGGCAGTAACTTTAAAGCCAGCCCAGAACCGAGAGCTACAGCCTAGTGGTTTGCAGCAGCGGCGGCAGCGGCGGCGGCAGCGGTAGCGTCGTGTCTTCTAGAGAGCGTGTTGTGTGTGTGTGTGTGTGTGTGTGTGTGTGTGTGTGTGAGTGTGTGTGTGTGAGTGTGTATGTAAGTGCGTGTATGTGAGTGTGTGTGTAAGAGAGCGCGAGCGAGTGTGTGTGCGCTTGTGTGTGTGTGAGTGTGTGTGTGTTGTGTGTGTGTGTGTGTGTGTGTGTGCGTGCGTGCAATCGGACTAGCAGCGCGTAGCTCTCCTCCAGCTGCTGGAAATGTCCGAACACAAGGCAATTGATCCGAAGTTATCGACGACGGACAGGGTGGTTAAAGGTAAGCTGGCCCGGCACGGACGCCCCAGTGTACCGCAGCAGGCAGCCCGGTGTGGGTTTCCTTCTCTCCACCTCCCCCCTCCCGTTTTCCCTTTCCTTCTTCCCCCCCCCCCCCAGCCGCCGTCCTTCTAGGATATCCTACAACCGTCCCACCTCCCCAGCCCCCTCCTCCTGATACCTCCCTCCCATGGTTCCCCCCTCCCAGCTTTGGGTATTTTTATTTACTGGGGCGTCAGTTGTTAAATGGATGGGACGTGGGGAGGCGGAGGCGGAGGCGGAGGCTGGTGTGGGCGGCAGGCTAGGGGCCGGGGGGGTAGTGGGGGGTTGGTTGGTGGCTGGCAGGGTGTAGCTGCTGTGACAGAAATAGGAAGTGGGTGGTTGTAGCGCAGCCTTGCCTTGGGATCGGGTTTATGCATTTTCTTTTTTGCAGCGGGAGGGGGGGTGATTTATGGCTTTTAAAAAATTAATATGACATTTTTATTTGCTCGTGGCTTTCCACTGTCTTTCTCTGGAAGTATTTTCTCAGCGCGCTACATTGCAGCAATTCCCTGACGCCCCCCTCGCCTCCCCTCCCCTCCCACCACCCAGTTCCTCCCACCCCCTTGAAGTGACTGCACAGGACTCGCGAGAGGGAGAGGGAGAGGGAGAGGGAGAGCGAGAGAGAGTGGGGGAGAGCCCCGGCTTCCTTAGTCGCTGGAGTGGAGGCGGAGGCTGCAGGCTGGTGGCTGAGGAAGAGCCAGCGGGGAGGAGGGGGTTAGGAGCTGCCTTTTGCTGGGAGCAGCAAGGAAAGCCCCGAGGTCCTGTACCTCCCGCTGCTTCCATCTGCCGGGCCCAGGGCCACCTCCCCCAAAATATCGCAATCACCCTCATTCTAAAAAAAATCCCACCCATCCCACACAACCAACAATCTGTGCTTGCTGAAGAGCTTCCCTCGGCATACGTGGAAATCTCCAGTCTGACAGCCGGGGCTACCCTACCTACCGCACCCCCACCTCTGCTACCTTTCATCGAATCTAATGGGGTGTTCTCTCTCTCTCTCTCTCTCTCTCTCTCTCTCTCTCTCTCTCTCTCTCTCTCTCTCTCTCTCTCTCTCTCTCTCTCTCTCTCTTTCACACACACACACACACATTATAGATTTATGATTGTTGCTCTCAGGTTTGCTGCTAGGGTACAAGGGGGAAGCGAGGAGAGGCAATGACAATTCGAAGCCTGCTTTCTCATTGGGGGAATCTACAATCCTCGGCTTGCCCACTGTGTGGATGGGGGTGGGGACAGGAGGAAAGAGAGTAGGGGAGGAAGGAACCGTCCTGGGAATCCTTGGAAGGATAAGGCATTCAGCAAATTCATTCGAAGAGAGTGACAACCCCGCCCCCCTTCCCCATCACCCTGCCAGCTGAGAATCAGGATCTAGCCTCCTTGGGCCTCGGGGTACTGCGGAAACAGGCCTTTGAAATACTCCAGAATTAGCTAGGTTGTTGACTTGAGTGTTTGGGATTGAGGTGTTGTTCTGTTTTTGTTTTCATTTTAAGCTGAAAGGTTATCTATCCAATACACACTGGGCGCCAAATACGGAGCCCTGCAATAAAGTCATGTGTCCCATAATCATTTCTTTTTATTGATGATTTGGGAGTCTTGAAAGTGAAGTTTACCCAGCCTGGGAAAAAGAAAAAAAAAGACTGTGTGCATACAAGAAGATGGAAATTCTCAAACTAGTTTTGCCCTCACCATTGCAAAATGATCCATTTATGAAAAAAAAATATGTCGTGCCTTTTCTTTAAGAAAAAAGTTGTCTTATTGGAATTTTTGTGGCTGTTTATTTATAGAGCTTTTAAAGTACAGAAAAATTCTGCAAGTAACTTCAAATATGAATATAGGTAAGAGCAGTTTTATGTTCTCTCTGCAGGCTTTGGCTCTCAGGGAAACACTAGCAAAGAAGATTTTGGAGGAGAGCTGTACGTTGTTTCATGTAGCTATGTTATATCAGTTAGCTATATGTTGTATAAGCTATTTGTTATATCACAGTGACATACAGGATTAAAAAAAACTTTATTCTTTAACAAGAGTATCACAGGTTAAGAAAGCTCTCTAATATATAAACTTTGAGTTTACTTCTATTTTTTACATGTGGCTAAACATCTTTCGAAGTCAGAATTAATGTCACTATACTATTGATAACTCAATCTTAAAAATTCATCTATAAATTACACTTTCTATTTT
Source organism: Phascolarctos cinereus (assembly GCF_003287225.1). NCBI lineage: Eukaryota > Metazoa > Chordata > Mammalia > Diprotodontia > Phascolarctidae > Phascolarctos > Phascolarctos cinereus. The sequence continues at coordinate 31,533,753 of NW_027556402.1, forward strand.
CATACAAATTGCCCAGATTCAATATATACCTTTTGATGTGTATGTTTTTTTGTTTTTACTTTACAACATAAAGATAATTTGATGTCACTTATATGTGACAGTAATTATCGCTTGTAATTGTCATATGATGTGACATCTTAGTCATTCTTTGACTAATAAGTTGCCTTGTCCTGTAACACAAGTATCTTTTGTTGTTGTTGTTGTTGTTTTAAATGCATGTCCCCATTCCTAGTTCTGAAAATTTGTTTTTTTTGTTGTTGTTGTTTACATACAGCTTAAAAACCATGTGTGCCCATATTAGGAGAACTGATTTCGTATTTGATTTATCTGGACTTTTTTTTTAGATCATTGCAAAAAGTTACTGTAGTTTGGCATAGTTATGCTTTTTGGTAGGTATACTCCTGAAGATATGCTATTCTTGACTTAAAAGAAATTGCAAGTATTTAGATTTTTTCCCCAAAATTGCTTAACAAAATTCATGGATATGATTTTTAACATTCCTGTAAACATATTTCACTTTTGGTTAAATATATACAAAGGCCATCAAATTTTATGAGATATTATTTCTCCTAGGACAAAGCCATATACTTAATGGGGAAAAAATTCCCAAAAGATGGTATTGTATTTGTGAAAATGCACTGAATGTTCATCAAACTTTGGCTTTACTGTAGGATATGGTTAAAACCTATCCTTGGTGGTCATAGATGTATTTATTCATTAGGTCATGATTATCAATCATTTGATAAGGAATTTAAAGATTTATTATGCATGTTTAACCAGCTAGAAGGAGAAGGAAGGAGGGAGGAACGGAGGGAGAGGGATAGGGAGACAGGTGGGGGAGAGAGGAAGAGAGGGAGAGAGAGAGAGAGAGAGAGAGAGAGAGAGAGAGACAGAGAGACAGAGAGAGAGAGAGAGAGACAGAGAGAGAGAGAGAGAGAGAGAGAGAGAGAGAGAGAGAGAGAGAGAGAGAGAGAGAGAGAGAGAAAACTAATTCTAGAGTCTGGGGGATGAAGGTTCAAGGCCAAACCCACCTGTTTGCCCCCATATTATTCTCTCACCATATCCAGACAACTCTATAAACATCTCAGTGAACAGATAATTTAGATGAGTTAGTTGTTCATACACTGGAATTCTTCATAATGATAATATTATAGGGTAGATTTCTCTCCCCTTCAACAAATGTTTTACTCAATATTTAGCAGCATTTCGGTATTGGTCTGGGAGATTAACATGTGGGCATTTTGTCAGGCCTAGGGTGTATCTACCCACTTTATTTTATTTTCTTCAAACTAAACTGGCTTTATATTTTTAAAGTGTTATTCAGAAACTTAAGAGGGCTTAATTGTGATTTTGTTTGCAGTAATAAGATGTTATGCCTCTGGAGAGGGAGGTTAGCAATTCACAATGCAGTGTTTTCTTTCCTTGAGGTGTGTTGCATAGGTTATTGTGGGTCCAGAGAATTGATTTTCTTTCTAAGCCTTATAAGTGAGTGGGAATGATGATGACAGTGGAGAGTTAAACAGTTTTTTAAGACAGTTTAGAAAGATGATACAAATGGAAGTGAAAAAATTCCAGTACCTAATTTTTATTTATTTTTCTTTTGTATAAAACATTTTGGAAATTATATTCCTTGATACTTTGAGGGAGGAAATCTTGATATATAGATATTTATCATATTTGAATTTTGGAGTTTAGAAATATAGTTTGGATTTTTCTTGTCGTGAATTTATTACAAGAAACGCATTATCAGACCTAAAGGGAAAGGAGGGGTAAGATTGTAAAGGAAGTCAGAGCACGAAGGAGCCACCCTGGTTGCCCACAACCCATCAAAGTGGTGCCTCCATAGTGCCCGGCCTAACTCCTAATTCTTTCTTGATTATTTTCCGCTAATTAAAACCTTAGCCTACGTAACAGGACCTCTAGACCCTGATTTTTGCCAAATGACAGCTAGCTAATTAAATAATCTAATTGGTGCTAATAGGTGTTGATGCTTTAATCTTCCCAGGTGTCATATGTGCATTTTAACAGGGACCTTCTGAGACAAAGCTTTAATCCAAAGTACTAATTCTAATAGTGGCAGTTCCTGGTATTTCAACAGGCTGGTGAGGAAGATAGTTTATTTGACAGGGTTTTGTGGAGTCCTTTAAAATACTGTGTAAGCATCAACCTTTGCAAAGGGGCACGCAGAACAACAAAAGATACATTCTTTTCCATCTGATATGTAAAAGTTGCAGAGATAAGATACACATTAACCCAGTGTCTCAAAAATCTTAGTGCAACTTGAAGTTACTCTTAAAGCAAGTCTTACAACTGCACTAAGACTTTTGCAACACTCAGTATAAATTAATTGATCAGGAAACAATTATCAGGCAACAGTTTCCAAGTAAACCATTTATGTAAGATGCTGTGGATTTTGTAGCTAAACCAGTTATATTGTGGCTATTTTAAAAAATGACCAAGACGATAGAATCTATCACCGGTTATACTATTTACAATTAGTTGAAATTGAATGTGTAATACTATTTATTTTAGTAGGTGAGAGGAGATTAATTGGAATAATTTTCTTTTATTACTTTTTTGGTCAAAACTACTTGAACGTGTCCTGTGCATTTTAGTGTTACTACTACTACTACTACTACTACTACTACTACTACTACTACTACTACTACTACTACTAATCATTCAGATTTGTAATAATTCAATAAATTCTATCCTTTGTACAATCTAAGAATGATTTTTTTAATGAAATTAATCCTGTAAATTAGATTACTGAGATAAAGGTTTAGCATACTTGGGAACAAACTGTTATAAGATCCTAAGCACACTTATTCACATTTCCTTGAAGGTTGATAATTGCAGATAAGTCTTATCTAGTCATTATGTGGACCACCCATTCAGAAATACTAGAAGTTAATTCGCGGGATTTGTTTTTAAAACATTTTATAATTTTAACTTTTTACTAATTCAGGTTAGTGTCCCCCCCACCCCAATTCCTTCATATTAGTAAGGTTTTACTATATCTTGATTGTAATCCCTATGTCTTTCCTATATATACACACACACACATACACACACACATTACATTACAGTAAAAAGTTAGATAACTATTTTAAGTTTGTATGCTAGTACATTATAAGGTCCTTGAAGTAGTGACATCTTTAATTTCTGAAAACCTGGCACAAATGGTAGAGACAGATAGTACTATTAGGAGTTCAGAAAAGGGAGAGGTTTCTGGGCTGTGAAGTCTCCATGGAAGAGGTGGACTTAGAGTTGAACCAAGAAGGAAGGGTAGGATTTGTAGAGAGTATGAGAAGGAAAATGAATACACACACACACACACACACACACACACACACACACACACACACACACACGGCTTTTAAAAAAAACTTTGCTAGGATATGATTTTATTACCAGTTAGTGAGAATGAGGTTAAATTATAATATACTTTGCATTTATAAGTATCACATTTGGGCCTTTTATTGCTATTTGAATACATATTACTAATTTTAATACTGTGTCTACCTTTTCTTATCTACAATAAGCCAGTTAGGTATAAAATTGCCAGTGGAAGCTAATTATAAAGCCAAATAAAATAAAATATATTTTGAAGTGACCTCAATGGGGAAAAAAAAGGCAGTCACTTTTTGGGTGAGTCTGGTTAAATTGAACTTTTGAAAGTTCCATGAAAATATTATTTTACATCTTCATTTGTTTAGCTAATCAAATAAACATGGGGCTAACATCAGTGGAATCATCCTGGGCAATAAAATGCATACACAAAAGTTTCTGTAGTATTTAATAGTGGTTTAGTTATTCTTTATGAGAAACCCCTCCATAGTCACACCATTCCTGCCTTGTCCTATTTCTTAATATAGTTAAGGAAATGGAGGTGGAAAGCTAAATTACCCAGGTTACATAAATCAAAAGTAGACTGGGACCAAAATGCCTGTTCCCAAGGGCAAGTTCCTTTTTCTAGGAGCCATTACACCTGCCTCTTTGTAAATATATTTAGAATGTATAATTAATTATTTTGTATTTTTGAGACACTACTTTATTATTTATTTTGTTTTTCTTTCTCCATATAGAAACAAATAATTTGTAGGGCAAAGCTTTATTTCTGCCCAAATCTCATAGAAAAGAAACAGTCTTAAGTTTTAATCAGATTTATCACTAGTATAAGGCATCCTAAAAAAGTAACTGAAAATTGATACTTTTGATCAATTCATTGACAGAACATTTCCTATGGACTAGACTCTGCTAAAGCTGAGGATACAAAAAACAAGACAGTTCCCTTGTCTAGGAGCTTACTTAATAGTAAGGGAAGAAATAAACTTAAAGAACCTTTTAAGCAGAAGGGACTGAAGGGAAGAAAGTTGCCAAATAGGCAAGGCAGCTGATGGTGAGGAAGAACAAAGAATAGGCTGAAAGTGAAGTGAGCACTGTGACTGGGGCATCTCAAGATAAGATGATCTGGACTAAGGAGCATTAGGGCAGTATCATCATTAGGTGGGCAAAGCAGCTAGCAGAGAGATAGAATAGAGTAGAATGAGCTGGAAATGAAGTGATTGTTATAACTCAACACACAGAATGCAACACTATTATTATCTTGCCAGACTGGAAGGTAAGGAGAAGTTGTATTCCAGACAATTAGATTTCATTTCCTTTAACTCTGCCTCCTTCATGAAGTCTTCCATGTTAGGCCAGAGATCTCTCCCTTTTCTTAACTCCTAATGGCACTATCTGTCTGTACCATAGGTGCAAGTATTCAGAGATGAAAGATGTTACTTGCTTCAAGGACCTTAAAATGTACTGACACACAAACTTTTTTTATACTGTTATCTAACTGTTTATTGTACATTATGTAATGAAAATAATACCATACTAAGACTTAAGATACCTAGTGCCTAACAGTGGCTTTGCCAATGATGAGCTTTCTAAATGTGAACACTTCTCTTAACCTTCCTGGGACTCAGTTTCCTGACCTTGAAAGTGATCAGGCTATACCAGATGAATGAAGGAAGGAAGGAATAAAAAAGTATTTTTTAAAGCACTTATTACGTGACAAGTAGGTCAAATATATGGTGAAGTGGATAGAGTTCTGGGCCTGGAGTCAGGAAGACTTACCTTCATGAGTTCAAATTTGGCCTCTCTACTTACTAGCTATGTGACTGTGGGCAAGTCACTTAAACCCGTTTGCCCCAATTTCATCATCTGTAAAATGAGCTGGAAAAGGAAATGTCAAATCGCTTCAGTATCTTTATCGAGAAAGGCCCAAATGAGTCTGGCAAAGAGTTGGACGCAACTGAAACACAGGGACAGTAGAACAAAAATATGACAAGTACTGTGTTAAGCACTAGGAGTACAAATAGAAAAAGGGTAGGGCATCCCTGATCCCAGCTCTAAAATGCAATGCTCTCTATACCTCACATTCACACAGAAATTGGAGGTGCTCATTCCATATAGTGCTTACCTACCACAGTTCTGCCCCCACCCCCAGCTGCTGTCAGAAAATGAGTAATGATTGATTGAAAGAATGAATGTGACTTCTTGTTGTAATGTCCAGTGATGATCTGGCCTGATACAATAGGTTTTGAGTTTGGTTTGACATTGATTGAAGAGAATTGAAAATGACACCTGATGTTTGTTAGGTGTCACTCTTTTCCAAATAGTCATTAGGTCAGAATTGTAGTAGAGCAGGATTTCAGTTTGAAAGTTTAGAAGAACATAGTCTTATCTTGCTCATCTAACATTTTAACCTGGATTGTGCTACCCATTTCACTTGAATTCACACAAATTTACTGATTGTATTGAATATAAAAATAATTTAAAAAACCCCAGAGTTTGATATCCAAAATTAGGTTTTAGTAATTAAGATTTTGTTTGGGAGGAGGGTCAGAGACCAAGGCTTTGTCTGTCATGCTCCCATCCCACTCTGCTTGCTATCCCTAAAGGTGTGTGGGCTGCCACTGGGGGCGTTCCACAGACAGGCTTTTAAATCCAGGACATGTTTTCAAATCTAGATTCTTAAAATGATGTCCTGAAATAGGTTCTTAGCTAAGAAACAAGGTAGGAGGTGAGACAAGCTGACAAAGTAAAAAAAAAAATTATAGATTTGGAGTCCAGAGACCTTGGTTCAAAGCCTGACTGTCATTTAATTGTATGCATAACTTTGGGCAAGTACCTTAATCTCTCTAGGTCTCTGCTTTGGTATCAGAGTTGAACTAAGTAGCCACTAAGTTTCCTTCCAGGTCTAAATTTGTGGTTCTTGTATCTCACATTCTTCTTTTGATAATGAAGGAAGAGGCAGTAACTGATGGCCATCACTGTCAGTTTGACGGAATAGGATTTTATTTTTAATTGTCAGCATAATAGGTAAAATCAGCCTCTTTGATTTTTTTCTCCTTCTATTCCCATCCCCATTCCATTACCTTGTAGCAGAAAGAGATAACTATAGCACAAACTGGTTAACATCAGCCAACTGTGATATAATGGAAACAACATAGATTTGTAGTCAGTGGACTTATCCCTGTCAAACATTAGCTATGTGGCCTCTAGCAAACCATGAAAACTCTCTCTGTCTCAGTTTTATCATCAGTAAAATGGAGATAATATTTGCGCTATCTACCTGGCACAGTCAGTGTAAGACCCAAGGGAAATAGTGCTGATTTAACAGCTTTGTAAAATATAAAACTTTATGTAAAACCAATTAGTGTGTGTGTGTGTGTGTGTGTGTGTGTGTGTGTAAATTTGAATATTTATGAAAAATGATCAAATTCATATTAAGCGACATTTTTTAGGGTCATACAGATTTAGTCTGGTGGTGTGAAGGTGGTACTTTCTCAGATGTGTGCTGGTAGATGTTTAAGAAGAGTCTCTCTGGGGGAAAATTGTGCACTGGACATACTTTTGAGTTTAATTTGCATTGCTAACATTTTCTCCCTCACTTTCTAGATCAAAGGTATCAAACTCTTAAGGGGAGTGAGGGGCAGCATGTGGCCAGCAAAACTCCTGAGTGCTATTGGAACAGAATTAAAATCTACTTGGGAAATGTTTCACAAAATAAATAAAAATACAATATGACATAGATACTGTTAATTTGTGGTTTTCTAAGTCAATATACAGGCCCACAGGGATCTGTTTCTATTTGAGTTTGACATCACTGGTCTAGGCAATCAAAAAACAACAAATACAGAGATGATTTGTAGCATTTGATGTTTTCTGAGGCACAAATACTCACACTGAAAATTTATTGGTTCTCCCCAAACCAGTAAGAGCTGGCTCTAACATAGCCCTATTCCTATATCACTATGTGCAGTACAGAGATGGATGCTGTTCATTCAGATGTAACCTGGAATAGCGCCAAATTTCAAAGTGCCTTTCTAACCATTTAAAAAAGCATATTATAACCAATTAACCTTTGGTGTTTAATGTATATTTTTCAACTATTTGATAATTATTTGATATATATGGCAACTCTATTAATCAGAATATTTGGTAAACTGGAACCATCTATTTCCCAACCCTGACAGCTAACAGAAAGTTTACTGTAGGAGGATTTTGTATGATAACCCAATTGTTCTAGGCCAAGTTTTGCAGCTTAGTCATTATGAGTAGTCTATTGTACAGACTAGCCCTTTTATACTTTGCCCCTGTTTGTTTTTGTTCCTAATAGCACCTACCTCCCAGAATTTTTGTGAGGTTAAAGTGAAATAATATTTGTGTAGTTCTCTGCAAACCTTGAAATACTATACATATGTTCACTATTATTGTTGTTACTAACAGGCTTAAAGATTTGCCTAGAATACTGAGAGATTAAATGAGTTGGCCAGGGTAACACAATCAGTATGTGTCAGAGATGAGATTTGAACCTAGTTCTTTTTGGCTTCAAAGCTAATTTTCTCTCCACTAAACCAGGCTGCTTCTCTTAATAGCTTATACATTTTAATTAAATATACAGTTATTCCTTCCATATAGTGACTTTCCCCATCATGGTTTCAATATATCATGGGCCAGCATAAGAAATTAAATAGAGTTTTTGGAGGAGTTTTGCAGAAGGCACAGATGACACATAAAAGCCAGAAGACAACACAGAAAAAGTTTAGAAACTTAGAAATGCACAAAATATATGTATAGTACTGTATAATATCAATATAGGTTTACTTTTTAATACCATTAGTATACCAAGATTTTATAATAAGGTACTATAAACATGCCATAAAAGAAAAAAGAAAAAAAAAACAAACTTCTTCTGTGGTACAAAGGGAAGGCCAAAAAATTTTACACGGGTTTTTCCATATTGCAGGGGCACTGGACCTCCAACCCTCATGATGTGGAAGGGATAACCATACATTTATTTCTTCCTTCTACTCAAGTACAAGATGCCAAAAGGATCAGAGACTCATGTAATCTTAAAGTTTCTCTCTGAGGGCTTCAGGGTTTAGTTTTCCAAAACCATCCTTCTACCCAAGATAGGAATCCTATGGACCACATCCCAAACCAATTGTCTTAAACCTCCAATTCCGCTAATCACATAGGGAGCTTCCTATTTTTGAAGCAAACCAATTCAATTTGTGTATGATGTTACTTTTTAGGAAGTTATTCCTCAAACTGAACAAAAATCTGCTTCTTCCATTTCTACCTAGTCTTCCATTTGGCGGCTATCTGAAGTTGGCAATCAGGTTACCCTGACATCTTCTCTAGTCTAAGCATCTTATTCTCCTCTAAGTATTCTTTTTATGACATAGATCTCCTCATGACCAACATTATCCTCTTCTAGACATGCTGTCCATTTTTTTCATTCTGTATCCAGAATTGAACACAGTATTTAAAATGTGGTCTGATGAATGTAGAGTATATAATAACCTCCCCTGATCTGGACATTACTTTCTACTTCAAAACTGTATTTATTTTTTTTTTTAGTATCTATATCATACTGATATTAAATTTGTAAATAGCTCACCAGTGTTTTTTCATATAAACTAATGTTCTTCTTTGACTTGTACTTATGCAAATTTCTTACCTGGCTGTAGAGTAGTTTACATTTCTTCCTATTAAATGTCACCTTCTTCATTTTAACCCAACCTTCAGTAGATTAACATGGATGTTTGAGTTGATTTAATCATTTGGCAGATTAGAATCCCTCTAAGCTTTTGTTATGTGTGAATTTGATGACTGTTGTCTTTCACAAGTTATGGGTCTCCAAGGATTTAAAATTGAGGATCACCCATAGGGCAATGGAGATGTACATGGGGGACATGGTTATGTTAAGCACAGTGTAAACAAGAAGGTATGTGGGAGAAATGGCATAAGAATGTGATCAAAGAAATGTATAATAAAAAAAAGATGAGGAGGTCATGTGGCAAGTATGAGGGATTAAGAAGTGACTATTCACATGCACTAATGGTATCGAGAGAACATGTCGAGAGAACACAATGAGGGCCTCCAGCATGTTTTGCCCTCTCCTGTAGTAAATTTTAGGAAGGCAAGAGCCACAGATTTCAAAGAAGGAACTGGGATACGCTAGGTTCTCATACACATCAAGGGAGTGAATATTCACATCAATGAGATAACAGGTTCATTGGAATATTAAAGTACTGGAATTTGAGAACAGTGTTTCTTGATTTTGAATTCAGATGGGCCATCAGGTGAAGAAGTTAACTAACTCCTATTTCAGTCTTTAAGTATGTAAAATGAAAGTATTTTCTGCTTATTCAAATGATGTTAAAATAATGACAAAATTCTTGAAACTGCTTTGAAGGAAACCATGGCTTTAGTATAAAGCTTTCTTTTAGCTTCTTTATTGTTCAGTGATATTTGATAGAAGTATTGAGGCATGATAAAGAGAATACTATAGAATAAATCTAAGTCTGACAACTGACTTCAAAGTCAAATCAAACGAGTAAATTTCTAGAAGATTAAATGTCAACAGTTACAACATATCACATACATCTCTCTATTTTTTTAAATTTTATTTTATTTTTCATTTCTCATTACCAAAATTGAAAGCAATTATTTCCAAAAGAACATCATAGCAGTGAAGACATGGTGATACATTGGTAAAGCCACTAGATCGAGATGTGGAGTCTCTGACAACACACTTAATATTTCTTTAGACCTCAGATTCTCCCTCTGGGAAGCAGAGATAATAACAAATATCCTATCTCCTCCACAGAACCGTTGGGAGGGCCAAACAAGATTTGATAGAATTTTGAAACACACCATACAAATGTAAGATTTTCTGTTTTTAGTGTATTTAAGGAACATTGTATTTGTTACTTATATATTTGCTGACATTTTAAAAAGGTCCTATTACATTTGAAAGTTAATAACATTGTGCATTCATGTAGTATTTTCTGAAAATCTTTGGTGCTTTTATGTCTCTTCAGGTAACTCACTCCCCTGATTTGGAGGAGGAGTAGAGAAAGTACATGGGCATATGTTTCTAAAGTAGCCACGTGCTTACAATATCAAGCTTTTTAGAAATCTCTTCATGTTGAATTTTCCATGGCCTTCCACAGAAAGGAGAATCAAGTACAAACTCAAGGGCAGATGCTATAGTTCCCTTTTTACAGAGAGAGAACAGAGACAAAGGGAGGTAAAATAACATTCAAGGTCACACAGTTTGTGATTGCCCCAGTTAAGAAATGAGGTTTTACTTATCAATGTATTTATCATCATGTGATTTATTGTTGCATTCAAGAATAATACAACAAGTGGAAATGGTAAAGTACAAATTCTGAACTGATAAAAAAAAAAGCAAAAAGCTGCCAAGAGAGGTCATTGTAAACCATCTATGACTTCTCTGAGTCAAAAATATTGAAAACTAAAATGACATGTCTTGATATTGGACTAGTTTCCCCTTATTTTAAAGACTTCAATGTCTTTTAAAATTAATGTTCATATTTTTGTCACCAGAGAAAATAAAGAAAGCCACAAATTTCTAAAGTGAAAGCCACTTCAAGGAGAGTTTGTATGAAACATTTTGAAGAGGCAGTTATGTGGTTGCATGGTAAAATTTCAGATGCAAATGTGAATTGTTTCAATTCACTTGTTTACTTATTCTTTCACATTCAAGAGTTAGGCATCTATTACATCTGCCCTTGAACTGCTTTTGAATAAAGTATTTGTGAAAAAGTGAAGAACATTCCCCATTTTTACTGTTACCTATAAAGTAGGGAAATGATAGAATGTATCCTCCTTACACAATTACTAATTACTATTTTTATTCAACTAAACTTGGTCTAACTTTAAGATGATTCATATAACACAACTTGTTCAGCCATTCCTCAATTGATGGGCATCCCCTCAATTTCCAATGTTGTACTCATGATAAGTCATAGGAGTAGATGTAATGGAATATGTAAGAGTGTGCCTTAATTCTCTGGGACTGTAAGTTGAAGGGTCTCTAATTTCATACTGTATTCTATGTATGTGTTTGTTTAAAGTGAGAAACATTCACGGTGAAACTAACTTCTGGAATCGGCTTAGGATCAGACCCGCTACGGAGAGAAGGGTGACTAGCGTTCTTGACAAGTCAGGACTCTGGAAATGTTTCTTTTGTGTTTAGAAAGACAAACAACACCTTCATTTAACCACTTAACAGGAGAAACTTTTTTTAAAATTAATTTATTTTGAATTATCAACAATCACTTCTATAAGCTTTTGAGTTTAAAATTTTTCTCCTTCTTCTTAACTACCTCCCTCCCCTAGACAGCATGCAATCTGATATAGGCTATACATATACATTCTTATTAAACATGTTTTGACATTAGTGATGTTGTAAGTAAGAATTAGAACCAATAGGAGGAACCACCAGAAAGAGGAAACAAAACACAACAGAAGAAAAAAAATAGCAAATAGTATGCTTCAATCTTCATTCAAACTCCATAGTTCTTTCTTCTTTGTGGATAGCATTTTCCATCATGAGGCTGAGAAGGGTTAAGTTTATCAATATCAGTCATCCCACAACATGGCTGTTATTGTGTACAAAGTTCTCCTGATTCTGCTCACTTCTCTCAGCATCAGATCATGCAAGTCTTTCCAGGTTTTTCTGAAGTCTGCCTGTTCATCATTTCTTATGGCACAATAGTATTCCTTTACATTCATATACCGCAACTTGTTCAGCCATTCCCAACTGATGGGCATCCTCTCAATTTCCAACTCTTTGCCACCACAAAAAGAGCTGCTATAAATATTTTTGTACATGTGGGTCCTTTTCCCGTTTGTATGATCTCTTTGGGATATAACCCTAGAAGTGCTATTGCTGGATCAAATGGAACAGGAGAAACTCTTGAAGTACTTTTATGACAGTCATTATGGTGGTGAGGGTGTGAGGGAGTTGTGTTCAGTGCATTAATGATTTCATACCACTCATAATTTAAGGACTGGGGGAAAAACAAAAACAAAGTAATCCACAGCTATTTGTTGCTTATGATTGAGTGTCTAGGTTTTAATTGGAAAAGTCCCACATATGATATGCATGTATGTGTATATGTATGTTTGTACATATATACAACCGTGTATGTGCATGTGCACACAGACATTTACGTATGTGCCTATGCGCATGTGTGTGGATTTGTGTGTCATATAGGACCTGTAGTTTTACTGGTTTAGGGAGCACCCAGGTGAGGGAACTCCTTTGTCCTGTGGTCAACTCCTTGGCTACATCTTATAGTTATCATTTATGTATCTAGAGGACCGAGAAATTAAGTGTCTTGTCTAAGTTCACAAAGACAGTATTTGTCAGAATCAGGATTTGAATTCAGGTCTTTTTGGCTCTGAGGCCAGATCTATATCCATTACATTACATTGCCTCTCATGTATATGTATAGCTATGTATTTATAGCTATGTATACAAAATGCACATTTGTGTATCTGTCTAAGTATACACATTTGGATGCATATATATATATATATATATATATATATTCACATTCAAATACTGATGAAAAATCTCTCCTATACATTATTGCCTTTGTTCACCTATATCTATATTATGGGAGCCCTTTGACATTCTGTGCATAACTAAATCTGAGTATACTATAGCAATATTGTGGGATGATATGACATTCATTGCATGTACCTCTCTATGCTCTGTTTCTCTCTCTCTCTCTCTCTCTCTCTCTCTCTCTCTCTCTCTCTCTCTCTCTCTCTTTCTCTCCACACACACATGCACAAACATATACATATATATATATATATATATATATATATATATATATATATACATATACTTAGCTATACATATATGTATATCCATGTGCATATATTCCTATATGTATATGTGCATATATGCATACTGGCAGGTAACTATTCTCTTTGTAAATTATATCATGATCTGCTCATTAAAGTCACTAACTTTATAGCTGGATAGAACATAGATCTGATCCAGCATGGAATTTCTTGTTCTTTATATTACTGTTGTTGAATGAAGACCTTGTGCTATTTTGGAGGGTAAACTCCTGAAATAGTAACAATTATGCTGATATGCATTTCTTATTATTTTACCTCTCATTTTCATAAATCTTGGTGGTTTTGACATCTGAGACCACAATGAGTTAAATCAGCCTTTCAGAATTGATGTTTTTATGACATCCTGGTGTTCCACTGATTGAAAATAGAGGTTTAGGGAGAACATATTGATGCTTGTGATGTTTTCCCCTTTACATTATTGAATATGAAATGGCATTTATGTACAAGTATTTATTTATTACATGTAGCATTTGGGGTGGTGGTTAAAATGGTTGTTGTTGTTGTTGTTTTTTCTAGTCAGCTTACAGACTCTTTAGGTCACAACCCGAACATAATGGATTTCCTCAATGCGTTTCAAGCTGCAGAGCTGTCCGGATCTGGAAGGGAAATGCTAAGTTAAAAAGTGGTCACCATACCAAGTCCATATACTAAAGATCTTGTGAAGGGCTTGTATGATCTTCTAGATCATAATAATGTTGACTTTAAAAATTACTTTGTAATTATTTAACCATCACATATCAAAATTCACTCGCTGTTTTGGAGGGATCTCATTGTATGGAGAGGTAGACTATCACAGAAATGATCTTACTTTCAACTATTTGTAATTTATCCAGCAAAGAAAAGGCGTAACTGCCCAGGTATTGAAGAGGATTGGGGGATGTGATGAGAAACAGTTGTTCTTTCCATTACAGTGGGGGAAGAGAATGAAGTTGCACCCAAAACTCAACTTTGTCCATAGGTCACATTTAGTTAACCTATTGAAGGAGCATTTCCCCCCCCCCCGAACAGCTTTTCTTTCACTGAATGATATGACAATTGAACATTTTATTTACTGCCTAATGTTGGGTTTGGGGGTTGACTTCAGTGTTTAGATACTTATTTAGTCTGGGATATGTTAGGGAAAAAGGAGTACAGAACTCAGATTTCCTCTGGTCCAAGGTAGGACTCTATGCCTTCTTCCTCTGTGGATTCACCTTGTTAAAATTAGAGCTATTTAAAAAAATATTTTCTGCTTCTCTGGTGGTGGTTATGGAGAGGATTGTAATGAAGACTGATAGTACTAAGAACTCACAATATTTATCGATATCATATGAAGCACAGCAAATAATTCCAAACTAGATTTACCAGAAAAATAAATGATAATTGTGTTATTCAGGATCCTTGGTTTTGTTATTAATTCATCTACCACTGTGATTAGTCATGGGGTAGATTAAAATGATAAGCAGTAGAATACTAAGTATTGCAGTTACTTTTTGACAACAGTCGTCAATTCCACATTAAAAAGAGATGTTCTTCTTAGCATTGAATTATAATAACTTTTACATTTCTTCCACCTTCAGGACTGAATAAACTGAAATGGCTAATTTAGCAGTTCTGCATTTAAGGAAACTGCATTCTTTTTCTTCCCCCTCCCATTCCAGCCTGTGAAGCAAAACTTTTAATCATGAAAACAACATAATGGATATATTAATAATGCCATTAATATAAATAAAGATGAAAAGATAAGCTTCCACCTGAAAGGGTAAATCAGACATCCTCCATAGATATATAGAAGAAGAAAGTAATTTAGACAACTGACCCTTCTATGTTATTCTTTATTACTAGCTACTACTCTAGCCTTAGGGAGAAGGGAGTAATTTGCTGCTAGAATTTCAAATCAGTTATTGCTACAGCATTTTATATGAATATGTCAACAAGTATTTGTTAAGCTATCTGGTAGGCACTGTGCTAAGCTCTGGGAATAAAAATACAAGCAGAAAGAAAGACATTCCTGCCTTTAAGAAGCTTACATTCTTGCATCACATGAAAGGAAGATGAAAAGAGAGGTAAAACAATAAATTTCACCATATCCATAGTTGCTGTACCACGAAATGAAGAGAGGACAGGAGCTACAGTCAGAAAAGTACTGAACCAATAGCAAAGATAAAGAAAGATGGAAAAACTGATTTGATAGAATGGAAATCTTAATATTTCTATGTTTTGACTTCCCCTTTTTATCATTCATGAACATATTGAACATTTTTCAAACTTCCATTACCTGTGTGCCCTGCAAAGGAGCAATGAAAGATATGTGAGGAGCTCTACCCTAGTGAGGGATTGAAATTGTACATATATCATATATGAAATGACTAGTACAATTCTAAAGTGGTGCATGGGTGGATGGGCAGTGCATTACAGTGGAAATCACTGGTTTTGGAGTCAGGGCAAATGAATTTGAATACCATCTCTATAACTTATGTGACATTTGGCAAATTATTTAACCCTTCCTGGTCTCAGTTTTCTCTGTTATTGTGGCATTTAAAAAGGTCTAAGAGACGATTTCTAGGTAATTTAACCATTTTATTAATAAGGCCAGCATGTTTATTAGTAAAAAGATGGTCATTTGGTTATCTTTCTCTTAGACCAAAGACCGCTCATGGTGGTGGGCTCACAGTTTATATGCCCTTGGAAGAACAGGTGTTCCTCAGGGTGGCAATCCATACTGATTGGTTAACCATTAATGAGAGAGTGGGCTATATATTATAAGGAGGGTCTTGGGATACATGACTTGGGTCACCCAAATCTTGATTAAAGAGACTTATTGATTTCCATATCACCTGTCTGACAAAAGGGCAAATCTGTACTTCCCCAGACCTCTCTGAGCAAACATAATGAGCAGGAATGCACACATTAATCCAAACTTAGAATTTCTTTTACTATCTGATTAGATCTTGGCTTGGGTGAATCTCTGCCTAAGATTTCCCACACTGGCTCATTTCTGGATAAGGAAGTAGAAAAGGGGAAAAACCTTGGTACTAATACCACAATTAGTTACTAAATACAAGAGAGAAATAATGATTTCTCACACTATAAAATTAAGTACTCTATGACATCAAGATTATTTACAGCTCTAAATCTATGATCCTATAAACAAGTGTGAAGTTAATTTGGCATAGACTGCAATATGGTAGATATAAGTATTTAACTTAACTAGTATTAATTTTATTTTATAGCTCATACTTCATGATCTCAGTACAGTAGGGTACCCTTCCCCCTCGAGAGACACAAATTTCAACCCTTCCACACTTTATTGGAAGATATGCCTTCATGACTCCCAAAATTCATCTCAGTGGCCACCCTTGTAGTAATATACCTCTCAGTACTTAGCTTGGCTGATCTCTAGATGATAGACATGTAATTACACCATGTGCCTATATTCAAAGTTTTTAACCTCATAGAAATTGCCAAAAGGTAAGATACACTGAAGAAGTTGTTTCATTTAAGCACTGGGAATGAAAAGAGAGCCAAAAGTAGTCACTATCCTTAAGACTTCCACATTCTAGTGAGAGAAGCAACATTTTAATGTTGAATAGAAGGGGAGCTTTAAATGCTGAACACAGGAATTTATATTTCATCCTAGAGGTAATAGTGAGCTGTTAGAATGCTTTGAGTAGAGGAGTCACATGATCAGACCTTCACTTTAGCAAAATCACATTGGTCCCTGAGAGGATGATGGATTAGAGTAGGGACAGATGTGAGCTAAGGTGGCCAGTAAGGATGCCATTGCAAGAGTCCAGGCAAGAGGAGATGATAGCCTGAACTAGGGTTATGATTATATACATGGAGAGAAGGGAGCAGAGGTGACATTTGCCGGGGAGTTGAAATGACAATATTTGAAACTGATTAAGTGAATGAAAGAGAGAGGAATTAAGAATTGAAGATACACTGATGTTTCAAACTTGGGGTCTGGAAATGATGGTGCTATGACCAGTAACAGGGAGACTCAGAAGGTGTAAAGTTTTGTTTTGGACATTTTGAGTTTGAGATGCCTATACTACATCCAGCTAGAAAAATAAAGCAAGCCATGAATATATGGCTTCCCTTCTGGAAAGGATCTTCCTTCTGGATCTCTGGCCATTATTTTCTGTGTAAAGTATGATGATCCTCTCTTCTGAGAGGATTGGGGGAGGGGTAGTGTGGGGAATGAAAAGGTTTTGTGACAGCTGCTGCATGAGTGAGGTAGAAAATCAAATAGGGAGGAGTCAAAGGATCACTTTGTTTCAGTGAAGGTTTAGTGGAGATTAGATAAGAAATTTCTAGGGAACTCAATCAGCTTGGTTACATGACTTCCTTTACCTCCATTCAACAATATGTGAGTCGGAGCTGAGGAGACCAAGGGTGGAAAAAATTCAGAACTGGGGTTTAGCAAGATATTCAAGTAAAAGGCTAGGCAAAGTGTTGACAAAAGTGGGGTTTTGGAAATATGGGACTAAAATGTGGGAGGTATAGTTTTGAAACATATCAAGGCTCAACATAGGAGAGATTATAGAAAGCAAAGTGGATAAAGGACAGAACTTTGGAGAATACAAGTATTTTAGTGGTTGGAATAAGAAGTGGAACTTTTGAAGGGAGGAGATAAAGGAGTGAATGAAGATTCAGGAAGACAATTGGAAGAACATAGTTACTCAAAAGAAGACAGTTTTAAGAAGTTGGGCTGGTCAGAAATGCCAGATGATACAGAGAGGTCCATAAAGGTAAAGGTTCAGAAAAGTTAGTTGGCTGGATTTGTTGAAAAGGAGATCATTATTACCATTTGAGATAATAATTTCAGTGGTATAGTGAAGGTAGACGCCAGACTGAAAGGGTCTAAAATTAAGTCTTCCTAATCAGAGTTTCTTAACTCCTTCATGGGGTTGCTGGAGAGATTTAGGGGATCTATGAACTTGAATGGGAAAAAAAAATACATCTTTATTTTTTAATAACTTTGGCTTTCTTTGGGATCCTATATAATTTAATTTTATGCATTTTAAAACATTCTGCTCTTTCAAGAAGTTTGGAAAGAATGAAATAAGATGATAACTTGAAGAGTAGGAAGGAAAGGGGATTGATTTTTTTGTTGTTGTTTTAATTTTTGTTCTTAAGGACAGGGAACACATGAGAACACTGGAAAGTGGAAGAGGAGACAACAAATAGAGAAGAGAGAGATTTTAATTGGTGGAGCAAGGTCCTGGAGGAAGTGTCTGTAGAGGTTAGATGTACAGGTGTTGGGGTTAGCTATTCTTTAAAGATTGGGCTGGTTAGAGCGAGAATGGCCCTAACTTGTTAATTAGAAAACAGCATGTTTGTCATTTGTGACTCACCACTCAGATTAAAGCTGGAGGCATATTTGTTAAAGTAGTCACAAATTCAGACTCCATTTCTGCCTTCCTCAGCTATCTTGAATAAGTAGGTTAACTAATTTTCTTCCTTTCAAGAGAAGTGAAGTGAATGGTCTAAAGTCATACAGACAAAGAATGGTGGAAATAGGCATAGATTATAGATGTCTTGATTCCCAGCCAATTAATCTTTGTGTCCCACCACTTTGCCTCACCTTTTTTTTGGGGAGGGGAGGTATAATTATTATTTAAATAAACAACATCAATTTATTCTTCCCATCTATCCCCACCCCTAAATTATACTTTTAGTTTGATTAATAAAAATGTTTTAATGAATTATGAGCTATGTAAGCTCCATTTATATATTTTTTTAAAAATTGGACTTTTCCCATCAGTTAAATGCATTCTATTGAGCTGATATGGAAATATAGCAAATAATAATGATCATTTTTATGCAATGTAGCTGATTTTCTGATACTCATCTTCTTATACTTTTCTCTCCAAAGTTACAATAATGACTTTTTAGTCAAAAATACTTCTTCATCATCAACATTCACAATAATTTTTAAACAGTCTGTGTTATCTGTTTTATGGGCAAGGTTAGGCATGTTATTGTTGGCTAAGCAACACTGAGGTAGAAAGAGAGTGACTATTGTATTATTTATTAAACATTCAACCAGCAAGCCTGAATGTGTTCTGCAGAACTCATTTATGTAAGGATCCAGGGGCAGAAATATCAGAGAAGAGAAGAGATGAGCATTTCCTATTTTTCATGTGGGTTGGGGTTAAAGAGCCAACTTTGCTTTACTGTGAAAATGCCCATAAATGGTTTCTCCAATGATGACATCCCATGTTGAATCATTCTCCTCCCTGACCTGTCCATGTCCACTTTTTCTGGATAGAGTATTGGTGCTTAGAAACCACCTTTCTCTTGGCGCTTGAACTAAATCATTTGCCTCTGCAGAGTTCTCTTGTTTCCTGCATGAAATTCAAACTTCTTCCTCTAGCCTTTGAAGCTTCCTACAACCCTGGTGCCAGGCTGCTTGTTTTTGTTTTCATTTTGCTGCTCCCATCTTGGAACTGCATCCAGTGATAGTCTGCAGGACTGGAATCGTTCCTTTGATTCATGCCAAACAACTACAAAAAAATGAAATCTTACTCACCACTTATGAGCCTTTCAATGTTTTGCCATTGGAGAAATTGATTTTAAGGGTAAAAGAAAGGGTTAAAAACTCATGTCTAGTTTTATAAGCCTCAGTAATGGATGCTCTTTCTTATAGTGGGGTGACCAAGCTAACTCTAATTTATAAGTACTCACCACTAATACTCCTTTGAAATTCTTATGTATTCAAGCCCTCTTCTTTCTCATTTGGATAATTGGTTATCCTATTTTAGATCCTCATTTTTTCCACAATTATTGTAACTTTCAACCTTGTTCCTTCTTCTAGACCAATCCATCATTCATAAGGCCATCTGAGATAGTTTCCTAATGCATTGCTTCAACCACCTAGCTCTTCTACCCAGGAACTTGTAATGGTCCACTATTCTTACTGAATAAAGAATTAACTTTTAATTCTGGCATTTAAGGCCCTCTGTAGTATGGTTTTATTTTTCCTTTCTAGCCTTATTTCATACTACTCTCTCCTTGATTCTTGGCCAAATATTGCCAATATGAAAATCATTTATTTGCTGTTCTCAGCCTGCTTTCTCCCATGTCTTTGTCTTTGTTCCTGTTGCTCCTTGGGATTAGAATGGACTCCTTCTTCATCTCTCCTCATTCCCATTTGTTGAAGTTCTTATGTTTCTTCAAGGTCTATCTCCTAACCAAGGGCTAACCAACTCCTCCATGATGCCTTCCTAGATGCTTCCCAGCTGAAAATCATTTATCCCTCCCCAGACTCCTCAAAGGCCCTTGGGTAATGGCTCTCCTTTTCATTTATCATCTGCTCCTTTCCATCCTAGTTATTTGTGTACCTGTGTTTTCCCTTTCTCCCTATTAGACTGCAGCCTCCTTGAAAACAGGCCAATGTGATAGCTATCTTTGTATCCCTGGTTGTTCGCATATGTCACAGGTGAAATCAGTCATAAGATGGAGTCAGTGTGGTTCACTCTATTTGACAATTCCCACACATATTACCTGAGTGTTGTAAGGACTAAATGTGGAGCTGAAGCAAAATTTAGATAAATATGTTTGTGCATACTGTAACATATGCAACATTGATGTTTGCTTGTAAATACTCTGGAGAAAGCAGCAAAAATACAAGTGCTTTTACTGAAAGTATTTATTTACTCATGTATTTACCATTGATTTCAGAGTTTCAAAGCATCTGACAAACAAGCATATAATAAAATGTTGAGCCTAAGGGAACTTCAATATTACAAATTGGTTGCAAGTGTTTTTGTTAAATTGATAGAGAAACTGAGCTACAATCCAGGTTCAAACAAATACCTAGGAAATGTGGAATGAGACGCAGGTCACTGACTCCCAGGTTGGAGCTCTATTTGTAAAATGCCACTTCTTGGATAAAAGTAAAATTTGGGTCATGCTGCTATCACTTATAGGGTAATGAGAAAATTTATCTAGATGAAGCTGCTACTGTTGAAGGTACAAAAGCCTGAAAATGAAAGTTCTATCATTATGACCATCAAACCTAACCTATAATTTGCTTTGTTTAGCATTGTATTTCATTCAATAGAAGCAAGTATATTTAGATGATAAAAAAACAAAATGAAATACAATGATGAAAAAATGAGGGTGAAGTTAGGTGGTGCAGTGGCTAGAGCACGGAACCTGGTGTCAGGAATTCAGGAGTTCAAATTGGGCCTCAGACACTGCAAGTCACTTAACCTCAATTACCTCCAAAATAAATAAGCATTTTTTAAAAAAGCACAAACATAAAAACAAAGATCAGGTGCAGAATTTTTTAGGGAAAGTATATGTCTATGTATGTGCGCATGTAAATGTATATGTATGTGTATATATGTATATATATATTTTATATCTATATATAAATATATCTGCACTTAATTATAGCCTTGGTAGGGGGGAGTCCAGGGGGGATAAAAGAACCAAGTAAAAAATGCACAGCAGAGAACAAAAGAAAATTTACAGGGAAGCAAATAAAAGATGGACTTCTCTCAACACAACACGTATTATTTATCATACAGGCTTTCTTCAAAGGAAAATTTATTGCCATATATTTTGAATCCTCTCTTATGTTTTGTTATGACATGTTTTTTTTCCTTTTCTTACTTTGTATTTAAGTTTCAATATTTAAGTTTATGATAAGTTTCTTTTTCTTTTCTCTATTCTGTATTTGAGTTCTGGTGTTTGAGTCTAAAAAGAAAAAAAAAGAAAATCATGAAAAATATTCTCGACTCACCAAATAAGAGAGGAGGGAAATGTAGCAGAAGCCCCTATGGATTTGGAGTCGGAAGCTCCCCTAATCATTTCTGTGATACAAGACATCTTCCTTCTCCTTGCCTCATTGGCTCGTCTGTAACAGAAGCACAAGCATACCTTCTGTCTCTACCCCAACAGCAGTTAGGATGGAATGTAATTTTATATTTAAGAGCACAGTAAGATGTAAGTAGGGAGGCACAGCAGAACCAGGACCTAGGGTTCAGTTAGTTCAGAACTTGGCAAGGCCAGCTGCAGACAGGAAGAACAGGGAGATAATCTGACCTTAGTCAGAGGACAGGTCCTTGAGCCAATGATTGGCACAGGCCCTCAGTGCCTCATATCCAGATGACTCTCTCCCTGCCTTAAGTCATTTTCTACTCCAGTCCTTGTACAGTTTAGCCACCAAAGTTAGCTTCCTAAAGCAAGGGTCCGACCATGTCATTCCACAGCCAATGAATTCCAGTGGCTCTCTTTGACTTTTAAAAGTCCTTCTTAACCTGTCTTCTTCCTATCTTTCCAGTCTTCATTGCCCTCTATGATCCATATCTATATGAGCCCCCTTGCTGCTACTCCATTTCCCAAATGTACATTTTTATTGGCTTTCACCCAAGCATGGAATGCTCTCCCTTTTCCTCTCTTCCATGTTCCTTCAAGTCTTAACTCAAATCCTACCTTTTGCAAGAAGCCTTTCCCAGTCCACATCAGTGTTAGTATCTTCCCTCCAAAATTTGTATGTATTTTGTTTTTGTTTTGTTAAGTTTTTTTCTTGGCAATGGAGTTAAGTGACTTGCCCAGGGTCACACAGCTAGTAAGGGTCAAGTGTCTGAGGCTGGATTTGAACTCAGGTCCTCCTGACTCCAGGGCCAGGACACTATCCACTGTACCACCCAGCTGCCTCTATATTTTGTATGCACTTAGTTGTTTGCATGGTGTTCCACCCATTGAGCTCTTTATGGACAGTGACTATTTTTGTCTTTCTTTTAATCTTAGCACTTAGCACAGTGTCTGCTATGTACTTAGTAAATAATGTACACTTTCCGATTTGCTGATTGTGTTGTGTTTGTCTTTCATTCTCGAGGAGGACCATGACATCAGGGAGATGATGACATGGCTTGCAGTTGACTTTGTTTTGAGTGAGCGAGGGCTGTGCAAGGTCACCAGACTCACTCTCTCCTCCAGAACCATCTGGGCCCAGTGGCCTGGCCAGATATCAGGGTTACTGGAGATAGCTCAGGATGCAATGGGAGACCCTGGACCTTTTAAGCTAAGGTCTTTTCAGGATCTCACTTTGAGGCAACACCCATTCAGTGAATAGGCCTCTAAGAAGTGAGTCAAGGGATGACCCCTTGATCATTATCAACATCTATCTATCTATCTATCTATCTATCTATCTATCTATCTATCTATCTATCTATAAACTGTGAGGGGAAGACCCTCTAGGTTGCTGGCCAAAAGAGAACCAGTTACTATTTACATTCACTCTGAGCCAGGAGGGCCCAAAAAACCACCATTAAGTGGTGTGCTTGGGTAGGGACCTATTATCCAATCAATGAGCTCCAAAGTGAATTGGGTTCAAGGCTTTGTCTTTGAGAGAGAGAGATCTAGCCAGTAAACCCAAGTTAACTAGACAGCTTTCCACCACCAAAATTTACCTTCCTTTGGGCAAAACAGGAGGAGTGGAGAGGGGAGGGAGGTGAGAAGAAGGAAGGGTGGGGGGAGAGTGTTCTGCTCAAAGGAAGGCTAGATCTCTTTCTCAAAGACCAAGCCTTAAACCCAATTCATTCTGGAGTTCATAAATTGGACAACAACAGGTCTCTGCCCAAGCACCACTTAATGGTTATTTTTTTGGGCCCTCCTGGCTCAGAGTGAAAGTAAATAGTAACTGTTTCTCTTTTGGCCAGCAGCCCTGAGGGTCTTCCCTTCCCAGTTTGATTTTTTTTTTTTATTAAAGGGGCCATCCCTTGATTCACTTCTTAAAGAGGCCTATGCACTGAATGGGCATTGCCTCACTCATAGTGAGAATCTGGAAAGACCTTAGGTTAAGAGGGCTAAGGTCTCCCATTGCATCCTAGGCCATCTCCAGTTGTCCTGATGAATATCTGGCCAATGGACCCAGGCTCTGGAAGAGAAATTGAGGATGGTGATCTTGCAAAGCCCTCCTTTACTCAAATCAAAGTCAATTGCAGGTCATGTCATCATTTCCCTAACGTCATGGTCCTCTTCAAGAACGAAGGACAAACACAACCTGTGAGTAGTCTGAGCTGCCCAAATGGGGACCCAGCTGGCTAGTTCCAGTTGGGTAACTCAGCTCCATCTCTCTTCTCCTCTCCTCTTCTCTCCTTTACTGACTGACTGGAGCATGACAAGGTAAAGCACAAATTACTTCTTTATCATTATTATTTTCTTTATTGTTTATTAGTTCTTTATTTATTATTTAAGTCCTAACTATAATCAAGTAAGTGACATCATTATTTATCATTATTTGCCTTGACTAATATAGCAGTGTATTTTTCTTTGAAGTAAATATGAAATGTAAAGTAAGAAAAAAAAGAATGCGTAGTTTGCTTTTTCAGGTTGGATCTCATGGTATGGCTCAGCTTTGGTCAGGTTACCATGTCTAGATTCTGGTCGTCAGCTTTCAAGTTTCAGAAATTCAATAATATGAGTTCATTAAGAAATGTTCAGGCTCTAGGGAAATGAATCATGCTAAACAATAAGAATTTATAAACCGGGACACAAATTTACAATTGGAAACATTATAACATATCCCACCACTTGTGGGGCTTGTTATAATATGGATTTATTTCATGTTATGTTGCACCAAGCATCCCTGGAAATCCCTTCTAATGCTCAGATTCTGTGGTTCTGTGACATATCTGGCCTAAGAATTAAAAGCAGTTGTCTCTGCAAGGAACTTCCTTCCTGGCTGTGAAATTCATTCTGGTGAATAAATTACATGTCAGACAATGGTTTGCTGATCATAGAATTAGAACCAAGTGATTTAGGTATTCTTGAAGGACATTTCTCTCAAACTGCAGTAGCCTCATGAATTATTATTCTCTACCCTAGGGTTCATTGTCCAGAATCAGAGCACAGTCTCCCCTGGACAGTGCTGGAGAAACATTGGCATGATATTATTGCCCCACTCTCCCCGTATCTCTCCCCCATCTCCTAACTATTTACACATTACCATCTTCCTATTTGCTCTTGTTATCACATCATTGCTCTTCTTCATTATCATATGCTTCTAAAAGAGGTTATGATTTCCAATTTTACAGATTTTGTGTGTGTATGTATTAAATTGGATCCTTTCTAACACTATTGTAGGGAGGCACCTTCATCTTCACTGTAAACCAACTCTAAATCACAGAACAGGGTAGATCTATAGCAAAAATTTCTGAAGACAACTAACCCTGTCCATGTCATGCAAAATTGCATTAACTTTAGTCTCAGAGATTGGAACTTTAAACCCTTGTGCCTAGATCATGGGGTTAGAGTTGGAAAGGACCTTAAAGATAATCTAGTGCACATTTTTTCTCACTTTACAGATGAATAAACTGAGAAAGACCCAGGGGAGTTAAGAGATTTTTCTAAGGTCAAGTATGGAGCAGAACCAGCATTCAAATCCAGGTCCACTGACTCTGAATTCCATGTTCTTTCCACTCAAATGTGTTGCCTACTATTGAAATTCACTTGGGTTGCAGAGTGAGTTGATGAGATTTGTAACCCTCTACATACTGAGTGTTAGTGAATATATAAATATATATATATATATATATATATATATATATATACTTTTGTGCCTATACTCACAAATATATCTTTCAAGTATTTTAGCATGTATATTTGGCTGATTTTGTAATGAATAGTTGATTAATGGGACAGCCTGTGTACTATACTGGTATCCATGACATGTTAGGGGGAGAAAGCCTCACAATTTTATAATTCCTTTATAGGAGTTGTAGAAGGACACTGATAGGAATTGCACAGAATGGAAAGATATGGACAGGTTGCAATGAGGATTAAGTGAGATAAAATATGTATAAGACTTTGAAAACCTTAAAACATTATGTAAATTCTACTTATCAACATCATCACCCTTATTATTTTCCCAATTACATGTAAAGACAATTTTTTGACATTATTTAAAAAATTTTTTTGAGTTCTAAATTTTCTCTCTCCTTCCCTTATCTCCCACCTCACTAAGACAGTAAGCAATTTGATATAGATTATATATGTGTAATCATGAAAAACATTTCAATATTAGTCATATTGTGAAAGAAGAAACAGAGCCCCTCCCTCACAAAAATAAAAACATGAAAAAATAAAGTGAAAAATAATATGCTTAGATCTGCATTCAGACTCTATCAGTTTTTTCTCTGGATGTGGATATTATTTTTCATCAAGGATCCTTTGGAATTGTCTTACATCATTGTATTGCTGAGCATAGCTAGGTCATTCAGAGTTGATCATCACACACACACACACACACACACACACATAATTTAAATGAATTGTGTTTTTAGCAATACTATATAAACACCAAATTTACACTAAAGCCCTGTTCCAACGCCTTCTTGTTGGTAAAGCTGACCATACAGATTACAAGCTGGAGAAGGTGAAGAGAGAGAGTCCTACCAAGGCAGAAAATCTTGGAGTACATTTGAACGTCCCCTGCACTTAACACAATGCCTGGTGCTAAAAGTGACTGACTCGCCGACAGAAAGACATGTCTGAGAGCCAGCTTACTTAAATTCAGAGAACCTCACTGTCAGGTCACAGGAACGATGGGCTGGGGTTTTTTGGCCACATTAAAACTCACAAAAAATCATCTACCAAGGCGTGGGAAGATTAAAGTCCCTCACAATGGAGACTGCCCCCATGAGACACTCACACAACCTTGAGGTTCAGATATAAAGTATCCTAAAACTAGTTGAGTTGCTATCTTTGGCATCTCCTAGAAAAACATGAAGGTATTCAAAAGGTTACTTATAATAATTGTACTCACATATGTTGTTCCCTCTCTCTAAGCATTAACATCAAAGAGTTCTTTGGTTGCTAAGGATGGAGAGAGTCTGACATCTGATTGATTTTTTCTTTCAACATAGAAACCAAAGAATTCTTTAATAACAAAGGGAGGAAGGAATTAAGATTAATCAATGATAGATTTGTAACATGGAGTCAAGATCTCCTTATTACATTCATCTGGTATAATTCCCAATATTTAGCTTTACCTGTATTTCCAATAGGAATATAAAACTTCACAACAATAATGTAGAGAATTTTGACTGCTCATTTCAGAAAACAACTCCATCAATGTTTGGTATAAAGCATATTTAGGCTACGTTGGTGGCTCCAACTATACTGATTATTAGTTCTGTAGATTTAAAAGATGAAGATGACAGATGGTGATGCTGCCTGGGTGGCATTCAAATATTAACTGGAGATGGATAGGTATCTGAGAATGAACTACACTCTCTGCAAGATGGGAAGATATTTAACATTCCTCAAGCATACATTAAAGAATTCCTTAGGTATACATCACAATTGTTTGGCCCAAAGAGAAATTTGCTTTAAATAGATTAAAAAGTCGTATTTTTCCTTCTCTCTATATCCTTCTAATGTCACTCTTGAGGAAGTACTGACTTTGTGTTAAGTACTCATTGCCTTGTAATACAAATTTATTCTTTTAATGGAGGTGAGTGATATAAAATTAAACAGATGGGTAGCGTGATGTATTAGAAAGACTATTGAACCTGGAAGTCAGGAAACCTGGGTTCCAGTCCCTGCTTTGGTCCTGGCTAGAGGGAGATGAATTTGGGCAACTCAACTTATCTGGGTTCCAATGTCCACAACTGTAAAATGAGGGGGCTAATCTTAGGTTTCCTTTAAATTTCTTCCTATCTCTAATATTTTCCAGAGGTTCTATCGTCCCAAATTAATCTGCTCTGTCACACACACACACACCACACTCACACACATGCACACACACACACACACACACACACAACTATTGAGAGGCAATGTTGTGATATACAGACTTTTTCTGAACTAGTTTCAAATGGACACTTACAGCCAACCTTATTCCATCATTCATGCTTCCTAGTGCACATGTAGCAAATAAAAGTCTTATTTCCTCGTATAAAATATTCCATTCACCTGATTTAAATAAGAAAAAAATGGAGAGAAGTCCTTTAGATTTTCTTTTCTCTCTTTTTAAAATATATACATGCTTATTCACATACTTCAGTACCTAAACTTCAATGGATATGAAATTTCATTGATGTGGATATTCCCTCCAGTGGTATAGATTATAATAACCGCCCATGACCACTAACCCTGGGTGACTCTCTTCCTGTCCACCTGCTAATTGGCCCCAGTGAATTCGCTTCTCAAGATCTTTTGACATTGGGAAGATATCAGTGAGCCATAAGGGGCATCATTTCCTTGTTGCTCACTAGCCATATGTGACTGACCCATCTTTTTTTATCTACTTCCACATTACTCTGATGGCATCCTTTACATGCTTCCCCAGTGTAATTCCCCATTTTTGGTGTTACAGCATGTTCACACCTACAAATCCCTCAAAAAATCCCTAATAAAAATATTTATTTGGTGCCAATCAGATTATCAACTGCTGCTAACATTCATCATTGTGCATAATTTTATGTATAAGGTTGAAACACACACACACACACACACACACACACACACACACACTTTGGACTGGGATTTCATCAATATAGCAAAATCTTCATGTAGAAACTCTTCACTAATTTGTGTCAGCAATTTATCAATTATATTCTTAGAAATTTACCTGAGGGGGCAGCTAGGTGGTGCAGTGGATAGAGCATTGACCCTGGATTCAGGAGGACCTGAATTCAAATCCAACCTCAGACACAG
The DNA here is from genome assembly GCF_003287225.1 of Phascolarctos cinereus. Classification (NCBI taxonomy): domain Eukaryota; kingdom Metazoa; phylum Chordata; class Mammalia; order Diprotodontia; family Phascolarctidae; genus Phascolarctos; species Phascolarctos cinereus. The sequence continues at coordinate 31,562,667 of NW_027556402.1, forward strand.
CATACTTATAAACTGGGCAAGTGACTTAATCCCATTGCCTAACCCCCCCAAAAAGAATTTACCTGAGCTACCGAGACATTGTGTTTTGTTTAATCACAAAGCTATTAGGACTTGAATCCAAGTCTTCTGGATTCCAGAGTTTACCCTTTGTCTACTATACCAAACTCTCTCTCTGTGCATAAATAAAGACGCACAGATATGGGATGTTCCAAAATTATTGGTTTTCAATAGCTTTGTGTGGCACTAAGACTTTTGGAACAACCTGTAGATGCCCCAAGGAATGGGCCTTCATGAAGCTGTTTTGGTTACTTGATTACTTCTTATTAGGGGGTATAAACGATTGAAAGCATAAGACCAAAACTTGTTCTGCGAAATCAGCATATGTTGAGATATCTACAGGAAGGTCATTGCCAATGCAAGTGTTGGCTAATATTAGCACAAATATTTTACTTGATTTATTTGGTTCTACAAGTTTCTGACTCCCTTTAGTTTCTGGATTATCTCTCAGTTTCAAATATAGGGTGGATTGTGTAACCACTGGGCATTATTAAATGCATTTAAAGTTGCAAATGAATGCTATTTTCCTTCCCAAGTATTTCTTAGTTCTTGTCTGGTGCTTTTTTGTTATACGTGTTCACTGTCATGTACCCAATTTTTGACACTGACATGACTAGTGGAAATAAACTTCCATTTTCCGCGTGTTTAACACTCAACTGTAAATAGGTAACATTTGCTATTTTGAGGTCTCAATTCAAAAACAGTGAAACTGAGTTTAAATTGGTTTTGATTTAGCAAAACAAAATAGTCATTTGTTTGTAATAAATCTTAAGGATTGTGGGTCGAACCCAGGCTTCCTGACTGGAAGGCCAGCTTTCTATCTATAATGCCATACAGCCTCTTAATTTATGCAAATATTTCTTTATATGACTCCTTAGAAGTGATCTTTTGTCTTCTTTATGTATTTGTTATCTCCCCTATTAGACTGTCAACTGTGCTGATTTTATCTTCTATATCTATTTATATTCATCCGTCCTATATGCAGTAAAGTGCTCTACATACAATTAGTGTTCAATAATGTTTGTATTGTTTCATTGCAGCTATTGACTTATGCAGACTAAGATGTTAGAGTTTCTTAAAAGAATATTTAATAAAATGTATTTTAAACTTTCTGTGCAAAGGGTAATAGTTAACTTAAAATATCTTTTAGTTTACTTAAAATATTTTATTAAAGTATGAGCTATAGTAATTTGAAAGAAAAAAATATGTAACGTGTCATATATATATTTATATACTACTCTTTTTGAGGCAATCAGGGTTAAGTGACTTGCTCAGGGTCTTACATTTAGTAAGTGTCAATGTCAAATGAGTGGTCTGGGACCAGATTTGAACTCAGGTCCTCCTGACTCCAGGGTCAGTGCTCTATCCAATGTGTCACTTAGCTGCCCCTGTATACTACTCTTTTGATTTGATTGAATAGCAGTGTGACCTAGCAGTTTGGCCTTATTGTCAGGAAGGCCTACTTTCAAATCTTGTCTCTTGACACATACTGTGTCTTTGACCATAAGCAAATCACTTAATCCTTCAGTACCCCTAGGCAACTAAGCCTGCAAGTTAAAGACAAATTGTTGACTTGCTTTGGTGGAATTTCTGTACCGGAATTCCCCAGAAAACTGTAATGAGATCACAGGTCTGTCCTCTTCTCCCCCCAGTTCACCCTTCCCAATCCCCAAAATTGTTTTGAATACATTTTTAGAAGTTTACTGTATACAGTTATGTAACTGATATATAGCATTCTCTAGAAAAGCTCAAAACTGGTATGCATTCAAGTCTAACTACAGTATTCTTGGATCCATTCACAAACACCTATTATGTCCAACACACTTCAGGCTAGAGGGGACATAAAAAGCTAAAGGTCATTGAACTCAAGGAATTTATAATCAAGAGGAAATAAAGCATACACACAGATAAAGATTAATGTTAGTTTCATAGAAGGTGGAACAATGTAAAATTCTAGTCTATGCCTTTTAAACCTTATGTTACATCCATACTGCTGGGTTTATATTCCTGCCTGAAATGTTTAAATACAAAAATCATCACTGCCAAAAATTAAGTCTGTGGCTTGGACACTAATTTATTTTTATCATGCTCATTATCACATATTTCACAGTTGTTAATTATAAGCTTAATTATTGAAATCAAATACACTTTGTATCATAATGGCCCACTATACATTCTACATTGTGTCTACTGTATTAGAAATATACCCCATTAATGATTGTCTTCTCTATAAAAGTACCTAATTCCACATAGTAAAATTTTAAAATAACAACTCCAAATCTCTAATGTAAATTATAGACTTTGAGGGTTGAGGTTTAAATATATATATATATATATATATATGTGTGTGTGTGTGTGTGTGTGTGTGTATGTATATACTTTAATGTACATTTTGAGTTTTTGTGCCCTTCTCTTGGGTCTTACCTTTTAAACAATTTTCACAGTTGATTTTAGATTGAAACCCTGGTAATTTAACACTAGGAATTATGGTAGATTATAGACTCAAATTTCAATAATCCATGGGTAGCTTAGCTGTATTTCCCCAAATCCTTCTAAAGTTGAAACAGAAGGACTTATAAAACACTAAAGTAGTTGCACCTCTCACATGGGAAAAAAAGGAAAAAAAAATTTGAATAAGCAAGCTTTTGATGTATCTGCTTTAGCATCAGACTTTAGCTCAGGACTTCTGAGGCCCAGGCCAGCTCTCCATCCACTCCACCAGGGTGCTTTTTATTATTGTCTCTGTGGTTGAGATTGTTGATATGGTTATTACCTCTCAACTGGACTATTAAACTGGGCTCCCCATGGATGACTCTCCTTATAGTCTCTCCCTACTCCCAGTTCCCCTTTTCCCTCCATTGTTGCCAAACTGACATCCCCAAAACACAGATCTGATCACGACACTCTTTCCCTCTGCTCAAGAATCGTCTTTTAAGATTTAAGATTAAGACTTGTTAAGGCTTTCTTTTAATTAAGGATAAAAAGCCAAATTTTCAACCCGCCATTAAAAGATTTCAACAACATGGCTCCCAATACCTTTTCTAGTTTTCTTTCACCTTTGTACATTCTCCCTCTCATTTCAACTGTCCAACTGGCTGTTCTCTGTGCATAAAACCCTGCCACCCCTGCCTTTACATGCCTGGAATGCATTTCCTCATTGTCTTAGCTTTTGCGATCTCTATTGTTTCCTCCTTTATAAGGCCCTTCTTGCTCCCTTTCAGACGCCTAGTTATTACTGCTCTTCACTTGAAATGCCTTTGTGTTTATTTATTTGCCTGCATGTTTTCTCCTTTCCCATGAAAGGCAAACTTCTTGAAGGCAAGGATTGTTTTTGGTTTTTTTTACTTTTTGTCTCTGTAGTCCTTGGGCCTAGGATGGTAGGTACCTTGCATAAAATGAAATTTGATAGATATTTATGAAGTCAGTCCCAAATACCATTAAATCTTGTGGTCTTTGGTAATCTTAAGCCAGGAGTTCTTAACTTAGGTTCCCTGAACTTGTTTTTAAAAATATTTTCGTTACAGTATTTCATTATAATTGGTTTCCCTTGTGATCCTATGTATTTTATGCACTTAAAAACAGTATTTCAATGTAACTGATTTTCCTTTTTGTTGTCATTCACTCCTTGTGTGTAACTTTTTGTGACTCCATTTGGGATTTTCTTGGCAAAGACACTGGAGTGTTTTGTATTTCCTTCTTCAGCTCATCTTACAGATGAGGAAACTGACACAAACAGGGTTAAGTGACTTGCCCAGGGTCACACAGCTAGTAAGTGTCTGAGTCTGGATTTGAACTCAGGTCTTCTTGACTCTAGGCCTACCCAGCGCTCTATCTACTGTGCCACCTAGCGGTCCTGGTTTCCTTTGTAACCCTATGTGTTTTATGCATTTAAAAACATTATTTTAAGAAAAGTCCATAAGATTCACCAAGCTGTCCTAGAAAAATTAAATGTTGAGTATTTTTCTTTAGGAGTTTTTTATTCCATCTAATGATAAATAAGATGGATTGTTATTTTTTAAAAGACTGTCTGAAAAGCTTAGATTTGTCATGCTAAAACATTCCTTGTCTGTTATTCAGAGCTTGCCATTGGACTTATAGCAGAACCAGGAGTAATGAGTAGAAGTTGAAAAGATTCAAATTTAGAATTTATGTTCCATAAAATCTTTCTGATGATTAAATGGCTATCCAGATTAGGAAGCGGCTGCTAAGGAAGGGAGTGGGCTCCTTCTTATTGGAGGCCTTCAAAAGAAGTGTAGATGATCAGTTATCCATTATATTATCAGAAGGATTCCTTGGACAAGTCACTTTCTTCCTCTGGGCCTCAGTTTTATTATCTATCAAATGAGGGAATTGAACTGGGTGATGTTCTAAGATTCTAGGTGTAGGGTCCCTTAAGGCTAGAAAACATGAGTAGCACCAAAATGATAACTTAGAGAGCCCAAGAGAGGCAAAACAAAGAACACTTTCAATTTTTCAATAATACTTCATGTAAATGTAGGTATTTCAATGCCTGAAATTCCTGCTTTCTGTGGCATGTAGGTATTTATGTTGTGATAAAGCCAATTACACACAATACTGGGAAGACTCAAAAGCTCTAGGAGACAATAATGGACAGGGAACAATTTTCATTCTACAAGGGGATAATTTTCAAATTTGAGAGAAGAGGCAATTTTTGAAACTTGCCTGGAGTGCACAAATGCCTTGCCTTGGCTCTGCCAATATGATGTTTTCTTTTCCTTTCTTAGTCTCTTAATTAAACACACACACACACACACACACACACACACACACACACACACACACACTAGTTTATGGGCTTACTTGTAAATTATTGAGGATAAAAAGACAAAGGAAAGAGGAAAAAAGGCTCCAAATCAAACATTTACTTTATTTGAGGGAAGTTGTTAAATGATGCTGGCTTTCCTTCCCCTTCTCTCTTAGAAGTTAAACTAAAATTTTGTGTGCACATGTAAAATTGAAAACTAGCAATTAAACATCAATTGAAGGTCCTCTTTAGCCTTTTGCAGTCTAATAAACTTTTAAAAATGAAATATAAATTGATGTAATATCAATATCAGTTATACTAATGAAAGCACAGATTAATCAGACTGAGTTCAGAAATACAGATTTGATCCCTGAGAATGAATATATTAAAACAACAACAACATGGGCGTGTTAATAGCGTTGCCTTCGGAATTAGAGTCCCTGGTTTTGGGTTATGGTTTTATTATTTTATCTGAGGATTATTTTAGCTTTGTCCAGAAATTTTGATATGATGTCTCAATACTGTCTTTGCATCTCACATGGTTATTAGCTGTTTCTTTGATTTGTGCTTTGACCTACTCTTTATTGAGGATTTCCTTATTAAGTCTCAATTTAGATCTATGTGTTTTGCATATTCTCCCTGAATTGATTATTTTTATCGCATTATAAACTCTAAGGGATATTTAGGATTTTTTCTTTTTTTTCTTTTTAACACTTATTCATAATTTCTCTGTGCCATAATACATTATCTATTTTTATGAAATACCATGTTATGCTGAAAAAATGTGTATGTTATCTGGTGATCTTATTTGGAAGGTTTAACTCTAAATTTCCCAACAGTTGGTTTAGTTCTATATTTTCCCTTTTGTTTATCTTTCAGGTAGCTTTGACCAGTTCAGAGAAAGAAATACTAACGTCTCCTACTATTGCTGTGTTCCTATTTTTTGTTTGTTTGTTTGCTTTTGTAACTCAGTTAATTTTTCCTTAAGAATTTAGATCCGATGCCATTTTGGTGCATATCAGTTTAGTATTCATTTTTGTTCATTGTCTATGGCTCCTTTAAGCAGAATACAGTTTCCTTGATCATCTCTGCTGATCTTGTCAACTTTCATTTTTGCTTTGTCTGACAGCAAGAATGTGATGCCTAGTTTTTGGATACATCTGCTGTAATTTTTTTAAGCTTATCATTTTGATTCTATATGTGCCTTTACTTCTTTATTTTTATAAGTGTGTTTTATAAGCAGCAGATTATGAATTTTTGCTTTCTCATCCCTTCTGCCTTTCTCTTTCATTTTATTGGATTGTTTAATTTATTCACATGTGGTGTTAGGAGAGTTAGGTTTATTATTTGCTTCATTTGTGTCACTTTAAAAAATATCTTTCTCCTTTTGATTTCAAATTAATACTTTGTCCTACAATTAGCTTTGCTTAAACTACTTTGGAATCTTATTCTCTTCTATCATTTGTTAGCCATTTTCATAGTTTGAGATTTTACTTAGATTATTGATTCTTTTTATTTCTTTTCTTTCATCATCTGTTTCTTTCCCATCCATTTTTTTTAGGCAATTGGGGTTAAGTGACTTGCCTAGGGTCACACAGCTAGTATGTGTCAAGTGTTGGGTCTGAGGCCAGATTTGACTTCAGGTCCTCCCGACTCCAGGGCTGGTGCTCTATTCACTGTGACACCTAGCTGCCCCTATTTCTTTCCTTCTTATTTCTGCTCTTTCCTCCCTCTCAGCTAAAAAACTTCATTCAGAATTTTTTTTATCTTCTCTATGTTTTTGCTTTTTATTATTTTTTGCCTTTTTTCTAAGAATTTCTTTGCTTTGTACCTTTTATGAATCTATTCCCTTCCTGTCTAATTTGAACTCTTATTGTCTGATTCATGATTTATCTCCCTATTTGTACCTTCTTTAATATCTTTGTGTTCCTCATGTGATTAAAGCTTCTGAAATACCTCAAACCAATGTCTATGTTATTGTTTTTGTTGCTCTTGCTCCATCATGCCTTTTCTCTGTTGTGTCTCACTCTTAAACTATCAATTCACTAGAAAAATAATGTGAATAGTCAATTTTCTCTCTGTGTGACCTTGGGTGCATCACTTATCCCCTTTAGCTCTTCTTTTCTTCATCTGTTGGATTAGGCGCAATGCCTCTTCCTATCCCAACTACGTGACCTCTGAAGTCCATTCCAAATCTAAATGAAGGATTCTATGACTGACTTTCTTAGGGAATTTTCCTCAAAAAAAATAAACAAAACAAAATAATTGGAATCAGGAATAGCAGAAAAGAAAATAAACATATGCTCATATGTGTGTGTGTGTGTGTGTGTGTGTATATATATGTATTTGCATATGTGTATGCATACATATGTATATTTAAGGCAGTTTGGCTTGGTGAATAGAAGGTCATCATGGGGTTCAGAAAGACCTGAGGTCACATTCTGCTTCAAACATCAGCTGACTACGTGACTATTTTTTTTGCTATTTAACCCCTCAGTACTCCCAGGCAATTCTAAGACTTTAAGTTACAGATAACTTGCTGACATATGTTGGTGGAGTGGGTTTTGTACACTGGGAGATCTCTATACTGATGAAATTACAGCTTTAGACCTTAAATAAATCAACAGCAATTTAGGTTTGAACCTCCTCTCCACCTCCACTCCCTGCCCTCCCCTCCAAAGAGTGAATTTTCTTTATTGCATATTATGGGTCAAATTGTTAGAATATATGACCATTTGAAGTACATCAGTAGGAAAACATGTGTCATACCCAGAAATGAGTCATTAAAAAGGATGTGTTGCAGCGTTATTTGGGGACACACCCTGTGTGTAATGAAAAGGTTAAAAAGTATAAAATCTCTTTAGGAAATTCTTCTTTGATTAGTCAGTCACCATTGTGCTGTCTTTAAATACTCTTCCACTGGATAACATAGCTTCAACAGATGCATTAAGAGGTTCAGATCATCAAGGAGACAGATTGTATCTTTTAATGAAGGCTAACTTCCCATTGGGCACAGGATTAATACAGAAGTGGCATTACATGAAAACAGAAGTGAGTTCTTTGAAAATGCGTAGGGTACCACAATTTGAATGTATAGCCTCATTCATAGTACATTTGGTTAGTTTTGTTTGCTAGCAAGGTACTGAAGATAATAGCAACTCCTGAATAAGGCTTCAGAGAAGACATCTATTGAGAGTGTTTGAAACTGACTGAGTACCAATTATCCACAAGTATCCCTGGTAGATTTCCAACTCATGTTGTAATTTTCAAGAACAAAATATGGAGCTAAACAAATTTAGCCATTTAAACACTGGACACAGAAACAGTGTTAATGATAATGTATGAGTAACAACAACAGCAAAAGAGTTTGTCAAGTAATTAAGGCAAGTTGAGAGAGAGGGGGAAAAAAATGTCCCTTGGGAGATTACCTGGTCTAGTAATAAATATTAAGTTTTCAGCCACAGAAGACTCTTCCCTAGCCAATAAGGTCATTTAACTAGGATGATCATATCTGGTTTCCTAGGGATGGGCTGCCAGACCACATGTTCAGAATCTCTCCCCTCCACCCCCAACTACAAGCTTAAATATGTTGGAAACATGACAATTACTGATCTTTGCTTCTAGGGCAGATTGTATTAACTTTCTGCAAATAGAAAAGGTGAGGTACATAACAACAGAAAAGGAAAACAAAAGTTCAGGAGAGGTGGCTTCTGAGTTAGGACTGTTTTAAATATGCACTAAGAGAAATACTTTTTAAAAAAATAGTACTTACCTGGATAGTCACTTTCTAATGGGTTGCTGTGGGAAAGGACCGTGTTTCTGTTAGTTGTTACTTTGAAAATGCTAAGCTTCTTTCCTTCTGGGAGATATCTAACAGGATAATAATTCTATTACATTTTTAAAAATCTCCCTGTTTTGCTCAGCCATTTTTTCTTTTCTTTTTCTTTTTTTTTTTTTTGTGAGGCAATTGAGGTTAAGTCACTTGCTCAGGGTCACACAACTAGTGAGTATCATGTGTCTGAGGCCACATTTGAACTTAGGTCCTCCTGACTTCAAGGCCTGTGCTCTATCCACTGTGCCACTTAGCTGCCCCTCAGCCATTTTTTTCTTACCAGAATTTTCTAACATCTTCTTAATGTGTGGCTGATTTTTCTTGTTGCAGTATTTAGAATGAAAAGTTAACCTTTTGATTTCCCCCAGAAGGCTTATGATCAGAATTGACTTAACTGGGTAACACCAAGGCTTTTGGCTGCTTTGTTTTCTGTCTGATTTTTTGTTTCATTTTGATCTTGTTTTTATCTTTGTTTTGAGACTGGGGCTCCCTTTCCTGCTCAAACTGGATGTTCAGTGGCCATTTTCATGGGCCAGATCCCACTGCCCTTTGGCAGGGGAGCTTTGGGAGGCCCTGTTTCTGACTGGGGTCAGTTTACGTAGCCCTCCTCAGGCAGGTGGTGGTGCCCTTCCTTTCAGAGACTTATGTATTAATGCCAGACTTAGGACAGGCACCCAATATGCTGGCTATATTAGACTACTAGCTCAGAAGTCTCAATCCAAGAAATCCAGCAGCCTCAGCCTTCCCAATAACAGGAATTATGGATGTATGTTACTACATTCATGTTCTGCCTATTTTTCCAAAATTTCAGTTGCCAATCAAGTTTTTAAAACTTTCCCTTGATAGAATTACTTAACCTTTGTAGACCTCATCTATAAAATGCAGGGGATGATCTCCACAGGGCCTTCTTGCCCTGAATTTAATTTTTTTAAAGAAAGATTAAAACACTAGTATAATCTGAAATCTTCAGGGGAAAAAACAAAAAAAAATATTTTTTAAACATCCCTACTTTCCAACTCCTTCCTATATTCTTCTTCCTGGATCATTTTTTTCTTCTCATTGGGGAGAGGATGAGACTGACAATCCATTATTCTTTGTCTTTTACTTCTCTTATTCCATCATCCATTTTTAATTGCTGTTTTTTCGTGTGGTTTTTGGTGATACCTCTTCTTCCTTTTCCTCTTTTAGCTCCCACCCTCTGAAGCTTCTTCTGTTTGCTGATATTTCACTCTGTCATTTGTGGCTTTCTTCAGATGAGACCTCAGTAGTCAGCAGGAGAAGGCCCTTGTCTGTTTGGGTTGTATATGGTAGTGGTGACTATGACCAAGACAGAGGACTGATTTAGGAGCCAGTGGGTGTAGGTGAAATAGTGGTGGCTAAATCAGGCACCACCCTAGGAAGGCATTTTATATAGAGAGAATCTTGTCCTCCCTAAAAATATTTGCCCTAAGACATTACACTGACAGCAGCAACTGATATAGAAACTCCACCTTCCTGACTCAACCAAATAAATAACTGGATATTATGTAGACATGACTAAAAGATAATTTTCTTCCACCAAGGAATGTGTAGCCTCAGACATTGACATTGATGCAGAGTGCCTCAACATTTAAGTTATAGAAGTCAGTCTGTCTCCATCTCCCCCCTTCTCCTCTCCCTTCTTCCCTCTATCCCCTCTTCCTCTTCACCTACCTCCTTTCCCTTCTCTTCTCCCTCTCTCTCCCTCTGTCTCTCCTCCCCTTCGTTCTTCTTCTTCCTTCTCTGCCTCCCCCTCTCTATTTGTCTCTTTCTGTATCTCAGTGTCTGTCTGTCTGTCTCTCGAGATTAGGTCTTTCTATCTCTCCCACACTGAAAGTACAACAGTCACTCCCAGGCCTAATCCCAATAGTGAGTAGCCTGGAAGTTTAAACTGGCTCAGTTTTTCTGTCCTGGGCTAATTTTCCCCTCCTTAGCACCCTGGTGTCCCTTCATTGTGAGAATTTACCATGGTAATGCTAAATTTAGTACAGATACTCTACTGATTTTAGCTGTACCATAGCTCAGAAGTCCTGAACTCAGCCTCAGTTTCCCCAGCAGCACAAACTATATAGGTATCACCACTACATGTTGGCCTAGGACTTTCTCTTAATGGAGATATAGATGATGGATGATAATGAGGCAGGTGAAAACCCCAGTTTTGTTGAGGAATCCACCATTTTCAAATAAATTAACACAGATGAACAAATTCACCTATACATAAACAAAATGATTAATTATCACAGGAACCCTGTAAAGTAGACTATTTTTCTTATATTCAAGTTTTTAGATACAGTAGAAGAGTTAACATCATTCCACATATCAATTACAGTTTATTTTAGGCATGATCAATATTGGGATCTTATATTATTGTATTCTAGGGCTGGAAGAGGCCTCAAAAGTCATAAAGTCCAACCACCCCATTTTTTAGGTGAGGCCTAGACAGGTTAAGTAACTTGCCCAATGTCATAGGAAGGAAATGTCAGAGGCAGGGTTCCAACCCAGGTCTATTGATTTTGTATTTGGTCCCTTTTCCCACTTGTTTTCCTTCCTGCCCAAGAGCAACAGGTCTCAGGGGAAAAAAAATAGCATTATTAGGTTGGATTTTCTTCTACCAGTTCAGGAATTTAGGTTGTACAGTGGTCAATGGTGAACTTCAAGTCAGGAAGCCTTGAGTTCAAAAAGCTTGTCTCAGATACTAGCTGTGTGACCCTAGGCAAGTCACTTAGCCTCCTTCTGCTTTAGTTTCCTCATCTGTAAAATAGGGATGATAATAACAGGACCCATCTCCCAGGGTTATTGTGAAGATAAAATAAGATAATACTTAAGTGCTCTGCAATCCTTAAAGTGACATCAAATATACACACATGTATGTATAATATACGAAATATATGTTGTGTGTGCATATATGGCTATACCTACACATATGTATATGTGTGTATATATGTTATATACACACAATTATAATTTAAAGATTACCTAGAAGTTCTTAAAAGAATTGCACGTTAGCTACTACTTCAAGTCACAGTAGAGTGGGATCGGGAAGCTCTTTGTGACGATCATTTGTTCTCTTTTGCCAAAGCTTTTGAAAGACTGAAACATTTCTGTCAGACTTGACAAATGATTTCATCTTGAATTTGCACTTGAATAATAAGCTTTGCTCTTTCTAATCTCCTCCTACCCCCTCCAAGGCAATTTCATTGAATATGTACCTTCTGGCTGTCATTTTTTAAAATGGAATGGGAAGTCAGATATTAAAGGGGGTTGCCATTGTATCCCCTCCCCCTCAAATCATTTTCAAATATAAATACAAATGCACACTAGTTTCTCGTGAATTAGTCAACAAGAATTAAAATCTTTGAATACAAACTTGATTTCTTTTTGGAATAAAAATTAAAGGTATTTCATTAGATATAATATTTGTTTGGTTTGGGGGGTTATTTTTTACATCTCCTATTGATGGTTAAAACACAGTAAACTTACCCAAGGGGTCATCTAGTTCACTCCCTTCTTCCACCCCAAAGATTTATTATTAATTTTAAACCATTGAGTTTGTCTCCCTCTTTGTTTGTTATTCACCTTTTTCCCCTAAGCTTCCCTCTTGGAATTCTCTTGTGAATTCCTATCTTTTAAGACCCATCTCAAAAGTTCCTCAATGAAGCTTTCCCAGATGGATCTAGACACTTTCTTTTGTATCCTCCTAATATACTTGTTATTTCATATTGTAGTTATTGGAGCAATGTGTCATGGTCCTTCAATGGGTTCAGGTACTATGAGGACAGAGGCCATATCTTATCAACACTTTGCATTGGTTACATCCCTAGACTCTTTCTGAGCAGCGACGTTCCCACCCCTCTCTCCTCATAAAAATTTATGAATAAGGGAAAAGAGCAGTAGACATGGAGGGAGAAGATTTGGATTTGAAATCCTGTTGCTGCCGCTTACAAACTGTAAGATACAGGGAAAGTTCTCTCATTTCTTTGGGTCTCTTTCTCCATCAATTGGACTTTTGGATTTGATGCACGCTAAGTTTCCTTCCAATCCTGCCATTGTGGTGATTTTGTTAAATATCAAATTCAGTAGTCTTTCTTGACTCCAAGTTTCCTGACATTTTTCTTGACCCTATAGTTAAGCTTTTTTCTTTTCCATTTGATCATAGTGATAATCGTTATTGAGCCATGTAAGCAAAGTTATGATAATTCAATTACCCAGCAAATGAACATTGCAGTATCTTCTAAGGCTTCTCCCAGTGAACCTTCAGGTTTTGAGCTCTATTCAAGATCAGAGCATGCAGGGACATTCTGAATTCACCTCTACCCCACCCCATCCTCCAAGGAGCCAGAATTGAGGAAATCCTGTGGTCTCTGGAATTAGAGTAAAAGTTTTATTTCATTGATGTCAGGTGGGTGGCACGTTAGCCAAAATTTTTAGCCACAGAATGGGTATCAGTACCCATGTCTACAGATTATAAAAATCTGTGATAGAGATTTAAACCTCATGCTTATAGTCAACCTCTCCCTGTGCATCAAAAACAATTGATTTAGGAACTTTTATGTAGACTATATGAATATATGTTATAATAAATACAGAGTCTAAAATATAGGCGATACTAAAGAAATGTTTATTGATTTATATTTCTGGTTAGTGACCATTTTATTATTATACTTAATTAAGTTCTTTTCTGGAGCATAGTGTGGTGAAAGAGTATTTTCTTTGGAACCTTAACATCTTGCAAAGTATCTGGTGTATAGTAGGTGTTTAATAACTTCAACTTCCCCATCACAAAAATGTGGATTATTATTCATATTGTAGCTACCTCATGGGGTTACTGCGAAGTTCAAGCCAGATAATGTGTATAATGTGTTTTGTAAACATTAAAGCATTATAGAAACATCAGCTACTATTATTAGGAATGTTTATTGATTGATTGGTTTGAGGTAAGAAGGCCAGAGTTCAAGTTTTATCTCTGCTACTTATTAGCTCTATTAGAAAGACAAAGTCATTCCCCCTGGGTCAGGGATGCTGCTGCCTTGAGGCCACATGTGGCTCTCTAGGTCCTCAAGCGTGGCCTATTGACTGAATCCAACTTTGGCACTCTAGGTCCTCAAGTGCAGCTCTTTGACTGAATCCAAACTTCACAGAAGAATTTTGTTTGATTCAGTCAGAGGACTGCACTTGAGGACCTAGAGGGCCATATGGCCTCAGGGCCACAATTTTCCCACCCCTACCCTAGTATGATAGGCTCAAAGTGGGAAGGCATCTTAGAAACCATCAAATCCAACTTCTTCATTTTATCAATGAGAAAACTAAGACCATTGAAGTGACTTGCTCAAGACCACATAGTATCAGAGGCAGGATTTAAATCCAAGTCCTTTGTCTTTAGAAATGGAGCTCTTTATGTTGTATTGTGATACCTAGCACTGCTTCTTTTTATCATATTTAAAGTAATCCTAATAATACTCACATTACCTAATTCCCAAGATTATTGGGAATTAGCAGCATATAAACATGACCTATAATTATCATTCTTTGTTTCTCTCCTCACTAATTTTTAGAGGAACTATGGTACAACAGGGAAAAAAATGATATCAGGGCAGGAGAGACCTAGTTTTGAATCCTGCCTTGACTTCCCCTAGCTGTGTGACCATGGCCAAGTCGTTTAAACTCTTTGCGCTTCAGTTTCCTCATCTCTGAAATGGAGATAATCATTTCTATTGTACCCTGCAGGGTTGCCATGAGGTTCAAATGAGGTAATGTAGAGGAAGTCCTTTGTAAATCTTAAGGAATCATATAAATGTCAGCTTTTACTATTGCTTAAGCTGAACGAGGCCGTAATAAATAAGGTCTCTTAGAAACCAAAGCCTTATTACTACAAAAAACAAAAACAAAACAAACGACAAATGAAAAACCAAACACAATTCTTTAAGTCTTCTGTGTAGGTATCAAGGTGTTCTCTCTTCATTAATGTGGCATTAACGCCATAAATAATTTCCATCTACAGCCATGGATCTTGAGTGGACTCACAGACTTGCAGAATCCCAGGGTTGCCAGGGGCCTCATAAGCCTTCTTGTCTGAATGCCTTTTCATCTCTGCCTATTGATGTGTTGAAAACAAATGGCAAAAGGTGCCAGAAAGAAAGAAACATACCTTTTGTAATCTGAAATGTGATCTCCAGGTTCAGATGTCAAAGTTATGGCTCACAGGAGGAAGCTGGCTCGTTTGTAGACAGGAGTGAGTGTCTTTTTTGCAAATGTGACAACATGTTTCCTGTGGAAATACAGGTAAACATTTGAGGCCATTCAAAACCATTGGGGCTGGTGGATCTGACTTCAGATAAACAGGACAAACAGACTTATTTAGGAAGAGGTTGTTTTGCTTTCTATGCCTTCTTACTTATCGGATCCAAATTCTTCAAGCTTGAATGCCTTTCACTTTTGAAGGGGTTTCCTTGTTTTATTAATGGTGTTCTTCCCAAGTGCTGGAAACTCTATCCTTGAAATACTAGTAAATTTTTTTGACAGAAAAGCCTGGCCTTTCACTTGAAGTGGAATAATCCTAATTTTTTTTTTTTTACAATTTGGGGAAGTACTAATCAGTCCACTCCTATGCCTAGTTTGATCAAGTGGAAAAGCTATTTAGAATTAGTCAACCTGGGTTTGAATCCTTTGTCACTTTCTGAGCCGTGTGTATCTTACATAGCTTATTTTATGTCTCCCTGTCTTAGTTTCTTTTTTGTGAAAGTATAAGGATACTTGATCTTCCTAACTTGGAGTGCTGTTATAGTGAAAGTACTTTATAAACCCTAAAATTTGCAAAGGCACAGGGTTTGCAGAAGTGGTGAACCTGTGGCCTGGAAGTCACATGTGGCCTTCTAGGTCCTCGGGTGTGGCCTCTTGGCTGAGTCCAGATTTTGCAGAACAAATCCTTTTATGAAAGGGATTTGTTCTGTGAAGTTTGGATTCAGTCAAAGGGCCAGATCTGAGGACCTAGTGGGCCATGAGTGGCCTTGAGGTACCAGGTTCCTCACCCCTGCTTTAAGGTTTTAGGCTTTGCAAAGTGCTTAGCAAATTATATCTCATTTTTCTCAACAGCAACCCTTGTAGACAGGTGCTATTATTACCCTCATTTTATGGATGAGGGAACTGAGGCAAATAGAGGTTAAGTGACTTGCTCAGGGACACACAACTAATTAGTGTCTAGGGTTAGATTTGAACTCAGATCTTCATGACTCCAGGCCCAGTTCTCTATTTGCCAACTGCCTCTAAAATGGGAGCCATTTCCAGTTGTCCTGATCTATATCTTGCCACTGGACCTAGATGGCTCTGGAGGACAAATTGAGGCTGGTGACTTCGCATAGCCCTCTCTCATTTAAATCCAATTCACTTGCAAATCGTGGTATCATCTTCCTGGTGTCATGGTCGTCTTTTGAGAATGGAGGATAAAAGAGCAGCCTCTAATATATTCATATACATACATACCCAAAAATAGAATTCATCTTCCATTTTCTTCTTTAAATTTAAGGTTTTTAGAAGAGGTTTATTTCTTTAATATTGTTTCATTTTTGTAACTATCAGTAAGTTTATATTCATTGACAATTTGAAGTTCTCCCAGGCTGCAGTAAGAAGCCATCATGGCATCTAGACAAGGGAGGCGATAGACATGCTGTCTGTATTCTGCCTTGCTCAGACTGTATCTGGAGTATCAGATTCTGTTGTGGGTGCCACATTTTAAGTAAAACATTGATAAGCAGGAGATTGCCCAAAGGTGAATGACCACGGTTGTGAGAAGGTTGGTTATCATGCCATGTGAGGATTAGTGTTTCCCTATAGAAGGAATATAGGGAGGCCATGAGACTAGTCTACAGGTTTATGAGGAGTACTAGCTGCAGTGAGTTACAAGTTGCAGAAAGGCAGATTCAGGACTCTAAAATAAGGAGAGTAAGGAAAGACTTGGTAAATGAAGGCTTGGGGTGTATAGAGGTGGAATGTGCTGCTTTGGGACATAGTGGGTTACTTTTCACTAGAGGATTTCAAACAGAAATCTTCATTTAGTCAAATGAGCTTGCAGAGGAGGAATATAGAGAGTTTGGACGGGAAGGTATCTTGAGATCTTTTCTGATTCTTAGTCTGCACTTCTGATGCAATAAGTTTCATCTCCACTTTGCCTTATTGAGAGGTAAGAGTGCAAGCATCTTTAGCTGCAAGGGTTTGTTACTCAGAGAATTTGTTGGTTTTCAGTGGTCAGTTGTAACTGTATTTCATCTACAAGGTAGTTTGAGGGCCAACTCACAATTTACAGGCTGGTAGCCCCTTAAATATAAAGTGGACCCAGCCTTTCTTGTTCTAGATTTAAATATATACATATATATATATATATATATATATATATATATGTATACATGCACACTTAGAAGGACCTGAGTTCAAATCCAGCCTCAGGTACTTACTAGCTGCATGACCCTGAGTAAGTTACTTAATACTGATTACTTCCCATCCCCTCCGTGATGATTAATTAGAAGCTCTGTTTTTCACTGCTAATAACAAGTGACAGAATTCAGCAAATTTCACATAGGACATTGAGACATGAACTTCTGTTTTTGGTTCTACTTTGGACATACTGTGAGCCTGGTTCAGATCACTTGAACCTGTCTGTGACTTAGTTCCTCCTTTTCTAGAATGACAATGATTGTAGTGAGTACTAATTGTCCTTCTTAGAATATATGCAATGTTATATAAATATTTAACAACAGTCCCTTGAATGTACCTTCTTCTTCCTTTATTTTCTTACTAGTTCATAAGAAATACATCACATTTTAATTTAAGGCCTTTGTCAGAGTGCTATTGTGAATCAGAAGTTATTACATGGCTAGCATAGAACTTCACATACATTAGGCTCTCAATAAATCTTTGTGAAATATGCAAACTCCAAAAGATGTCATACTTATCTATTGGATTAGGAGCAGGGTTTCATTCGAAGCTACCCCTACCAAGGCAGGTCAAAACCTGCTATGCTCTTTAAGTTAGATTCTTGAATGGTTATTGCCAGGGACACCAAAAGGTTAAGTCCAGGTTCCTGAAGGTATTATATATGGGTCAGAGATATGATTGGAACCCAGCTTTCTATCTACGTACACCAAACTACCTCCCATTGTCTTATCCTGAGATACCTGTATGTTGGAATCCTAGGATTTTAAAGTCTTAAGGGACCTGGAAGATCACCAAGTCCAATCCTCTGAATTTTATATACGAAATAATGAAGGCCTAGAAAGCTTAGATGTTTCATCCAAGGTTATAGGAATGTGCAGAATCAGAATTGGAAACCAGAACTCTAGACTCCTAGCTCAGGATTTAATTTTTATATTATTAGTTCCCATTAGAGGATGCACTAACATTGTTTAGAGCATAGCCTTTGCTAATGGTATGACAGTTTAGATAAAGGATCCATCCTGCCCTGAGTTAGTCTAGGGCTGTGTTTTAGAAATTACGTGTTTTCATGCAGATGCTTCAAACTGAATTTATGTAGCCCCAATTATTTAGAGATTCATTCTTTTTCTTCCTCTTTCTTTTGTTATATCCCTTGGAATGTATGAAGGTAATAATCAAGATGATGATTTTTGAGTGACAAAACTCTTATAATGAATAGGTATATAAAAGTGCTTCCCAATTATGAAGTGCCATGTAAGATGATAAAATTCTTAGACACTCTTTCTGGTTTAGTGAAATCACTCACTTTATTTGTATCCCTCGGTCTAGAACAATGACCTATCAAGGAAAATGCAGAGCAGAGAGTGTTTAGATGGGTCCTGATGATCTGGACCTGTCTGAAATACAAATGAATCTTCTTTAGTCCTTTAAATTAATCATCCTGACTCCTCTTTTGTGGTCCTGATTCCAAGCTTCTACCCTAAGGCCTCATGACCTGATATAAAAGAATAAAAGGACATATTTCTAGTGACCTCGAAATAGGACCCTCATGAAAGGGGGGGATTATACATTGTTGTAGATCTGAACTCAAAGATAAAAGGGAATTTAATAAACTAAGGGTAGGCTGCCTCTGGGGAGAGAAAAAAAATCCAAGTAAGAGGAAAAAAAAAACCATGAACACTGGGGGGCTAAACATAAAGCAGTCCAAACTTCCTCTCTTTGCATAAAAGATCAGTATTATGTTTCCCTGTGGTTATCTTAAACAAACCTAATTATTAGATTTCAAGAAGACTTACATACAGGTCCCAGAAAAAAGCTAAGCAGGAGACATTAGTGAAGTGTTAGAAGGAGGACCGTATGAGTAAGGTGGGAGAAACTGTTCTTGTCTTCTCCTTCTAAGGCCACAGATGGAAAACATCCCCCAGAATTAGTGTAATTTATTTGTAAGAGATTTACAAAAAGTTTATCATAAAAAAGAGTGCCTTCCACAGGCAGATAGATGATCTTTAAAATCCATATTGTTGGCCTGATTCCTATCTGTTTACTGTACAAGGCTGGGGACAGCCTATGCCATGTGATTGTCCAAAACTTGGATTTAAACAGGTTTTCTTACTAAACATGTTTGTCAATAATAGCTTTTCACAAGTATGAAGTATTAATAGAGAACTTATTAACATAACAATTGGAAATATTTAAGATGTATATTAGTAGTGCTTTCACCTTCCATCGGTAACCCTCCAAATAGTTGTGCATATTTTAAATAACATTCAGCGTGTGATGGGTTCCAGGTTTGAAGTTGTGGGGAAGCAGGAGACTTTATATCAAATATTTCAAACAAGTACTTTATATCTCAGTGTGGGGACTGTTAAAAAAATTAGATAACTATCAATTGAAAGGTATTAGGTAAATATATGGGCAAATAGATGGCACAGTGGATAGGAGCCTAGGCCTGAAATCAGGAAGACATCTTCCTGAATTCAAATCCAGTCTCAGATCCTTACCAGCAGTGGGACCCTGAGCAAGTCATTTAAACCTGATTTCCTCAGTTTCCTCATCTATAAAATGAACTGGAGAAGGATATGGCAAACCATTCTAATATCTCTGCCAAGAAAACCCCAAATGGGGTCATGGAGAGTCAGGCATGACTGAGACAACACAACAAAAGGTGAATATAGAGATACCCTCTAGGTTAGAAGATTGAACTCAAAAAGTTAGCTGTGTACATTGCTGATTGGGGTTCAGTGAGCTGTTATGAGGAAAGTACTTTGTATGTAAACCATAAAGCACAATAGAAATGTGAAATATGTACCTCTATATGTGTGTATGTGTATGTGTGTGTGTGTGTGTGTGTGTGTGTTGATTATTGAGAGGCCACATAGTCTAATGGATACAGAGATGGCCTTGTAACCAAGAAGGCTTGAGTCCAAGATCTGACTGACCAATAATGGCTAACCATTTAACTCAAGACTCTAAGTTGGAGAGAAAGTACTGACCTGAAGTGGTAGATTGATAGAGGAAGTTCCTCTCTGGGATCCCTGTCTACTACAGAAATCATAGGTCCAGCCCCTATTTATATACATACATTCACACATACACACACATGCATATATATTAAATATACATGAAAGAGTAGGGTCTGCTCTGGGTTCTAGTATTTTGTACTCTTATGATGTTAATTCAGTGGCCAAAAAGCAAGGCATCCATGGTTCCTAATGAAGAAAAAGTATCACGTTCGTGTCTTTGATCTGTCAACGAGTATTGATTAGGTATTTTCTCTATGCCAGGCACTGTAGTATTGCTGATGTGGTTTTGGGCTAAACCCATTTTTCCACATCTAGGATATGTCTGTGTAGGAGATTCTTGGAAAGTGGTCACAGCCATGGTTCTAAAACCCATGACAATTTAATAGAGTTTTATGGTTAGGATAGCACTTAGAGCCTATCCAATGTGGCTTTGAGGCTGCCAGGTAATGCAGTAGATAAAGCACTGGACCTAGAGTCAGGGAGAACCAGGTTCAGATTTATCCTCAGCTACTTACTAGAAGTCTCTTCACCTCTGCCTGCCTCAGTTTACTCATCTGTAAAGTGGGGATAATGATAGCACCTACTTTCCTTCATGGTTGTGAGGATGAAATGAGATATTTGCAAACTGCTGTGTAAACCTTAAAGTGCTATATACATGCACACTATTGTTGATGTTTATAGATGAAAAAGCCAAGGCCCGGAAATGTTAACTGCCTACCCCAGTCCAATAGTGCTAGAATGTAAACTAGATTACAGGTCTATTCATTGCTAATCATGAGAAAGATTTGGAGTCTCCCTTGACAGCTGCCTAGCACTTCTCACTAATCTGTTACTCTGTCTTCCTTAAGATAACTAGCAATCCTCTCTGGCAAAACTGCCATGAATATCTGCTCTGTCTTCATTACTATCATTCTTTGCCTTGCAAGCAGCAAGTTTCTACTCTTTACGGTGTATAGCTTGCTCATGAGCTCATAATTTTAAAAAAAATTTTAGTCAGTCAATGAGTACTTACTAAGAACCTCCTGTGTGCCAGGCACTGTGCTAAGTACTGGAGAAAGGTAAAAGACAGTCCCAGCTTTCAAAGAGCTTGTCATTTAGATCAAGCATGCCAAGCATATATGATACAGTATGAGTAAACAACATTATTTTTTAAAGTATATTGAAATACAAAGTGTGTGACATGACATTTGAATAAATTGAGATAAATGAAGTGTATATTTTTAATTTTGGAGGATAGAGAAATCTGGATCTTTCATTTTATCAGTTCATGGAAATCTTGGTGTGGAAACTTCCTCTATTCTGGCATAACCGTGATTCTCATAATTTACAATAGTAAAGAGCTATCTGGACACACTGAGAAGCTAAGTGACTGACACAGTATGGGTCAGAGGCTGGATATGAACCTAAGTTTTACTGGCTTTAAGTCTGGCTTTCTCTCTTTTATGCCATTTTCTTTAAAAAGAAAGATATTTGGGGTAAATGTTTATTAAAAGATTTCTAATGATTGTTCACCTCTAGTTTCATTTTCTCTTAGTACTGTTTTTGACTCTAGTTATATAAAATTCTGCATTCATAGATAAGTTGTACAAAAGCAAAGTAATTGTATGTTAAGACACCTTGCACACTGCTTTGTACAGTCAGCAATAAATAAAGTTTGTGAATGAATAAGTAATGTGAAGGAGACAGATATATGATATTCCACTATCTTCTACACACTCATTTGTTTCCTCATCTAAAAAAATAGAGACTGTGCTTTCTATTATACTGCTATGATATATACCATATATGATATACTGAGAAAAGTATTTTACAAAATCAGAGCATCCTAAAGGAAAGTGTTTGATGAATTTAAAAGTTACGCGTCATCATATGGTATGAGAGAGGTGCTATAGTATAGTGGACAGACAGCTAACCTCCAAATTAAGAAGATCTGGGTTCAAGGCACCGCTGACCCATGCTGGCTGTGTCAGCCTCTGTAAATCATTTAACTTCTCACTTCCCCAGGCAACTCTCTATGATGTTAAGTTGCAGAGATGGTGCTGACCTGCATTGCTAGAAGGAATTTCCTCAACTGAGAATTCCATATACTAATAAAATCACAGGTCCAGTCCTTATCTCATGACAAGGAATCATGTAATTTTAGAGCTGAATGGGAGAGACCACAGGGTTATAATAGCTAGAGCACTGTGCACACACACACACACACACACACACACACACACACACAAAAGGCAGTTTATATCTTGGTTCTACAACACACCATTGTTTGACCTAGGACAAATCACCTCATCTCTCTGGGTTTCCACTTCCTCATATTCAGGAAGAAAAATTCAACAAAAATTTACTAAGTGCCTACTACATGCAGTGTACTTTTACAGACACCATGATGGAAGCAATGAAGTATAATGCTTCATCTATTGCCCCATAAGAACTAGTCCACTTCCATGGAGATAGAGATGAGCCATACATGAAACAGTGAACAGTATGTGTCCTATTAAGAAGTATAACTAAGACAGTACATGCAATCAGCATTCAAAGGATGGAGGGATCAGCTTAAGCTAGAATAGTCCTGCTGAGGAGGTGGGAATACTGAAGGTCATTGAAAGATATGGAGAGGGGCAGCTAGGTGGCACAGTGGATAGAGCACCAGCCCTGGAGTCAGGAGGACTTGAGTTCAAATCTGGCTTCAGATATATAACACTCACTAGCTTTGTGACTTGGAGCAAGTCACTTAACCCCAAATGCCTCAAAAAAAAAGATATGGAGAATTTGTATATTCAAATGAAAGGATGGGCATCATTGGAGACTGGGGATGAAGATGTTAAATACCATCACCAAAAGCATAACTAATTTCATAGGTATGGTTTATACAGAATCCAGTAAATATTCACCTGAAATAGACTGTTCCTGTTGAAGAATAGTAGGAGAGATATTTGGATAGGGAAAGTGGAAACCTATTATATAGATGAATTTGAAAAAGAAGCAAGGAGTTTGAGCTTGACATGACAATTATTAGATTCTAAAGCAAGTGAGTATCATGAAAAAAAGTTATGTTTTAAGGATATTAAATGTTTTTAGATGCATTGAAGGGGGTCAGAAGAAAGGGGATGGCAGTAGGGAAACCTCCACAGAAGTCACTGCCTCTGGGTACCAGGTGATCATTATGTTGTCCGGGAGTCACATTGTATTGTTGTTTGCTGTTTTTGCTATTGCTTGTCCTTCCTTCTTTCTCATAGAAGCCCGATGACATCAAGAGGATCATGTCTTGACTTGGAAGTGGATTAGATTGAAGTGAGGCAAAGATATGCAAAGTCATCACCTTCCCTTTCTCCCCCAGAGTCATGGGAATCCAGTGTCAAGACATAGATCAAAATGACTGGTGATGGTCCTGGATGCAATGGGAGACGATGGTTTTTTTAAGCCGAGGTCTTTCCTAGGTCTCAGCTTGTCCCATTCAATAATTAAAGGCTAGGGAAGAACTGAGGCAAAATATGGCCTACTTTGCCTTTACAAAGAATCATTCTGGGAGGGGAAGACCTTCAGAATTTCTGGGCAGAACAGAAACAATTGCTATTTACACTCTGAGCCATCAAAACCCAAACAATCATAGAATACTAGCCTATTTTGGAACAGGAAAGGGCCATTTACAAAGAGATCAAGTTTGAGAATGACATCAGAGTTCTATTTTTTTTTAATCCACTTAATGCATTGGTTTTTTTTTTACATTTTCTATTAATGCACATATATGGTTTTATATATATATATATATATATATATATATATATATATATATATGTCATTTCCTAATATATCTCTCTGTCAGTGAACCTAGCCTTATAATAAAGAAAACCAGAGGAACAAAATTGACCAAGAAAGCAACCTAATAGGCCAGTATATGAAACATTCTGCCCTCATTAGATACTCCCATGTCACCGCTGAGAAGGGTGACTATTTCATCCTCTGGGATTGTTCATTACACTTAATAACAAAGTGGTATGCACAGAAATTTTTTTAAGATAACAAGACCTTAAAAAAGCATAACTCCATTCTCTCAGCCTTCTGTAGACAGAATCTGAAGCCTGATAGTTCAACAGACATCTGCAATTGGACTGTTGATCAACTGGGAACTTATTGCACTCTACTTTTCACATGAAACTTATTCTCTTAGATTCCAGAATTTGAAACATCAGTGATAGGTATATTTCATGTCAAAAGGTACTGTTGTCTGATTGCGTGATATTACAAGACATAATACACAAGGAGAGATGTATTACATCTTAACATAAGGAAATAATACATAAGTTTACATAAGTTACAATATATAAGGAAATGTATTAGACCCGTTAGATCAGCCTTAGGGTCACTTGTATTTCTTTCTTTTAAAGAGTGGCTGATAATGTTTGCAAGTAGAAAGAATAATCAGGTGGGAAGCTTGTGGAGTAGTAAGCATAGAGATAAGAAAGAGGAGAGAGCTTCCAGTCTAACATTTACCTCTGGGGGAGCATAGACTACCTTAGTTCTTTAGTCATTCATTACATAGTTGACACCACCATGCTAGTGTATTGCACTGAATGATTAAACTATTCTTTCTCATTGGCAAGGAACATTTAGTTATAAAAATTGGGAAAATGTTTATATTTGTGCATACACACGTACATATAGATATGCATATACATATGTATATATGCAAACACATATGTACATATATGCATAAACATGGAATATGTGTAGCTCTAGTTGAATCCATTTTTAAGCTGAGGTTTTATTTGATAGAAGTCAACTAAGACTGAATAAATCAAAGTACAATGATAAAAATACTAAAAGAAAGAAAATGAAAATACTAAAAAGAATATGCTTCACATTTTATGATAATTTGGTGTTTTATTTGATAATTTATTAAGTGACAATTTATTTAATAATATATCGGTCTTTTATTTAAGTGGCATCCTCTCTGAGTTCAAATGTCCATTTGTATCTAGTTTGATATCTTCCAGGGATCATCTTGTATCAATTTTGCTTATACCATGAATATTTTTTCTGAGTTCATTTTTTCCCCTCTGTAGCTTCATATCTAACCTCAGAACATTCCTATGAGATAGGAAAAGTTAAGAGACTTGCTGAACATTTTATACTTCAGCAGGGTCCATGGGTACTGGCTCCAGAATCTTGATTTCTAAGTTGGTATTCCTTCATTTAATTATTGTCCCCCATAACATTTATGTATGAGGAAAATAAAATGTTATGATTTTGCATGCACTTACACACACACACACACACACACACACACACACACATTTAAGAGTATCCCATGTAAGCACTTTTGCAAAATGAAATAGCAGTCTTTCATACTCTGGAAAATCAACCTCAGGCTAGCAGTTGTTTGTTTTGTTTTGGGTTTAATTATTTTAGATATTTTAATAGCTTAATCACAACAATATTTATCTATGGATTTAAGTTTTGTAAAGTGCTTTTCTCACAACATCTCTGTGAGGTATGATATTGCAAATATGATTAAGCATATTTTTGTCTGAGGAAATGGTCTCAAAGAAGTTGTTATGTGTCTTAGATAATACAACTACAAATATGTGAGGTGGGATTCAAATATAAGCATGACAGTCTGGCCAGATAGCCTTCCCGTTCTTCTCCCTCCCACCAAAAAAAGGAGGAGAGTATAGCAACACAGAAATGGCTAAAGTAGTTGATTCATGTGAGCATAGGTCCTCATACCAGTGGAATATGTCCCAGCTTCTACTGTTGTAAAGTTCTTGGTTTAGCTCATTGCTTCTTCATGGTCAGTAGAAATAGTAAGGGCACATGACATCCCGAGCTATCCTCAAGTCTAATTTTAACACTTTCCATAGCTTTTCCTCCAAACCTTTGTTTTGTTTTCTTTTTAACTGGATGCTGTCTCATAATGTAGAATGAAATGAAAAAAAAAGATTTATCTTTTTTTCCCCTTCTTTCTTTTCCATTGCTACAAATAATCCCAAGCAGGGAATTGGGCAAAAGTCATATATTAGGACAAGCATGTAGTATGGTAAATAAATCCTTTAGTGGAGTAATAAACTCTTGGAAAATTGTGGGTTGTTGTTCAGTCATGTTTGATTCTTCATCATGCCATTTGAAATTTTCTTAGCAAAGATACTTGAGTGCTTTGCCATTTCCTTTACCAGCTCATTTTACAGATGAGGAAACTGAGGCAAACAGGATTGCATGACGTGCCCAGGGTCACACAACTAGTCATTGTCTAAGGCTGGATTTTTACTCAGGTCTTCTTGACTCCAAGCCTGGCAGTCTATTGACTGTGCCACCTAGCTGCCCAATAAATCATGGGTAACCTGGTCCTAATTTTGGTGTTTAATTTGCCAAGAATCAAAGGTCATAGCGTAGTGCATATTGGTTAACTCTCCACCTTTCAGAGAAAATTGGATAACCTGAGACTGAAAGTGATTTAGAGATCACTGAAAATGAATACAATAAGGGGCAGCTAGGTGGTACAGTGGATAGAGCAACGGCCTTGGATTCAGGAGGACCTGAGTTCAAATCCAACCTCAGACACATAACACTTATTAGCTGTGTGACCTTGGGCAAGTCACTTAACCCTATTGCCTACCTCCCCAAAAAAGAAAATGAATACAATATAATTATAGAATAGAAATATCCTTTTAACACTGATAGTAAAGTCTGTGTAATTATTCCTTTTCCCTCCCTGACAATTATATAATGCACATTTTTTTAAAAGTATGCCTGTTTTTTTTAAATGATTACACCACCAGTTTGTCTCACCTGTTCAGTAGTTGAATCTTCTGAGATATTTAAAGAGATTCCTACATAAGGTAGTGGAATTTAGAAGGGGGAAATGCCTTCCTATGGCCTTAAGGGCAGAAACTTTTCTTGAGCTTCCATAATGTTGGATCTGATCTATCAGATCATTTGGACGTTCTATTTTCCAGTATTGCACTTTGAATATTTGAATAATTTTCATAAGTTTCTGTAAGGGTCATTGATTCAAAAACATTAAGATTCATTGAATTCACACATGTGTACGTGTGTGTGTGTGTGTGTGTTAGCTCATTGAAAAAGAGTGAAACAATTGGACAATTTTAGATCATTGCATTTCAGAATGGTCTATGTGTCCCAAACTTAATTATACATTTGCCAATTATCTGGTTTACTTTGTAAATGTTGATTCCTAAACTCTATAATATGAGCCACAAAGTAATCTCTTCTGTCTACACTAATAAAATGAAGCGGATAATTTGCCAGATCTCCATTTCATTTTTGTTGTTACAATTTGAAGTCTTGAGAGTCTGAATGTGACTTGACTATGAATCAGGGCTTATTGACACATTTCACTAAAAGGCAAATTCAAGAAACGTTACTTATAATCACTTTAACATTTCTGGAAAATGTACAAGCCTAGGCAAATGATTGGCTGCCTCTATAGGACCTAAGAATGAGAAAATAGACTATTAGTCTGACAGTAGAAACATGATAGATCATTCAGAATGACCATTGTACCCAGTGTCAAATTATGCAAAAAATTAAGATGTGAACAGATTTTTTATCAGACTCGCAGCCTTTCTCCAAAGTAATTACCTTGTTAAAATCATAGTTGTACCTTGTGCATACCGATGAAATATTAATGAAAATTTTGTATTCTGAGAATATTGATGGTTAGTCACATTATTATGATGCCATTCACTATATGACTGGGCAATTGATGGGAGATGGAAACTTAGCACTAATGTATTTTTTAATTAAATCATTTTCCTTGTCAAAATATACTTTTATTTACACATTCTTCCCAATGTAGACCTTTAAAAATTCAAATAGTAATCATTAAACATTAAAATCAATTAAAAACAAACAATTACCTACTATTTATAATGCATTGTGCTAGGGAACCATCTTATCCTTACAGAGTTTATTATAATCTAGCAAAAGTAAATCATAAGCTTTCTATAAGACAAAGTTTATAAGTAATATGTATTTGGCAGTTACTAAAATTGCAGTAAAAAAAAACAGTGCTGAAATGGAATTTGTTTAAAATAAAATATAAATAGGGATGTGAGCAGCTAAGTGGCACAATGGATAGAATGCTGGGCCTGTAATCAGGAAGACCTGAGTTCAAATCTGGCCTCCAGTACTTGCTAGGTGTATGACCCTGGGCAAGTCACTTAACCTGTTTGCCTCAGCTTGTCGATCTTAAAGGAGATACCTCATTCATTGCCCTTTGGCAAAGCTCTTCTTGTTTTCCCCGAGGCAGTCTAAATTTTCTTTCTTATAACTCCTGGCTCTGCTCCATGGGGCTAAAGTTAACAGGTCTAATCACTCCTCCATATGACAACCCTCTATATACTAGAAGACACCTCTCATGCCCCTTTGAACCTTCTCTAGGCTTAACATCCCAGCTTTCCGTTCCTTATTTTTTGCTGTCATATAAATCTGCTGACTTATATTGAGCTTATAGCCCACTAAAATTCCCAGATCTTTGTCAAAATGACTGCTTAATACTACCACTCTTATCTTGCACTTGGGAAGTTGATTTCTTTTTGCACCCAAGTGTAAGACTTTCTATTTCACCACACTGAAGTTCAAATTCTTAGATTAAGCCTAGAATCGTTTTTGGATCTTGACTCTATTGTCCAGCAATAGCTTTGTGTCATTTGCAAATGTGATGAGCATGCTATCTATGGCTTTATGGAAGTCTTTGATAAAAATGCTACATAGTCCAGAGGTTACATAAAGTGTTGATTAAAATGTCCAACAGGTCTATGGGGGACTCTACTGGAGAACTCTTGTCATGTTGATATTGAACAACTGATAACTGTTCTTTGAGTCTAGCCAGTGCTGAATTCATCTGATTTTATTTGCAGCTGTGACATATAAAAACTTCAAGAAACATAGTTTCTGGGTAATCAATGATTTTATTAATCACGCTAGTGGATAATTAATAAAAGAGATCAATGGTGCTCTCAAATGCCAAAGACCCCTCATTGAACCCACTCAATGCTTATATGCCCTTGGAAGATTGGGTATTCCTGAGAGTAGTAATCAACTCTGATTGGTCAACAAGTAATGAGAGAATGAATATTATGATGAGAGATGGGCTCATTCTAATGAGGGTCTGGGGGACATGACTCTGATCACTCAGTCTTGGCCAAAGAGATTGATCTATACCCATTTAACCCCTTTATAATCTAGACCAGCACTTCTTAAATTGTGGGTTGCAACCCCGTATAGAGTCCTGACCCACAGTTTAAGAAGTGCTGATCTAGACAGAAGGCAGAACCCACTTTCCCCAGACCTATTTGACTAAAACACAGTGGGCAAGAATCCATCAGTTCACCTAAACTAAAATTCCTTTATCTTTTGGCCAGACCTGAGTTTTCCACTTGGGTCAGTTTCACCCAAGATTTCATTTCATCATGAGCCCTACACCTCAAAGACTGCCTAAATAACCTACAGGGCTGATTTCTAAATGAGGAAAAGGAGGGGAAAAACCTTAGTCCCAATTCAATTTGGCTATTAACATAGATGAAAAATAATAATTTCTCTCACATCAAATGCATATCCCTCCTTACCCAAAATAATAGTATGTGATACTGTAACACAAGTTTTGTTATGAGGTAAAAAATGTATTTACAGCATTTCTAAATCTGTATCTTCTATATCTACGTATATCCCTTGGAAAGCTCCAGGATGTGACTTAAGTCTACCTTCTAGTATAGTGATTTCAGTTGCTCTCAGAACTTGACTGTCTGAACCATAAATCCTAGAATGTCAGTCAGTTTTTAAAACCTTTTATACAATCACCATGTCCTTTCTTATATGTTCACCAGTCATCTCTTTAATGATCTATTCTGAATTTTTCTCATGGATTGAAGCCCAGCTCACTATAGATTATATTTTGCAGACTCTGTTCTCTTCTTTTTATTTTTTTAATCAAGACAATATTTGCCCTTCCTCAATCTTGTGGTACCTTGTTGATTTTCTATGATCTTTCAGATATGACTGACAGTGGCTCAACAATCACATCCTTCAGTTTCTTTTTCTATACCTGAAGATGCAGTTAATCTGTGCCAGGTGACTTGAATTCACCAAAGGCAAGGGATACTAAGTGCCTCTAGTATTACTTATATTTGGGACCAAATCCCTCTTAGTCATTTTTGTTCCATCATTTACAATCAAGAAGTCTCTTTGGCAGAGAGAAGAGAAGCAAAATAACTGAGGAATTTTGATTTTTTTTCCTTCTGTTTTTAGTTATCATCCTCCAATATGCCCCCAATAAAGATCATGGTTATCTTAGTAAACTAAAAAGAAGTATCAGGTATGAATAAGCTAATACACATGCTGGTTTTCTCACCTCCCAATTTTAAATTTGTTCTTGGATTTTGCTGTATGCATTGGAAAAGTACTGAAACAGTTACTTTATAAGCTGATTTTATAAATAGCTTGTGAATGGTTTCCTAGAATGAGAAAAGCATAATGTTCTTTAATATCTGACTTACTTTTTCCTAGAGAGTTCTACTCCACAATCTATTGGTATTAATACATGGAAAAATGCAGCATCTGGATATCCTAGTTCAGTTTTAGAGGACATACAGATTCTTCAGAATCATATTATAGGATTCTAGAATTGGAAGACCCTTAGAAATCATCTATTTTAGCACTACCTTTTGTTAATGAAAAAAAGCAGCTGAGAGAGGTTGAGTGATTTTTGTAAGGTCACACAAATAGCAGATGGCATACCTTGTGTATTAATAGGCTATTCTGATTCCAAATCCAGTGTTCTTTCTACTATAACATACAATTTAAATGAAGATGAAAATCTGGGTTTAAGAAGCCATTATGTGTTATTATTATTATTATTATTATTATTATTATTATTATTATTATTATTATTGCCCATATGTCTTGGGGAAAAAAAAGCCATACTTTGCTAATTAGTTCTACTTAGTTCTTCCTTTCTTTCCTTTTTATATTTTCCTAATTAGGATCAACCTGATTAAACAGTAATATGGTAGCAGAAATACTGTCTCTAATTCACTTCCACCACTTGGTGCTATTATATATTGAAAAAAGTTTAAACTTTCTCTGAAGTAATTGTGCCATTGGCCCCAAGGAGAACTGTTCTTAGTGAAAGCAAAGCAGGAAGTTAATCTGACCCATATAGAATGGCAGTTTTAGAGGTCATCAAGGGGGAGGATTGGGGAGGGGAGTATGTACTCCCCAGGGAGAACCAGCAAAACCGTTAACTCTAAAGGAGATAACACACAGAAGGAGCCACTGATAATTGCACTAAATGTGGTGAAATGTATTTGGGATCAAAAAGTCACAAATCTCCTATCTTGTTTTTAAAAGAAATGAATTCAAATTAACTATGTTTCTTGAGTCCTTAGTCTGAGGGATATGCATGTGTATTTTCAATGAGGTAAGATGATATATTAGATAGGAATCCATTCTCAGAGCCAAGGTTCAAGTTTCACTTTTTTTTTTTGTTGAGGCAATTGGTGTTAAGTGACTTGTCCAGAGTCACATAGTTAGTGAGTGTGTGTCTGAGTCCGCATTTGAACTCAGGTCCTCCTGACTCCAGGGCCGGTGCCTTAACCACTGCACAACCTAGCTGTCCCATCAGGTTTTCACTTCTGATACTTACTGGCTCTGTGACCCTGGGTAAGTCACTTACACACCCAAGAGACTGATAGGTTCAGGGATTTTTAGCCTAGAGTCCATGATTTTAAAAAAAAGTATTTCCATATAGGGGCAGTTAGGTGGTACAGTGGATAAAACACTGGGCTTGGAACAAGGAAGGCTCATCTTCATAAATTCAAATCTGGCCTCAGACACTTACTAGCTGAATGAACCTGGCCAAGTCACTTAACCCTGTTTGCCTTAGTTTCCTTATCTGTAAAATTAGCTGAAGAAGGAAATGGCAAACCACTGCTATTTTAAAAAAAAATTTTTTTAGTTTTTGGGCTATGCAATGGATTAAGTGACTTGCCCAGGGTCACGAACTCAGGTCCCCCTGAATACAGGGCTGGTGCTCTATCCACTGTGCCACCTAGCTGCCCCAAACCACTCCTATATTTTTGCCAACAAAACCCCAAATGGGTCACAAAGAGTCAGACACTACTGAAAATGACTGAACATACAATTTAATATAGTTGGTTTCCTTTGTGATTTTATATATTGTATTTTATGCATTTAAAAACACAATTCTGAGGAGTCTGTGAGTCAAAAAGAAGTAAACAACTCCTAATCTAGTTCATCCCTTTCAATTTACAAATGAGGAGACTCAAACCCTGAAAGATTAGCTATTCTACTGAAGACCTAAAGGTGATAATTAGAATTTTCCAGCTTTTTTCAATTGATTTGGAGAAATAGGAGATGATGTGGAATGCCCTTCCTAAACTTCCAAACTGGCTTTTTGCCTAATGTAGCTAAAACTATAGAATCCTAGATTGGGGAGGAATACCAGGGCCTATTTAATCCAACCTCTAAGCTCACATAGTGACCTGGGTCTCATTTATTTTTCTTGCTGAATTTTCTTGTTTCTTTAGTAACTTTGAATTTGTATATTTGTATATATATATATATATATGTGTATACTGCATCTGTATTTTATAACAGTATCTGTATATACATGTACATACATATATGTATATATAGATGTATATAGACATAAATACCTATATACATACACCCTCCAGCCCATTTTATGTGTGTATGTGTGTGTGTGTGTGTGTGTGTGTGTGTGTGTGTGTGTGTGTGTGTGTATTCCCTTATAGGCTTCATTCTCAGTAAAGTCACTTGTTGAAATGGGCCTTGACTCTGTAATGCCCTAAGCTACCTCCTTCCTTTTCATAAAAACCCATCTGATATTCCACTTCCTCTGGAGAACTTTCCATGATTAAAGGAAAGCAGGGCAGGTCAGCTGATCCAACAGGAAACAATCTCTGGCAGTCTATCTCATTTCCTGTAGAATGAAGATGCCAAAGGTCAGGGCATGTGCCTGTAGGATGCTCTGGGTGAAAGTGATTACTTTTACTTCTTTCCTGTTTAATGACCTAAC
The DNA here is from genome assembly GCF_003287225.1 of Phascolarctos cinereus. Lineage (NCBI taxonomy): Eukaryota > Metazoa > Chordata > Mammalia > Diprotodontia > Phascolarctidae > Phascolarctos > Phascolarctos cinereus. Next base: position 31,595,861 of record NW_027556402.1, read on the forward strand.
ATTGAAAAGTTCTGTCTCCTATTTCACGTTAGAAGCATCTTCAAGCTTCAGGTTAAATTTAAAGCAGTCCAAATTCATGACATATTTTGATTAGAAAGATTAAGAAGAAGACTGATCTTTCTAAAAACATCTTCTTTCTGCCCTTCTACTTTCCAAATGATGCTGTCATACTAGTCAAGCTCAGTCCTTCCCAACTGAAACCACTTTCTAGCTGAGTCCTCCTTCTTACCCATGGCAAAAGCCTAGTTTGTGGCCAATCTCTTGTTCATTCACTTAACAGTACTAAACTGGTAGGCTGTTCCTCATTCTTCTTGATATTAGCAGGGTGTAGTGGAAAGAGTCAGGTTTGGAATCAAGAGCTTGGCCTTTGAATCTCAGCCCACATACTAATTGTGGGGCAATGAACAAGCCACTTGAATGCTCTTTGAAATAGAGATACTAACTTTTCCACTTATTACCCCACAATATTTACTTGAGTATAGTATTTTGTATACTTTAAGTGCTAAATAAGTAATTATTATTCTCCCTATTGAACTTAGTAGTGAGCTAGTCATACTACTGTCTTCTTCCCTCTCCATGCTTAATTCATCCTGAAACTGTACTGTGATTGATGATTGGGGCATGTCAGGAAGCTAGCTCTAATGCCAGAACCCTTCAATGTAGGGAGCAAAATGAAATACTCACAAGTGATTGAACTTTAAACACAAGGAGATTTATTTTGCCTTAAAATGGCAAGTATACAACAGCTTTTAAATTCTCTGGACATGACTCCGCTTGGATCCATATGTTTGGTTAACAGGGCAGGGTATGGTGACTCACGTGGGCTTCAAAAATCTAATAAATGCAAGGGGACCTAGACTCTATGGGACGGGGACTTGTAATTCTCTTAGATGATCAGGAAGCTGTGTTAGGGAAGCTGGGGCAAATCAACTCTCGGGGCACGCTTTGCCTTTTTGGCTTCCCTGTGTTGGGTGGGGGAGGGTAAGGAACAGGCCTGCAAGGAAGGAAGCTGCATTCAGGAAGCTGGAGCCAATCAGGTGCTGGGGGCAGCTTTGTCTTCTTGTAGGCAAAGCCTCCCCATGTTGTGGGAGGGAGGAAAGAAGATTTGTCAGGGAAGTGCTGGTGCTGTCAAATAGAGTATGAACATGATGAGTTTGAACATCGAGCAACTTTGATTAATGGTTGACTATAGACTATATTTCTTATGTCTAGCCTAAATCTTCTGTGCTGCAATTTAAGATAATTCTTTTTCTTTTGTTTTAACTTGGCTGCAGATCAGTAGAATCTTGTTATTACCTTTCTTATGATAACTGATTGTATATTTGTATGAACAGTTATGCTCAATCAATTTTCCCAATCAGCCAGCATTTATAAGCTTCAACTCTGTGCTAGGCACTGGGGTTACAAAAGAAAATTTGAAAAAAGATGAAGCAATCCTCTCTCACAAGTACCTCATATTCTACTGGGCTAAGGGACAATATAAGTTCACAAAATGCTGGGTATTTTGGTATGGTAAAATACTATCTTACAAAGTTTCCTTGAATCTTTTAATTCCCTTTTCTCCAGATTTACAATATACAACCTCTTTTATCTACTTAAAAGTGGAAGCAATAAATAAATTGACAAATATTACTGAGAATCTATTATGTCAGAGGTATAATTCTAGCCCTTACTCTCAAATACATTCAAATTTCACTTTTATAATGTCTGCTGTGTACAATGCAAAGTACTTTGTTTTGGAGATACAGATGCTGTGAAATGACATAGTCCTCATCCTCAAGGACCTTATACTCTGTATAACTACAAAGCAGTATGGCAGAAATGGGGCATAGACCAATGTCTTACATTATTTACTAAGATAAGGTCAAAATAAAGAGAGCTATTGCAAGAAAATTAGCAGAACATGGAACATTACTTATCAAACTTATGGATAGGCAAACAATTTGTGTATAAACAAAAGACAGCAAAGTTAGTTGCAAAATGGATAATTTTGATTACAATGGACATTTTCAAAATCTCCACAACACTCTGCTTGCCTTCGGTATCATCAAACTTCTGAAAGGTTCCCAAAGACAATACCTGTGTAATACTGGCTACTACCTTCTGATCTTTAAAACTATATACAAATTATTTCCCATCCTATAGCAACAGTGCACAAATTCTGGCAATAGAGGCACCTGTAGGAGAGCCAAAGATGCTGAAATGAATATCTTGCAATGAAGTGCATAAATGAATTTCATTATTGTCAATAATCCTTGTCTATTCACTTTACGTAGCCAATCCATTGTTTTCTCAAGAGATATAATTCGTCTTTCTACTATTCATTTTCGTGATATGTCACTGACTTGGAAGATTACACGTGTCTTTTGCTATAGTTCTCTTCAATTGGGGACACTTAATTTTGAATGCAATTGATCACAAGGCGGTGGGGAGCATCTTCTTTTCATCAGAAACAATCAGCCTCATGTGATGCTTCCTTTTTCTCCATCCTGTCCTGGAGGCAGTAGCTTTGCCATGATGCCTGCACATAGGACCTGTGCAGGCAGTTGATAATGTTGGCTTAAAAACTAGGAAGATTACAGTGTCATTGCCCTCCTTTTTAAAATTGAGGCCAACAGGCAACAGGGTTTTCCTCCTTCCTGTGCTATCAGAGAATGGCAGATTTTATTAATGACCTCACTCCCAGGATTTCCTTCTCTTAGCCAGTTGGTGTGTATGTATGTGTTCCTCTCTGTCTTTGTCTCTTTCTCTCCCTTCCTCCCTTTCTCTCTCTGTCTCTGTCTCCTCTATTACTCTGTCTCTGTCACTCTGTCTCTCTGTCTTGCTCTGTCTCTTTTGTTTTGAGGATACTCATTGGTTTTGTGGTCTCCAATGGTTGAAAACATTGTCTCAGCTCTGTCTATCCTCTGGACTGTGTATAAATATTTTTTTTGGAAAAAAAATTAAATATTTAGACAGCTGCTTCCTTTATTCCTTTTTTAAAAAATGACAGATGATGTTCTGAATACCTCTGGTACATTTACACACATGTCTAACCAGTGTGCTTAAACTCCTGACACCCCTCACTGGTAGGAGAACAAGTTATTCATTATAATTATTGCATCTATGAATTTATATAAATGTACTTCATGTTAAGTACACATGACACTTTATATGCATATGTAACCTCTCAAGGGAGAAATAGTCAAGAATTCAAGAATCATAGAATTTTAGAAATGGAAAAGACTTCAGTGTTCATCTGGTCTTACTCTTACATGCCAAAGGCTCCCCTCTGTTCCATCCCTGGCAGTGGTCAGCCTGATACTGTCTGAAGTTCTCTAATGGGAGGGAACTCCTATGCCACCCTGTCCCTGCTTCTTGAGATAGGGCAGCTCACTTTTGGAAAGCATCTATCACCTTTTTAGGATTTTTTTTTGGTTGGCATTAATACTTAATTTGACTCCTCACAACTGCTTACTATTCCTGATTCTGTCCTCTGGAGCTAAACAGAACAAGTATAGTCTCCCTTCCACATGGCTGGCTTTCCAAGATTATATTAGGTTTTTTTTTCTCTTTGTCTACCATGTCACACTGTCAAGTAATGTTGGGCTTGCAGTCCACCAAAACCACTAGATCCTTTAAAAAAAATGTTGTCTAGCAATACCTTCTCTATATAGCTAAGTTGCACAGTGAGTAGAATGCTGGGTATGGAGTCAGGAAAATATGAGTTCAAATCCATTCTCAGACACTTTCTACCTGTGTGAAGTAGGCAAATCACTAAACCTCTGTCTGCCTCAGTTTCCTTATCTGTCAAATGAGGATAACAAAATAATAGCACTTAACTCTCCCAGGCTTTTACAGATCAAATGATATAGTATTGGTAAAGCACTTATTAGCACAGTGCCTGGCACATAGTAGACATTTAATGAATGCTTGTCCCATTCTTTTTCCCCATCTTATATTTATAAGTCAATTTTTTGAGGTAGGTATCAAATGAAATATATTCCTTATGTAGGAAGTTTCAGATTCACTGTTCTTCATGGGTAAGCCTAGTGTAAAATCAGTAAGATGATGATTATGAATAGACTTAGTGCATTTATTTGGAAGATGTGATACAAATGGAAGAGCGCTGGGTTTGAAATCAAAACACCTAAGTTCAAAGCTTAGCTAGGCTCTCTTAGCGATGATTGGCAGCCATGTTTTGGTGTTGGAAAATTCAGTTCAGCTGTTCAATAAACGTTGAATATGCTAGCCACTGTGCTGGGCATTGGGATTAAGAGATGCTTTCTGTCCTCAAAGAACCTGCATTTTCCGGGGGGTTCCAATGTATAAATACGTAAGTAAGTTCAGGATAACTTGAGGAGGGGGAAGTCAGTGAATGCTTCCCATAGGAGGTGGAACCTGACTTGGACTTTGAAGGAACCAAAGGCTTTTGAGGCGAGGAAAGAATCCGTTCAAGGGATGGGGAAACAATTAGTCAACAAGCTCGAGGTAGGGAAACCAGTTAAAGGCTACTGCAGCTGTCTAGAGGAGAGATGAGAGGGGTCTGTACAAATGTATTAGCTGTGAGTTGAGAGAAGGGTTTGGGACAGAGCTTTGGGGGTCACACATGGTTAGTAGATGTGAACTGGATGAAAGTCCAGAAAAGAATACTGTGAAGGATTGATTAGATAGCTAGGAAGAAAATCAGGAGAGAACTGTGTCATGAAAACTTAAAGAGAGAGTATCTAGAAGGAGATGGTGGTCGACACTGTCAAAGGTTGCAGAGAGATTTAAAAGGCTAAGAACTGAAAATAAGCCACTATGTTTAAGCAATCACTTGTGATTTTTGAAAGGGCAGTTGAACAGTAATATTGGAAACCCAGTTGCAGATTCTTAGAAGGAAGTGAAAGGAGAGGACGTGACAGCACCTAACATAGATGACTTTCTCAAGGAATTTAGCTAAGAAGGGGAGGAGAGACATAGTTCAATAGCTATCATGTATTGCTGGATGCACTGTAACATTTTTAAGGATGGGAGGGTTTATTTGTAAGCTGCAGGAAAGGAGACAGTAGATAGGGAAAGACTAAAGATTAGAGGGAGAGTGGATACAAAAATGGAGAAATCTTCTGGAGAAAATGAGACATGCTGATATCAAAGGTGATGAAGAGCAGTTTGTCTTGGTGAGAAGAAGGCTACCTTTTCATCAGGAGATAGAAGAGGTAAATGTTTGAGCAATGTGAGATTAGTAGGATGAGAGAAGAAGGAGCTCAATTTTATTTTATTTTTTGGTGAAGAATGAGGTACAATGCTCAGCTGAGAGAGTGTAAACAGAAGCTGTGGTGGGAAATTTGAGAAGGGAAGAAAAGGTTTGGAATAGCCACCATAGTGAGTGGGATGGCAAATCAATTAGTGAAGTGTGAAAGGATTACTTTGCTGTCACTTAGGGCTTAGATGAGATTACATAATATAGATTTGTAGTAGATGCAATGCGTGTCATTTTGTGAATTTCTCAATCTCTGTTTAGTACGGTGCCTGGAACATAGTAGGTGCTTTCATAAATGTTTCTTGATTTATTGATTGGCTCAGGTGAATGGTGAGAGTAATCCAGGGTTTGATTGGCAATAGAACAAGGAGGCAACTACAGTAAAGGATATTGCAGAGTGGAAGTAGTTTTAGCTTGAGGAAAGGCAGAGAAAAAGAAGATGGAATCTGGGGTGCACAGAAGAGCAAGGAGATCAGTTTGGCTAAAATCTTGAGTGTGCAAAGGGGCCTAATGTGAAATAAATCTGAAAGTGTGAAGCATGAAAAGTCACTTAATCTCTCTTTGCTTTTATTACCTAATCTGTGAAATGAGCAGGTTGGACTAGGTCAGTCTTTAAGGTTCCATCCAGCTTTAAACTGTGATATAATTTTGTATAGGAATATAAACTTTGCTGAGTACTTTTTTTTTTTCTTACCCCAACACTTTGTGGTAGGTAGGGGAGAAATTTTCTTCCCTACTTTACGGGTGAGGATAAGAGCCATCCTGACAATCGTATGGCCATTGGGTGTCCCAGGCATTCTGACTCCAAACTCAAGGCTTCTTTCATTTACATCTGATCTTGGGGCAGCTAGGTGGCACAGTGGATAGAGCACTGGCCCTGAATTTAGAAGGACCTGAGTTCAAATTTGACCTCAGACACATAACTCTTGCTAGCTGTGTGACCCTGGGCAAGTCACTTAACCCCATTGCCTAGCCAAAAGAACAAACTAAAACAAACCTTTACATCTGATCTTTCTGGAGAGCACATCTTCTTTGGCCGTAGCAATACCAAATCACTTAATCATGTTGGTCGATTGAGTCGAACAGCTGGAAAAATGTCTCAATTGCATCTGCCAGTTTGGCTGTTTGCTTAACTGATGTCAGTTCACTCAGATTCTGAAACCTCCTATGGCCATGTGCTTTCCATCTCAGTCTTCTTCCCATGGATGATGGCAGTTTGAGGAATAGGATTCCGGCCTCTCAATCTGCTTTGCTTTTCCTGGATTCCTCTGACTCCTATTTATATCAGCTCCCACTCCTGTCATTGGCATGGCTCTGAGCTGGCAGGACACTGGGCTTTCTGGAAGGTGACACTGTCCCCTCAACCTCTCTGGGGCCAGCTGTCAGAGCAAAGAGGGAAACCCTATCACTATGGTATTATAGGAACATAACTCCGGGAAGAAAACTTACAAAGGGAACTTCTGCTTTGATTTCGATTATCTCTGTTTCCCCAGAAGTAATTTTGCCAAAGTCTAATCAGTTTTAAAACATCATTTGAAACTTTTAGTAGATTGAAGATACTTTTTCTTTGCTTTCTTTATCTTATTTTGGGGGGGGCAGTTTGTGTTTTCTTTCATAGCATGACTTGCTTGGAAATGTGTTTTGCATGACTACACATGCATAACTTATATCAAATTGCTTGCCTTCTCAATGAGGGGTAGAGGGGAGGAAGGGAAGGAGACAGTGAAAGAATTTAGAACTCAAAATCTGAAAAAAAAAAGACTGTTACAATTGTTTTTGCATGTAATTGGGGAAAAATAAAATATTAAATTATTTTTACCCAAAAAAAAAAGAAACTTGTATCAGTCTGACAACTCATGTAGGGGATAACATTCTCCTTCCAACTTTATTTTTCTTATATGTGATTTTGGAACAAAATTAATAAGCCAGATTTTATATCATCCTGTGCTATTCCTAGTGATCCAGCCATTGTGAAAATAATGGGACACAATAATGTTGTCCATATTGGGTACATTAGCAAATTCAAATTTTGAACACTTTTGTTTCCCTAGGCATAGAGGTTCTTAGCCTGGAGTCAATGAACTTAAAACAAATCTAATTTTATTTGAATATAATTCATTTCCTTTGTAATCCTAAGTATTTTATTTTGTGCATTCTGAAACATTCTTCTGAGAAGAGGTCCATAAGCTTCCAAAGGGGCCCTTGACACAACAAAAGGTAACACGGAGAAAGATGATAGGTCAGTCAGATGCATCATACCTGAACAAGAACAGAAGGTATGCTCTCCAGTGCCATCATACCTTTGCAATTTCAATCTCCTGGACTTGGTAGAGCTAGGAGAAGCACAATGTTCTTGCTGCTGTATTGGTCAAAGGCTGGTGCTTCTATGCTGAATAAAAGTTTTCGTAGCAAGAAAACTGTGGGGAGTGAAGAGGTCAAGACCAACTGTGCTCTCCATAGTTTCCTGCTGGCTTCAGTCTTCTGGTATAACTAAGAGTGGTGCTAAAGGCATGCATTAGCAGTGAATGAGACTTTTACAGGTCTCTAGAGTGCAGAAAATGGAGTTTGACTTTGCTGTTGCTGTTGCTGCTTCTAACACTTAAATATTTTTGAGAGTCAACAGATTTTAAACTGGTGAATATTTTTCATTTTAAAATAAAGCAAAACAAAGGAGAACATAGGCCTGGGCTAGCTGTGTCATATCTTCATTGCCATCATGATAAAGGCCTAGGTTTGGAGAATGAAATCTGGGTTTGCAACAGAATTTTACTGCAACCTTTTGACATTAACAAATGCAAGGTATTTAACACAAGTTTTAGAAAAGCCCTTTGGGGCTCAAAAAAAAAAGAATCAAGCATATTTATGATTTTCCTCTTATCTTACACCTAAACTTTGCCAAAAGAAATGGGTCTCTCCACTGGGGGAAAAAATACGCTGAGGACTTTTAAAAGCATAAAGATTCCAGCTTCAGCTGTCGAAAACTGATCCTGGGATACCACAGTGAATGTGCTCTTCTGTGAGAAGCTTGAACCCTGTCACAGGTGACAGCTGACCTACTTACTCAGACCTTGTTAAAGAGACCTCCTCAGCTTCTGGGCCTTGGAGTGCCCTGTCACACATGGCTGCCTGCTGCACCGAGCCCCAGACTGCTGAAGTTAGCTCCTGGATTTACAGTCTTGTTGGATAATAAATCTCTGTTTTCAATGTAATTAATCAACACTGAGGATGGGCTCTTTGGAAAAATTGCAAAAAAAAAATGCAGCATTGTATAATAAATGTTAGTATTACAGGCTGGGGTGGAAAGAAAGTCAGCAGATGCTGTGAGAATGTCTCAAATGTCCCCTTGACTCCACATTGAGAGATTATTTCAAACAATATTCACTTTAAGGGGAAAAAAAAGATCCTCTGACTTCTCTTCACCCCAAGGAAATTTGATTTCTTCATTCTCTTGTATATTACTACTACAAATCATGAAGTAATGACTTCATTTTGAGCTTATATTTAAAGGCACACACTACTGCATAACTGTTCTCTCTGTGGAAACACTATTTTATTCTAAACTGGCATTTTAGACCTCATACCTCCCTTCTTTGGATAGGTGAGTAGCTATGGATATGGAATATCTGTATGCCATCAGTTACATTAATGTGTTGTTTTTTGCTAAACTACTCCCCCTCTTTCTTTTTTTATTCTTAGAGTATAATTTGTGGGTAGGAGTGGGAGGAGGGATATATTTAGAAATAAAGCCAATATATAAACAAAAAAATAGCAATAATTTTTTTTCAAAGAAAGCTGTACCATAGACCATAGTTTTAGTCATGGGAGGGGCTTTTGAGATAATCTTCCAGCCCTCACCCATCCTACCCCCCTACCCCTCATTTTACAGTTGATGAAGCTGAGGCCCAGAGATGAAAAGAAGCTTGCCTAAGGCTTCACACTGGACCCAGATGGCTCTGGAGGAAACAGAAAAAAAGATAGTCCCTGTCCTCAGAAAGCTTATATTCCAATGGAGGAAGACAACATGTAGAAGGGATCTGGAAATGGGGAAGAGGGGAAAAGGAGAAAGTACCTGCAGGGGGTATTATGGGGAAAGTCCAGAGAGTCACGCTAGGAGCATAGATTTTCTGGGAAGATCTGACCTATTACAGGACTGCCTAGTGTGATGCCAGGTTGATCCCCTTCTTTTCAGTTTGGTTAGACTTGGAAACTGTAGGAAGTAGATGATATGAGGTAGGATAGTCAGAATCTTAGAACGGTGTGGTTTGCTAGTGTATAAAATCTACCTATTGTCTCTAGTCTTTGATTTGGAATAAGTCACATAATCTCTCTTGCCTAGGTTTCAGGGACTTATTAGGACCCAGTGAGATAACATTTAACTATTCTAGAAGATCTGTAATATTTACTGGCATGATATGGCAGAACCAGGGAGAAAATGAAGGCTTGTAAATTTCACAAGTTAAAAAAAAAGTTCAGCCAAGATCATGCAATCAAGTAGTCCTATCTTTGAAGAGAGAAGGGGTGAGGGGTGTGGAATAAATCAAATGCTTCATTTCTTCTTAGAGTGTATTTTCAGGGCTTCCACTACAGGTCTTTCCTCCTCATCCCCTTTCCAATCACTAAATCTTGTTAATTCCACATCTTTTGCCTTCTTTCCACTCACATGGCTACAAGTTACCCTTATCATATGCTACATGTATTATTTCAATGACTTCCTTCATACTCCTAGATTTTCCCTTCTATAATTCATTGTTCATACATTTGCCAAAAAATAATTTTAAGGAATAGATATTTCCAGTGTCCCTCCTCTTTGAAAACTGGTGGCCCCATAACTCCTTAGCCTGATGTCAAAGGCTTCCTTCCATAATCTGTTTCCAACCTACCTTTCCATATTTAGTTCACATTGCTCTCCTAAGGTGGATTATTAGTTGTTTCCTGGATTAGACATTCCATATCTCACCTCTGTGCTTTCTTTCAGGCTATTACCGTGGCTGTAATGCTTTTTTTTTTTTAACTTGGGGTTAAGTGACTCGCCCAGGGTCAGCTAGTAAGTGTCAAGTCTCTGGTCTAAGGCCAGATTTCAACTCAGGTCCTCCTGATTCCAGGACTGGTGCTCTATCCACTGCACCACCCAGCTGCCCCTATAATGCTTTTTCTCTAAATTTCTACCCCTCTGACAGCCTCTTTCTCTCTCCTTCAACATATTAACATGTTGCTTTGTATCTGCTTTTATGAGTATACATTGTAATCCCTAGTAGAATATAAGCTCCTTGAGGGCAAGGCCAATTAAAAAAAAACTACATCCAGTAACTAGCATAGTGCCTTGTACATAGTAGGTATGTGGAAGAAAGGAACAGGAAGTCACAGTGGGAATATTTCAGGAATGCAAAGCATATTATAAAAATGGTTTACAAAGAACTCATTTTTGCTCCCTCCCAAAAATGAATTCATTTTGGACTCCGGATTTTTTTTTTAATGGTAAACTCTTAAGCTAGAATGCTTAGCTTAGGCGTGACCACTCTAGTTAAGTTTTGAGTTAGTGAGTAGAAATGAAAGTAGTCATTTAAGATGTGGGACAATGGAAACTTGGGTTTGAGAGTCAGAAGACCTAGTTTTGAACCCTGTTTCTGCTACTTCCTTTCTATGAGACTATTGGTAGATCATTTCACTTCCTTGGGCCTGTCTGTGTATTTATAAAGGATGTGGACAAGCATATCACTAAGGTCACTTTTAGTCCTAAATCTGATCTGAAGATTTCCTTTAAAAATAATTTATACTTAAATATTTCTTGAATACTATTAGAATTTCATTTTTATTAGGAGATGTGCTTTAGATGGTATTGATCTGATTACAGAGATTCTAAAAAAATTGATTTAGCAAGTTTAAGGCTATTGAGTATGAATGACACATCCATCTTTTTGGAAAAGGCTCTTAGGTGCCATTTGTGTAAAATCATCTACATGAAAACTATTCAAGCTACCTACATTCCAATCTGTGCTTATGATTAATCAAGTTTGAATATAAAGATCTAGTGAAAAGTTATGATTAAAATTAAACATGCATAAGCTTGTTGCCTGATTTGATAATACAAAATAAATTCTATGCTTACGAGATAGAGTGGTCACATCAGAAACAATGGAGACTTCAGTAAATGTGCCTTTAAATAAATGGGGGAGAGACAGACAGAGAGACAGAAAAAGAGAGGGAGATGCAGGGGGAGAGAGGGAGAGAGAAAGAGGGAGAGGGAGAGAGACAGAGAGATTTAAACCTCTTGGTGTTTCTGTAGCCAAATCATGGGATTTGCAGAATCTTATGTTCACTTCTTATTTAGGAATTTTAATTTATTGTGGAATTTTCACAGCTTTTGTGTCACCTATCAACATAAAAACAAGTAGTGACATGCTGTATAGTTTTAATTTTGACCTCTACGGTGGTATGGAATTAGCATATCATTGCCCCAAATTTCTGAAGGATACCATTTCATGTAGGGGGGAAATAATCATTAACTGTTTTGTTTTGTCCTGAGACAGAAAGAAATTATTCCAAATGTATCTTCCCCTCCTCCCATAAAAGTAACAACTTTGATATAATAACAATATAGGAATAATAACTACAGCTACGCTTTCAATACTAAAAACCATCATCAGAAAAGTTATTTACATGCAAAAGACTAATTACATGCTACTTTCCCTCTTCCTTCATGCATACATCTGTTTAGCTCCTTCAGCATCTCTCCACCGACTTTCCCATTCTTCCAAGACCATTCCCAGACTCAAATTTTTGGACAGTAAATATGCCCTTTGGACTGATAGCCTGCCTTGAATAGGGCAAGAAGTTATTTGATGAATACCTTTACTCTGTTGCATTTTTCTTTTTCCTTTTTTTTTAAAATAAATTTATGGAATAAAATAAGTCTTTCCATAACAGTATAATACCAAGATGATTGCACGTGAAACTGCTGTGCACACCTTGCTATTCCTTTTAAATATACAACAGTTATCATGTAAAATTTTTTTCTCTGCCCTTCCTACCCTAGATATGGCTACCATTAGACATATTATATACATATATATATTTTTTTCTATACATCTATTTATCTGTTTTTTCTCTGGATTCAGATAGCACCTTCCCTCATATGTCCTTTACAGTTAATTTGGGTATTTATAATAGTCAAAATGACTTATTTGCTCAAAATCATTCTTAAAACAATATTGCTCTTACTGTATACAATGTTCCTCCTTTTTATTTTGAGGTTTCCTTACTCTTATCATGTCATCCCTCCCTCCTCTTCTTCAATCACTCACAGTTTAGAGCCCACTGCAGAGAGAGAGAGAAAGACAGACAGAGAGAGAGAGAGAGAGAGAGAGAGAGAGAGAGAGAGAGAGAGAGACATAGAGAGAGAGAAGATACCTATCTCATTAATTCTCTTCTTCTTTTTCTCTATTCTAGCTCATAGTTTAATGCTAGAAGAGACCATTAAGTTTGTCTAGTCTAATCTCTTCATTTTACAGATGAGGAAATTGAGATCCAGAGATAAAATGACTTGTCTGAGTTCTCACAGTTAGTGACCTCAGAACTAGCTCTATCTCCTTCTTCATTTTATTTTGCTCCCGAAACATCCTCCCAATTTTGCCCCCCACCTCCAGAGAACTCACCCCAGGGACTATGGGTATAGTTGAAAGAACACTCTACAGAGAGACAAGAGACTTTTCTTCAGGCCTCTTTAGTCCTGGCTGTGTGATCGAGGCAAGTCACTTTTTGAATGTCAATTTATTTAAGTACAAAATGAGGAAGTTCACTGAGCTGATCTCTAAAGCCTCTTCCAGCTTTAACATGTTTGATGATTCATAGGTTGCTTAACATGAATAATGCCCATGGTGAACTTACATGAAATAAGAGGAAAGTTTTATGTTTGTAAGTGAAATCAGGTGTAACAAAAGACCAGTCTTATTAATCCTTCAACATTTTGGAAGCACTGAGAGGCTGTGACTTGCCTAGGGTCACATAGCCAGTATGTAGCAGAGGTAGCAGCTGAACACAGGCTTTGCTGGCACCAAGGCTAGCTCTACCTGCTATGGCTGAAAATTAATTGGGTGGAGACACTAGTCATTATGAGAATCAGCAAATGAGTCACGGAGGAGGTGATGTTGGAGGTGTCTGTGTTGCCAGTTTCACACAGTTAGCTTATTTTTTTTGCAATCAATAAATCACTATGCATTTATGAATACCTACTGTGTACCATAAGTATGCAAAGAGAAAACTAAAATAGCCTTTTCCCTCCAGGGCAATGGTTTGTATTCTGTTTTATTTTTTACAACAAGCTTTTTGATAGTGTTCAGATGCATAAGATAATGTACAAAATAAAATATGTAGGATTACAAAGGAAACCAATGATATATATTATTATGTATGATATATAATATAATAAAAAAAATTTTTTAAATAACAACAACAACAACAAAAACCCAGTTCACAGATCCCCAGTTAAGAATCCATGTTTTAGGAACTAGAATCTAGCTAGGGGAGATAACATGTCAAAATAGGGACAAAATAAACAACGGTCAGGAAAGAAGGTAGAGGGTGGTAGGTGAGCTGAGATTTCAAGGGAGCTAGGGATTCTAAGAGGCAGAAATGAGTATAGAGTGTCATTTCTGCATGGGCAGTAGTCAGAACACAGATAGGGAGATGAGAGATGGAGTGCTTTGTGTGAGTAATAAGAAGGCAATTTTCACTAGGCCATTGTGTTCGTGGCAGAGAGTAATATATAATGAGGCTGGAAAGTAGGTTGCAGTCAGGTCATAAAGGGCTCTAAGTGCCAAAAAAAGAGAAATGTGTAGTTGATCTTATACATAATAGAGAAGCTTTGGAGCATGGGTAGATGTGACATGGTCATACCTTTGCTTTAAGAACATCATTTTACAAAGGATGGATTAAATTGGGAAAGAGATGTAGGTTAAGAAGTCCAATTAGGAGGATATTGTAGTAGGTTATGCAAGAAGAAATGAGGGCCAGAACCAGAGTGATAATCCTGTGCCTGGAAAGAAGTGGACAAATACAGGAGCTTGTGGGGGTAGAACTTACAAGATTTGACAAATGATAGGATAGATGTACAATTCACAGAGCTTGGACCAGGTAAGATAGCACATCTCAGAGAAAGGGGATGAAAGTTCCAGTAAGTGTCCTCTAGGGAGAAATGGCACACCTATGGGTGAGTGAGAGTCCGAAGTGGGCCTTAACACCAAGATTTCAAACCTTGGTGGATGGAAAGTTGGTGGTGTCCTTGACAGAAATGGAGAAGTCTGGAAGAGGATTCACCTTTTGGGGAAAAGGTAATCAATCAGTCCTGTTTTAGATATGTTGAATTTGATATACAAACAGAATATTTAGTTCGAAATGTACAAATTCATGGTGCACTACTGAAGCTTGTGTAAAAGGCTGTATCTAAATACGTGATCTGGGGGACATCTGTATAGAGATCGTGTTTAACCCCATGGAGGCTGTTTATCAAGAAAGAGAGTGTAGAGAGACAAATAAAGGGGGCCCAGCACAGAGACTCGGGAAATACACAGGGTGGGAGGGGTGGGCATGATGTAGATGATGATGCAATAAAGGATAATGAAAAGAGAGGTCAGATAGGTAGGAGGAAACACAAGAGAGAATAATGTCACAAAATGCAATAATAGCTGAGCCCTCTAAGATTTATAAAGCCCTTTGCACGATTATAATGGTAATAGTTAACAAATGGTGCTTTAACATTTGCAAATATATTACCTCATTTGATTCTCACAATGCAGGTGAGGTATCACTATGAACCCCATTTTACAGGTGAGGAAACAGAGGCTGAGAGAGTTCAAGTGATTTCACACTGTATCTGAGATGAGATTCAAACCCATGTCTTCTTGATTGCTACTCTCTATCCACTACACCTGCTGCTTCTTTAAACAAAAGAAAAAAGAAAGGAAGAAAAGTAATAACAAAAACAGATAGGAAAGAGTATCTACAAGGAGAGGGTCTTCAGCAGTGTCAGATGCTACAGAAAAATCTCAAGAAAGATGAAGATTGAGAAAAGTCATCAGATTTGGCTCTTCAGAGCTCATTGGTAACTTTGGAACAAGAAATTTGAATTGAGTGATTACATTATAAACTGGATTGCAAAGCCTTAAGAAGAGAAGGAAAGGATGGGAAATGGGGCCTATAAGAGTAGACAGATTTTTGTAGGAGTTTGGCTAGGAAAATCAGGATATAATATAGCTTGAACATCTGAAGGGTCAGAAAGTGTTGGGTTTTGTTTTTAGTCAAAAGAGATTTTTTTTTAAAAAAAAATAATCTTGTTTAAAGGTACCATGGGAGTATCCAGTAGACAAATATAAGCTAATGGAGAGAAATGAATGATTACAGGGGGAATCTGCTGCCTGATATAGGAGGGGATAGGATGAGGAAGAGGAGTTGGCCTTAGTAAGGCTTGGCAAGGAGAAAGGAAAACAATCCACTTTAATTTGAGGACTTTCTGTACGTTGTTTTTCCTTGGAAATATTTACAGTGTGATACAGTATAACATCACACAATAGAGCATAATAATCACAACATATCATGTTATCTAAAGCACATAAAGCCCTTTTCTTGAAGCAGTCATGTAAGGTAGAGCAAATATTATCACCCCCATTTTGCATAGAAGGAAACTTGTTCAAAGAGACCAAGTAATGTCTCTGATCACATGAACAGTAAATATTAGAGCTGGGGGTCGACTCCAGATCTCCTGACTCCCAAACTAGTCCTCTTTTTCTATACCAAATATGCTTTAAAACTCTTCCAATTTCTAGTTCTTTGGATAATGGAAGACATTGATTTTAGATGAATTTTCTTAATAGGTATGTATGTATTATATATACATATGTATGTGCATATACATGTATACACACACACACACACACACACACACACACGGAGAGAAAGAAACACTGAGGATCCCAGCTTTGAGCTCTTGTTGAGTATCCCACTATATTCACTACGGTACTGGTGACATACAAAGATAGATGTCTCTTCATAAGAATATACATAATATTAGGCACACAAACACCTCCCAACAAAATCTCTGCCCCAGAAAAGGTTATGGAGAACACTGCGTATTTGAAGTGGTGCTTGATTTTTTTTAAAATAATGATCAATTTCACCTGGGACTTTTGAAGACACCTACTTAAAATCATACAGACTCTGTACTGGACTAGTGATCTCTGTGGATTATCTGCCCTTCTGTGAGCATTGAGGAAGGAGCCAGAGAAGCATTGCTTGCTGCCTGCTCTCTTGATTTACTCCCTATGAGGTCTGCAGCCCAGCAGGAGCTGGAGGGAAGACTTGCTGTGTGAGAGAGAGCCAAAGAGTTTGCTGTCTGAGCCCTGGATCTGGGCAGTGTTTCAACCTAGTAACTGGATCTGTCTCTTCCTCCGCCTATTTCTCCTGACCCCTTCTACCCAGTCCCATGAACTCAATATTCAGAATTACTTCATCTCCTTAATTAAGGCAATTATTGAATCGCTGCTATATGGGTCGCATTCTGCAAGTTGTAATGCTGGAAAAACAGAAGAAATAGAAGGTAGATATGGGATCTGCCTTAGAGAGGCTAGCTGGGAGAGACAACAGGCACATATGATATAACTTTGGAGAATTTCAATATGTGAATCAAAAGTGTACAGGCTGGATAGACATATAACTGATGAGGGGATGCAAAATACAGGATCCTGATTAGAGAATTACTGAGGTCAATTGGGAAAGGCTTTCCCAAGAAGGCGTGGGTCAGACATCAAGATTAGAAAGAGGAGCTCTTACCAGCCTAGAGGTCAAGTCACAGTGTATCAGCCTAAGAAATGTTATCCATCTCTGGTATAGAGTAGGAGGAATAGCCAGGAAAATCTGCCAATTTTCCAGGTCCAAGTTTTTACACCAACCCAAAGCTCCAGGGCACAGCTCAAATCTTTCTTATTCCATTGCCGTGAGCCTCAACTTGATCACTGCTGTTCGTTTCCATTTCCCCACCAATACCTTCTACTTTTTCATCTTTCAATTTTTATAGTGAGGACAGAAAATAGAAAGCAGTGGAGATAAGACCACATTCATGTCTACATTAATTCAGGATTACCTCCTACATCCATCATCACATTTATGCTATCTGTCATGCATCTAGTCTACTAAAAGTGCTCCCTTGCTGTTATTTCACATTAGGGGCTGTAGTAGCTATAACAATAAACTAGGATGAACTTGGAAACAGTATAGTCCAAGAGAAGAGAGATTGACTAGGCAGACGTGTATTTACTGCTTTATATTTTATTATTTGGAATGGAAATCCTCAGTATATCCTAAAATAAAGGCATCTTTCTATTACCAAATCAAATACAAATAACTTTTGGATTATAGACAACATAAGAGTAGATAATAAATTTTAAAATAGAATTACCCTTTCACATACAGAGTGAGTCAAAAGTCTCTTTAAACTTAGCAGAGATCCTAGGATCATAAATTTAGACCTGGAAGGGTCCTCAGCGGGATCTAATCCAAGCACAGGCAAGAGAAATTCCCACTCTAGTGTACCTGACAAATGGTTATCTAGCATTTCCTAAAGACCTCTAAGAAGGGGAAATCCATTGTGTCTTGAGGCTACCTATTCTACTTTTGGACAGTTAGGAAGATTTCCCTGAGAGCAAGCAGGAAATGAGCTTCCACTCAGTAACTTCCACTCAATTCTTCCAGTTCTGCCTTGTTGTACCAAACAAAACAAACCTAGTCTGTCCTTCACATGATAGTCCTTGAAGATAGGTATCCCATCTCCTCCTCCACCCCAAGTCTTTCAACATCTTATTTTTCTTCTATTAATTCTAGTATGGTCCTTTACCATTTTAGCTGCTTTCTGGACACCTAAATGTTTAATCAGTCTTCTTGAATTGTGGTACCTAGAATTGACAAAAAACTCCAAATGTGAATTGACCAGGATAGAGTGAGAGAAACTATCAGCTCCTTATTTCTGGAAGCTGGCCTGTCAACGCAACTCAATATTACATTAGTTTTTTTTGGCTGCCCCCATCACACTGCTGAATCATATTGGGCTTACAATCCCCCACCCCAATATAGTTTTAGAAGTGCTTTATAGTTTTGCCCATCTTGTTCTATACTTGTGAAGAGTGTTATTGTTGTTGTTGTTGTTTCAGATCCAAGTGTAAAAGCTATAATTCTTCTTATTGTATGTCATGAGATTAGTTTAGCCCAATGCTTTAGTTTATCAAGATGCTTATGGATTGGGACCTGTCATCTAGCATTTTGGCTTTCCCTCCCTCCCAGCTTTGTTTCGCCTACAAGTATGATTACCATGCCGCTTAGGGCTTTGTTTAAACTATTGAAGATGTTAAAGCACGTAGGGCCAAGATCAGATTCCTGGAGCACTCTACTGGTAACCTCATGCTGAGTTGACACAGAACAATTAGTAATTATTCTTTGAGTTAGAACATTCAACCAGTTGCAAATCCATCCAGATGTTGATTGTTTAATGTACATTACTTTATCTTTCCCCCCACAAAAATAGCATGAAATATTTAATCAAATTTTTCACTTGCCTTTTAACCAGTTTAAAATATGCCTCTTCTCTCTCTTTTCTCTCTCTCCTTCTCTCTCTGTCTCTATCTCTCTGTCTTTGTCTCTCTGTGTCTCTGTCAGTCTCTCTGTCTCTATCTCTGTGTTTCTGTCTGTGTCTCTGTCTCTGTCTCCATCTCTCTCTCTCTCTCTCTCTCTCTCTCTCTCTCTCTCTCTCTCTCTCTCTCTCTCTCTCTCATTCTCTTTCTCTCCCCCACATTTCTCCCATAAGATTATGAGAGCTTTTTTTTTGTCAAATCTAGGTAAACTATATCTACAACATTCCCCTGATTTAACAACATATCAACCCTGTCAAATAGTTTCAATAAACATTAATCAAATGCCACTTCCTGGGCTGAGCTCTGAGGATAAAAAAAAAACCACATGAATGTTCCTGCCCTCAAGGAGCTCACAATGGGAGAGACCATACATAAAAAGAAGTTGAAAAGCTTGGTGGGGGGAGGGAGGAGAGAAAGGCTTGGTGTGGGGCATGATGAAATCATGCAGTCTTGGTGGGAAATAATCTGAGGAAGTGAGAGTTTCCGAGCTGATTTCATCTTTCAGAATGATAAGTTTCTTAAGATGATGAAGTCCAGGAAAGCAATCAGGTGGGGGAGGATGAAGAGAGTTGTGTGTGTCTCTGTGTGCTGTCCTTAAATAGTGGAGGATCTCAAAGGAGCTCTCTAAGGTCCAGCCTCCACACCCTTCATTCAGAGAAAGAGAGGGGCCCTAAAGGCAAGGGGTGCTGTGGAGGTATGCTTCTCAGAGTACTTGTTAGTAAGGCATGACTTGTTCTTGATAAAGCCATGCCAGTTCTTTGTCATCACTGCTACAAAAGTCCAGATGCTCACCACCATCTAATGATTACTAACTATCTTTACTAGAATTTTTCAAAAAATTGACCTATCTATTCAGCATGTAGGTATCCTTAATGAGTTCAGTCACCAGGTGAGCCATAATCTAAAGTACTATTGTAAAAATTAAGACAAGGTTACTGATATTCTTGATTTTTTTGGGGGGGGGAGATCTTAATAGAATGGGAGAGATTGAAGAACAATATATGTTTCAGTTTTTTTTTTAAAAGGGAAGAAGTTCAAACCTACAAGTATAGATCAGTGAGATTGTCTTCTTTTGCTTGCAGTTTTCCAGAACACATTTCGCTTGGGGGCTGAGGAGATGGTGTGTGGGGATGTGTCATTTTCTTTTAAAATGGACAACTTCTGTTTTTTATCTTACCTACATTTTCCAATTTATTTCTTCCCCTCCCAGAAAACCATTTTTTTAATTAAAAAAAATAAGAGTTTAAAAAAAGTTTAGCTAAGTATGACATTATATGAAATATTTCCCATCCATAATCCTCCAATTCTTCAAAGAAAAGGAGGTATATTTTCATATCTATCCTTCAGGGTCAACTTGGCCATTATAATTTGATAGCAGTATCTGTTGTTTTGTCATTGTTGTTTACAATTATGTTGTTGTAGTCATTGCTTTAAATTGCTTTCCTCATTCTGCTTATTAGTCCACATAAGTCCCATCCTTCTATGTTTTCATCATTATATCTTGTTATTTATAGCATAGGAAAATTTCACTGAGTTCATTACCATAATTTATTTAGCCATTTCCAAAATGATACACATCTACTTTGTTTCCAGTTTTTTGTCATTTGAAAAAATAGTGCTTCAATGTTTTTAGTGCAAATAAGTGTATATCATTGATCTCTTGGATGTATATGCCCTTCATTGGGATCTCTGGATCAAAGAGTAGTTTAGTCCCTTTTTAAAAAAAATTATAATGCCAAAATGCTTTCTCAAATGGTTGGACTGATTCATAGTTACTGAAACAGTATATTATGGTGTCTGTATTTTTATAACCCCATCCAATATTAACTATTGCTGTATTTTCTCATCTTTGTAAATTTCCAGGGTGTGAAGTGAAACCTCAGTATTATTTTGATTTGCATTTTTCTAAAGTACATTATTAAGCAGATGGATTGTGAGTACTTAGAAAAGGGAAGTAGTATTCCCCCAGATCCTCCATAGCTTCATTAAGAAAAGGTCATGTGAAAATGACCTCATTTCCTTATTTGATAGAATAACTAAGCTGGCAGTTAAGGGAAATGCTAGAGATAGACTGGATTAAAATTTCAGCAAACATTCACTGAACTCATGCTAGTTTTGTGGCTAAGAGGAAGAAACACAAGTTATGTGTATAGTCAGATGAATTTGTAACTGGTTGAATGACTAAATGCAAAGAATAGTCATGAACAGTTTCAAATCAAGCGTTTGAGAAGACTCTAGTGAAGTGCTCCAGGGACCTAGCTTTACTTTTATGCCATTCAATACTTTTGCCAATAACATGGATGAAGTATAAAGTATGTAGTCATAACATTTTTATATTACTCAAAGCCGAAGATAGCTAACATATTTGATGATGATCAGATCTCTAGAATAATCAGCTAAATTGACTAAAGTGAAATATAATACCAATAAGTGTTCAATTCTACACTTGACTTCCAAAAATCTGCTTTACA
The DNA here is from genome assembly GCF_003287225.1 of Phascolarctos cinereus. Taxonomy (NCBI): domain Eukaryota; kingdom Metazoa; phylum Chordata; class Mammalia; order Diprotodontia; family Phascolarctidae; genus Phascolarctos; species Phascolarctos cinereus. Next base: position 31,617,226 of record NW_027556402.1, read on the forward strand.
AATATAGAATCTGGCTAGATAATTCTTATTTTTTAAAAAATGAGGGTATTTACTCGATTGAAAGCTCAAATTAAGTCAGAGGCAGGTAAAAAAAAGGCAGCAATGTGCTGTGTCACATTCATAGAAGTACGGTGTTTAGAATGAGGAAAATAATATTGCCAATATACTCTGCATTGGTTGGACCATGAATTACAGTGTTCAGCCTTAATCAGCTTATTATGTAATAGAAACTGTGATGTATAAAAAGTTTTAGGCAGTTTCTGAGTGATTAATAATTTTATTAATCATCAATTAATGATAATTAATTGATGATTAATAAAAGGGATCAGTGGCACTCTGCAATGCCCAAAGACCCCTCATGGAACCCACTCAAAGCTTACATGCCTTTGGAAGAGTAGGTGTTCCTGAGAGTGGCAATCATAACTGACTGGTTAATAATTAATGAGAAGAATGAATATTATGATGAGAAATACACCTGTTCTAGTGAGGTGCTGGGGGACATGACTCTGATCACTTTCACTCCCAGACCACCCCTAGTCTCAGGCAATCTAGACACAAGATCTACTCCCTACACAAACCTGCCTGAGTGGCCCAGAATTCATCTCAGATTAAGTTCTTTGTAAGGTTTTCTAGTTGGATGGGGCAACAACTCTACCTAGATAAGATGGTCTCGGTGAGGTAAATTTTGGGGAGAGGTCAGGGATCTTCCCAATAAGTTGAAGCATACACATATCCTGGTAACCATGATAGATGAAACATTTATTAAATATTGACTATATACCAGGCACTATGATAAGCACTAGGAATAAAATATAAGCAAATATAAAGATAATCCCTGACCTCAAAGAGCTTACATTCTAATGGGAAAATCCATTGCATAAAAAGGAATCTGAAAATCAGGGGAAGGGGATCTACTCCAGGGTAAGTCTAGAGAATTAGGAGTAGAGTCAAGAGAGGAGTGAGCTTTGGCGTGGATACTTCCTTAAAAGCAGATTCCAGGGAGGAATTTACCAATTGGAATAATGAGTAGAGGCATTTTTCAGAACACACAGACATCTAAGAGTAGAGATGGAAATATCAAAACAATCAGGAGCACAGCCAAGAGTAAAATTAACTTGACTGATATGGGTACATCCTTAAATTGAAGTCTAGGCAGGAACTCTCCAATTGGAAGAGCAGAGAGAGTGAATTCCCAGAGTGAGAAGGCCATAGGGGTGGAAGCATCTTCCTAGGTGATTAGACTTTTTAACCAGAGGCATTTTCAAAGGTGAAAAGATTCCTAGGGTAGAGATTGAAAACTGTGGAGTCAGAAGTAGAGCCAAGAAAGGAGGAAACTTGGATCTCAAATGGGAGAAAAACTCACCAATTGGAAGAGGTAGCAGAACCATCTTCAACCATGATGATAAAAAGGCTGGAGAACATGCCTTACAAACACTGAGAATTTTGAGGAACTGAGAACATTAGGAAGGAGAAGCAAAGAATTGTAGAGCAGCATGATAGCCATCTTTGTATATTTGAAGGGCTATGTTGTAAAAGAGGTTTTGGAGCTATTTTGTTTGGCCCAGGAAGGGCAGGCTAGGAAAAATGGTTTAAATTTATAAAGAGGAAGATTACATTTTAATATAAGAAAAAATTCTTATAATATCTATGCAAAATCAAATAGAATGCTTTAGGAGATGCAGGTTCCCTCATTCAATGGAAATCTTCAGGTGCAAATTGGATCACCACTTTTGTAGAAGTGATTCCTAGTCAATCACTCATTATGTGGCCTCTGAGTTTCCTTCCAGGTCTTAGATTCTATGTTTAACAATCTTGAGAATAAATTAGCATATCCCACTCTTTACAAAATAAGCCTCTATACAGGAAGATTGAGTTCAACTGAAAATAGATTTGTTTATAGTATGGTGCCCTAGACTGAAATGCTTTTGGGTCTATAGCTCATGAAAACTTGGGAATCCCAGAGAGCTGAATTAATATTTAAGCATATCTTAGAGTACTACAGTAGGTTTAAAGGTTTAAAAACACTTTCTTTATAACAACCATGTTTGTAGGTTTCTTTGGATTGCCATTGACAGATATTATTCTTTCTTTTTTTTTCCAGATGAGAAAATGAAGTCTCATGTCAATTACCTAGAGTCTTAAAGCTAGCAATTTTCAGTCTAGATTTAAAATCAGGCCACCTGATTACCAGTCCAGTTATCTTTCTACTGTATCATGTTTAACCATTTGAAAATATTTGACTATTTTTTTCCACAAGGCCCTTTTACTATTTATAATTTCTTCTTCATGTAGTTTATGAAGTATTACTATGATATCCTTTCTGTAGACCCACTGCATCTGCCTTTGAATAGCTATTTAGCCAGACACTAAAGAGAGACTTATGTAAGAATAGCCAACCAGATTTCAAGCTCTTTTGGGGAAAGGACCTTATTGTATGTTTATTGTAGCACATTTCACAAAGTGTGTGCTTAATAAATGATTGCTAAATAAGTATATGAAGGAAAGAAGAAAGGAGGTGAAAAAAAGTGGAAGGAGGAGGGAACTGGCCAGTTCTTATAGAGTACCTGATGGATCTGGTCTGGTCTTATGGCAGGGACTTCTTGCTCTGTTTCCTAGAACTCAGATTATACAAACCTGGAGGAGTATATCTCACTAACTAGTATAACCCTTTTAGTAAAGTCATCTTTTGTGGAGACATGAATACTGAAATTTGTTTAACTCTATTCGTTTTACTTTCACTCTTTTTTCCTGATTTTTTGCAAGTGAGAGTTAGAATTCAGCCATTTCAAATTGGATTTTAAGGAGTTTTTAAAAGATATTCATTTTATTAATGTCACATTGAATGTTTATTATTTTGAAGACAATAAGTTATTAACTGCATATTTTCAGGGAAATCATCAAGTATCCAATTAGAATGCATTTTAGTCTGGATGTTGGTACTTTGCTGAAGGAAACGTTGATTTGCTTCTTTGGTGGAGTGGAGCTGGAGAAAGGGGAACTGTTAAAAGAAAAAAAAAACTTCAATTACCTTCAAATATCTGGATCCATGAGAGAGACCACACGGGCATATAGTAATAGTCTTCTTCTGACTGAATTCTCAACTAATAAATCACAGAAAAGCTCATTTAAGATTGGAGATAATTAAGAAGAAGAGGATTTGTGAGCAATATAAGCATTTCTGTGCTTTAGAGAAGAAATTGAGGACACCAGAGAAAAATTAAACAATGGTATTTATTTAAAACTATTGGACAATTTCATAAACTACTCACTGACCAGGAAGTTCTCTGCAGGCCAACTGAATAAAATAATCTGTGCTTTCTACATGTGTAACTCACTGAGGCAATGAGTCATAGCTTGAATCAAGACCCTTTAGTAAGAGTAAAGAGAAAGCCAGTAAATAGACTGAGGACTTACCAAATTGTGTCAGCTACCAAATTTAGTTTCAATCATCTAAAAAATCTTCTTCTTAAACAATTTTTCAGTGAAATTTGAAATTCCTTGATCCAGAGATCTGAGAGTTATTTGTCTCTTTCTTTTTATTAGAGGGCCAATTCCTTTACATAGAACTTAAAAAAAATTGACAGCTCCTCTCATATTTCTAAATTCCTGTCTATCATTTACTCATTCCCTTTCATTTCATTTTGAGTATTTTCAAGGTTGCCATTGTGTAGAAAAAAAGGTTCCATATTTCATAAATATAGGAATGTTCTAGGTGCTGGGGCACAATAAAATGTGAAGAAGTAAAAATGTACATGTAAAAACACACAGAAATTCAAAGTAATTTTAACCTTTTAATAAGCTTTTTTAATAAGCATTAAGATCATGTTTTTAGGGGGAGGAGAACTATCCTGCAGGCAAATAAAATTTCTCCCATTATTGTTCTTGTGAGTAGCAGTGACCCAATATGTTGGTCTTGGGAGGGACTGGGGAAAATGCTGTTAGAGTATTTCCATTTTATTGTGATAGAAGCATACCATGTCTCCACATATATGGAAAACATAATTTGATTTGCAGCACAGCAATGTCTAGACTACTTTCAGTAATAGAAGGGATAATCCAAAACTTTGGAAAATCCAATTATTTGCTATTGGAATGTATTTAACAGTTTTTGAACGTGGGTTTCTCAGATATTCCAGCACTTGACTTTCAAACAAAATAATGAAAACCTAATGTGAAGACTTATTTAGTTAGTTTAGAAAGCTGTCCATTCTCTGCATGCATTCACATTGCTCAACACTTCCTTGAAAGCTTCTCTGGTTGGGGAACTGATTTTTCAAAGTGTGACATAATATTGGTCCCTTTAACCAACTCCAGTGTTCCTCTTGCAGAATAATTGTTATGACTCAGTGAAGGTAGGGAAGAAATATCAATCGAGGAAGAGAATTTAAAATCAGTGCTAGTTGACAATCATGTAGAGACCAAAGCTTTCTAAAATCAGTTTCTATTGCCTAAATAACTGAGTCCTGATGATTTACTTCTCTATACAGATTTTTTTTTCATGTAGAATTAAATAAACTCTGTTAAACTTTTTCTGTGATAATTAAGTTCATGTCAAGCATTGAAAACACAAGGGTAAATGATGGGTATAATTGCTAACATTTTAAAAATAGTAAAAATGTATTACTGATGGTCTTCTTTAAAATTAATGGCTAAAATAATTTTTGTTTGTTTGTTTAAAGATACCAACCCATTGTCCTGACAAGGTGTGGAAACTTCATGTGAAAAAAAAAACAGAAATTTGTTTAACAGCAACATATTGGTAGTTTGCATTTTTCACATTTATTCTTTTCCTTTAAACTTCTGGCTTTCTCACTTACAAGTCATTTCATACAGGGAAGTCTAACAACATGAAGCTGTCCATTCATGGTGGGCTGACTCATGCAAACAGCAAAAGAAGTCTAGCACTGCTGGAAGACCAAAAGTCAAGCAACAGAAACCTCAAACCCAAATAGCAGAAATGATCTTTTGTTGTGCAGTTATTTCAGTCATGTCCAGTCTTTGTGACCCCATTTGGGGTTTTCTTGGCAAAGATACTGGAGTACTTTGCCATTTCCTTCTCTAGCTCATTTTACAGATGAAGAATTGAGGCAAACAGGATTAAGTGATTTGCCCAGGGTAACACAGATACTAAGTCTCTAAGGTTAGATTTGAACTCAGGTCTTCTTGACTCCAGGCTAGGGGCTCTTTTCATTGTACCAGGCTGCCCTAGAAATGGAATACTAGCGCTCTTCTTCCCTGTGACCCAATTTTCTTCTGTTTCGCCCTCATATCCCTCTCATTAATGAGAAAGCAAGCCATACTGCTCATTGGTTGCCAAAATGAGAGAATATTGACAGTAGTAATATCATAAACCATCATTTTTTTTAGAAGCAAAGATGTTTTTACATAACAATAGGTGTAGCATAAGTGACTTTCCCAGGGTTGCATGACTACTGTGTTTCAGAGGAGGGACCTGAACCCAAATTTCATAGCTCTTAGACCAGCTCTTTATTAATTAAGCCATGCTTCCAAGTGTTAGGAAAATTATCCCTTCTAATGTGTCCTAAGGCAGTGTGTTATAATGAAGTAAGTACTATTTCAGGAATCATGAAAAATGCTTTCTACTCTTGGTTCTGCTGCACAGCTGTGTGAGCAAGTCAATTATCTCCTCTGGGTAGCAGTTTCCTCATGTGTAAAATCACAAGGTTGCACTCGATGACCTCCAAGATTCCTATTTACATTAATATTAATTAGAAAGTTGGTTTGTTCTTGAAAAGAGCTAGGTGCTAGTTTTTTTAAAAGGATGATCATATTTAGAGTATCGTATCAAAAATTTCAAAGTATTTGATAGAATTAGGTAATTAGAGTTCTACAAGAGATTTCAAGGATCATCTAGTTTGAATCTCATATTTTCAGAGGAGAAAACAGACCAAACAACTTGCCCAAGGTCACACAGATAATAAGTGATTAAGCCAAGGCTTGGACCAAGATCTCTTTGATTGTAATCTAGTGTTCTTTCTTTTAGAAGATACCACCTCTTTAGGTGTTGATAATATTCTTTTTCTTTCATTAGTAATGTTTATTATGGCATATACATACATATACATATACAAAGAGAAATGTGATATTTGGGAAGAAAGAAAAGTAAGTATAAAATTAATGGCTTAAATAATCAGAGAAAAAAATAAATATAAGATAAAACAATTTTGAGCAGAACAGTAGTTTAAACAATTCCCCAACTGATTTACCACCTATTGTTGATATGTATAATATATAGTGGTGAGAAAACTGTAATAACAAGGCAGAAGTGTGTGATTTAGTTTTAAAGGTTAGAACCTCATGTGAAGAAGGTGATAGACAACTTTCTGTGCAATTTCAATGACATTCAGCCAAGGGAAACTGGACTGATTTCAGAATGGTCTCTTTTCTACTGATAGTATGGTTTTGAAACACTGCCACCTTCGGCATCTTATCTTCCCTTTTCTTTTATGTTATTTTGCTTGGGCAAGCAACGTGAAAACACTCAGTCTTAAATAAAACTAACGATGTGGCTGACCTATATAGAAAGTGGTGTACACCATGGCATGGTCCACATTTATCTTTCATTTGGTTCTTCCACCAATGCTTCATTGACACACTGGCTTTCAGCAACCAAACAGTTCTGTGTGTGTGTGTGTGTGTGTGTGTGTGTGTGTGTGTGTGTGTGTGTGCATTCTTAAGGAATAGAGATTACAACAAAAGGTTTTCTTTGTTATATAGGTCCCTAGATATAAGATATTGAGTATGTGCTGTCTGGACAATGTCACTACTTCTTTGATGCTGAAAGGTGAAAATCAAGATTTGCTTTGGAAAATGAAACTCACATTTTTGTACATTATTCCAGTTGCAGAACTGCTAATTGTTGGCATACAGCAATTAAGAATCCTTGAGTGCTCAGTTTTGGCTATTAAAAAATCATGAAATATTGAGCACACCTTTTTTGAGGCAAAACTCAGGGTCTAATGCCCAAAAGGTTCTTTTTGAAGTCAGCATAGTACATTGCTAATTTGTTTGAATATTTCCTCTAATGACATAACTAGGTGGTGAAGTAAATAGAGAGCCAGACCTAGAGTCAGGAAGACCAGAGTTCAAATCTGGCATCAGATACTTATGAACCATATGACCTTGGGCACATCCTCAACTTTTCCTCAACTTTAATATAAGGATAATAATAATAATAGCATCCATGTCCAAGGGATCCTCTGAGGGACTCAAATAAGATGATGTTTATAAAGCTCTTAATACTGTCCCTAGTACATAGTAGGCACTATAGAAATGCTAGTGATTATTATTAGTCAACAAGCATTTCTTAAGCGTGTACTATGTAGATTCTTTGTCAACCTCTCATTTCTGATTATTGTCCTATATCTTCCCATGAGTTTAACATAGATAACAACCCAACACATTAGGGGTCTTTGTCTCCAACTTTTTCCTGATGTTGTGAATTCTCAGGGTGCCCCCTCCTACTACCCATCACATTATGCAAATATCCAGCCAGTCTTCTTTTTTGGTCACACCTTTCCCTAATGACATCTTTTACTTTTGTGGCAGCCTGCTTAAACCTATCAGCTGCCTATGTGTGATATTCATTTTCAATTCCTTAGACACCATTATGCTCTGTGTTACCCATCCTCATAACATTATTGGTAGAAGAAAAACGTGGAAAATATGGACTTCTGCTTGTAGGAGAAGTTTGGGGTAATTGAAGGAGCCTTGTTATTTCCTGGAGGCAATCCAGACTGTAAGCAATAGGAACAGTGACTTGGCAGGTGCCATTAGTCAGAGAAAATTTATCTGGTAACTGCCCTTCACTTTTACCACTATCCTCTTATTCAGTGGGCATATGATGTTCATAAACTTCCCTGCAGATCTAATCTTTAGATGGATTTCCCAAATGCCAAGTAAGTTAAAAGAATCAAATGCCACGGTTGAGTCTGTAAACATAACATAGCAACCAATTCAGGATAGTATTCTTGGCTTTTCTTTTGCTATAGCTGCCTAAGTGGAGAGATAGAGATAATATCAAAGGAGATAATGTATGTGATTCTCCTTGTAAACTTGAGTGTTATGTGGATGTGAGTTATTTTATTACTACTGTAATTAATTACTCATAGCTTTTATTCATAGAATATTTCGAGGCTTCTCAGTACTTACCTTTAAAGCAAATCCTGTAAGAGTCCAGTAAGATAGGTAATATAACTACAATTATCCTTATTTTACAAATGAGGAAACTGAGGCCCAAAGAAATGTCATAGTGGTAGTGGCAGTGGTAGTAGTAACACTTCACATTCCTTAGTTCTTGAAAGTTTGCAGAGCTCTTTCCTAACCACAACTTCATGAGTTGGGTAGTACAAATATTACTCCCCGTTTTACAGAAGAACACATTGGAATTGAGTGAGTTCATGCATATACTTATACATCTTTTAAGACTTTATGCCGTCAAATCCAGTACTTTTTCTGTTATTCCCTGCTGCTTCTGTCATGCCATTAATGGCACAAAAGCCTCACCACTGTTCCAGCTTATAGATGCTCTTCACACGTATAACTCACAGTCAGAACACAGAACACAGAATACAATATTGAGGCCAGTATCTTTCCAACAGCAGATAGTTCACATGGCTCCATTATCATCATTATGTTTGTATAGATATGCCTGTTAGGTATATTTGAAATTGTGTGAAATGTGTTCCTTCTCTCTCTCCATTTCCACCAAATTCAGTTAATTTGTTGCAGCCATCACCATATGAATTGTTGACCACCATGTCTGTCAGTTTTTGTAGGGATGACATTAGCACCTGGTGCTCTCCTAAGAGATGATAATGAATGTTTGATGTATTTCAGAGGGTGGTGATACCGACTCAAAAAGAGTTCAGAGCTTGATGAAAGACTGATCTTTTCCCCATGATTGATAGAGGTTCAGGGACCAGTGTTTATCACCTTTACAAAGGAGTCACTAAGGTACCCTTGACTGGCAAATCCAGGGGGTTGCATGTAGGTGTTCTTTAGCTTATTGGCTTGTAAACAAACAATGTGTATATGTTTATAGAAAACAGACATACAATGTTATGGAAATAAAATGTTACAAGAATTTATGCAACAGGAACAGGTTTTGGCTTCTCCCCATAGGAATTTTACTCGAGTCTGTCAAGTATAAACCTGAAAAGGAAGAAACTATTTTCTTAAATAAATAATTTAAAAATATATAGAGAGAGAGACTGTAAAATATTAATTATTCCACAAAACAAAGGTATTACTAAAATAAATAATTCTTGTCATATGGATTGCCATGTGCATGCCAATTACATTAATTTGTAAAGAGTCACATTAATTTATAATCATTTGATTCAGAATTTGTGATAATTTTGACAGTGCTAGGCTACAACTGACTTTTGCTAAATTCTATTTTCACAGATAATGCTAATTAATATTATAAAAAAGATTGAAAAACTTAAGTAAGCACCCTATTTTAAAATACTCAAGCACTTTAGAATCATTAGATATAGATATATGGATAGATAATACATACATACATACATACATACATATAGGTATCAATAGATATGCAAAGAGGCTATCATAATGTGGTAGAGTGGACAACCAGCCTCTGGCAGGTTGCTGGTCTGTGGTCCTGTGGCCACATCACTTAAACTCTCTGTACTCCAAGCTACTAATACTCTAAGTTACTAAATGCATTACTGATGTTGAGTTTAATAACAGTAATAACTACAGCAATGACTGCCATTTATTTACGGCTTTCACATTTGCAAAATGCTTTACCTACATTATTTCATTTGACTTCCAAAACACTCCTGTGAAGTAGGGACTACAGGCATTATCCTCATGAAATCACATGTCCATACTGAAAAAAAAAGGAAAAGGATATGCTAATTACATGTCATGTTAGTATTCTGGGTGGCAGCTTGTCAAAATTCCTGGGGCTGCCAACACTTAACAAAGCATTGAAAGAACTTTGGGCATCAGGATTAGTGGCTCATTGTCAAGGGGGAAGTAGATCTCTCCTGGAGTTTCCCAGGACTCTGTTCTTGGCTCTGCTCTAGTCAACATATTTATCAATGACTTGGATAAAGATATAGCAGTGTTGATTAAATATGGGGATGCCATGAAGCTAGAAGAGATTTCTAAAACCTTAGATAAGACAATAAGGATCCAAAAAAAAACCTTCTTCACAGGTTTGAATGATGTATTGAATTGAAATAGTTGAAATTTGATGTGGATAAATGGAAAGCCTTGTGTATTTTTAAAAAATCAGTTCTGTAAGTAGAGAGCAGGTTGGTAATAGCTTGAAAGCAATTGATATGAAAAAAGTCTGTGGGTTTTCATGGACTGTGAGCCCTATATGAATTAATAGAGCAATACAGTAAAAAAAAAAAGACAAATAATGCCAAATCTTTGCATCCCTTTGTCTAATGTTTTAGGTGCTTAATACCTAATAAATATGAGAAAATGTTGAAGAAACTGAGACTATTTAGCCAGGACAAGAGACTTGGGACATAAGAGCCATGTTCAACTTTTTAAAATTTTATAGCATGGAAGAGAGATTGGGACTTTTTTTTTTTAACTTGAGCCCAGAGTACAAAACTAAGAGCAGTCAGTCATGGTTGTAACCATGTTTGAATTGAATATAAGGAAAAAACATCATAACAATGAGAATTATCTACATGTACAAACTATATAAAATTGACTATTGTCTCAGAGATGGGAGAGGAAAAGAGATTGAGAATTTGGAACTCAAATTAAAAAAAACATTAAAATTGTTTTGGTATACAATTGGAAAAAAATATTATTAAAAAAGAAAAATAAATAATTCGCATTATCTCAAAGTGGAATGATTTGAGAAGGAATCCATTCCACAACACTAAATAAGAGAACATATGTTCCTTTTTTCAAAAAAAGAATTATTTTTTTAATTGCATATAAAAAAACAATTTTTAACATTTTAAAAAATAATTTTGAGGTCCAAATTCTTTCACTTCCTACCCCCTTCTTGATAAAGCAAACAATTTGATATAGATTATATACATGCAGTCATGAAAAATATATTTCCATATTAGTCATGTTGGCAAAAAAGAAGAGACCAAAAGAAAATAATAATAAATTTAAAAAAAAGTGCTTTGATTAGAACATACATTCCTAATGTATACACACATTCCTAATGCCTAAACTATCCTTTTCCCATTTTATTTGTGAATTGGTCCTGTGTTTATAATTGTACAGGGATCTCTTGCTTCCTCTGTCAATGTATATGTGGAGATCAGAAACTTTGCTGTTACTTAACAGTTCAGTTTCTCGGACATTGGAGACACATGGGTGAGAGGTATTGAAGAAATTTTAGGGGCACATGACCAATGTGTCAAAAGTGGAACTTGGACCCAGTCATTTCTGACTGAGAAGCTTCTACCTACTTGCTTTGAGCACAAGTCTTCAATAAATGTTTGGTGTATTCAGTTGTCAATCTACTATCCAATGGTCCACTTCATTATCACTGAAACTCTCCAGATCACAATGCCCTTCCATAGCCACGAGTCCACTATGTGTGTTGTTTCTCCCTCTAATAATGTATGCTCCTTGAAATGAGGCATTGTTTTTCTCTTTGATTGTAGCCTTAAGTTTTACTATATGCTTAATAAATATTTTTTTCATTCATTAATTCATGAGATAGAGAGTTCCTGATGCTATAAAGGGTTTTCCTGATCATACAGAAATTGAATTATTTGATTTCTCAGATCCATTCCAATTCTGAAATTATAGAATTCTAATTAAAATTTATAGCCTGAAACTTCATATATTAAAATCAGCACAGCTATGAAAAACTTATTAAATCATTTAAAATAAAAAAAATTACATTCTACCTGCAGCATTGACATTTGATGATTTAAAATAACTAGATTTCTCATTTCTCTGTCTCATTTTGAATTTTTGATCTTCATATTATTTTAAGAAGCAAAATAGAAGTAGTTTTCAGCTTGAGTTTCATTGTATGACATGGCAACTCTTGTTTCCATGTGATTTAATAGAGGTTTAATGAAAAAAAAAGACTGAGAACAATATTTCCCCTCTGATATTAAATACATGAATATTATGTATACATAAAATATTTGTGTGATATCTTATAAAAATTGTCTTCATTTTTTGTTCCCAAAATATCTGATATTAGCAGTGTATTTCACCCCTCCTCCATCACCCCTGCCAAATCTTAAGACATTATTAATAGACATTATATTTCAAGCTCACATATTACCTTAAAAAACACCTCTATATAATAACCCAGTTTATAATCATTCTCTTAAAATATGTGTTTTTCAAATACTTGCATATATATTAAAAATTTAAAAAGAGACAGATGGTATAATAGGTAGAAAACTGACCTTTAAGTCAGGGAGAAAATCACTTTCCCTTTCCCTGCTATAGTCAAGCCTCCACCTATCTACCTTACTAAAAGGAATTATTGCCACAAGGTGTACTGTATACTTGTGACATCATAAGTCTATTTTTAAAAAAAATACATTAATTTTCTTTTCGTAAAACAAAAAGAATTGAGTCATCTTTCAGTGTTTGTTATTGTTATCCTGGGCATACCACTCAAAAACCCTTCATGGCTTATTCTTTTCATTCCCTTGAGTATTATATTATATATTATTTATTTTTTAAAATGTTTCTTCATTCCTTATTCTGGAAAGAACTAGGTGGCAAATAGCAGGGGAATTAACTCTAGTCTCTGATTAATGGGTAATAGAGAAAATGCTCTTTAAATGAAATACTGTGTCTCGATATTATTTTGGAGAAATACTAAATAGCTTTTTGAATACTAATATGGATTAATGAAGGGAGGTTTTTTTTTTAAGATCTGCCATCAAGATTAAAGTTAGTGAAAAGTTAGATCAACTCACCATAGCTGTGTTTGTTTGTATTAATGAGCTCTAGGTCCTTCCATCTGTCTTAGTTCCATTCAATTAAGTATCAGAAAAAAATGTTTGGCCTGAGAGTACTAAATAATTTTCTCACAGATTCTACAAGCCAGTTTTTAATACTACAAAAGAAACAAATGAAGGGATGGGATCAATTTTTTAGAGATTGAATAGATTCACAAACATATACAACTCATCATCCTGGCGTTAGTGATCTAACTATAAAATGTACGGTTTTATCTATATTCACAAGATGTTATCTTTGGATAGGTGACAAGTCTTTCTACCTCTACTAAGGCTATTGGTGGACCCACCAAGGCCTTTCCCTTCACTTCTGCTTCAGATGAATTTTTTTTTTTGTAAGATGGGGATAAGAAGTCTTCTGCTGATGGTAGCAAAGCAGGAATGTGCCAGTAATTAGGCAAATCCCTTGAGAATCAGGTGTAGTAGAGGTGAAAGAAGAGAAGGAAGAGCAGGTGTAATCTGAAGTCAAGACCAGAGTCTGATATCCAAGTACCTACAGGGCCTCCATGTCTAAGATGAGTAGGTTGACAATTAACCACTTAAAATTGAACATGGGGCAGCTAGGTGGCACAGTGGATAGAGCACCAGCCCTTGATTCAGGAGGACCTGAGTACAAATCTGGCCTCAGACACTTACTAGCTGTGTGACCCTGGGAAAGTCACTTAACCCCAATTGCCAAAAAAAAAAATTGAAAATATTCTGAGGATTTAGATGCCAAAATTCAGGGATTACAGGAAGTATAGATGGGTAATGTTTTTTCTAGACTTATGCTATCTTTTAGGAAATTAAACTTTTTCCCCCCTAGAGGCTGGAGGACTCTGTCTAAGCTGATGCAGTTGCCCTGTATAGTCCCAGGCCTCACACTCTCATCTACCCATGTTGAGGCTCTGACTTGTACTTGAACTTTAAAAGCTAAGATTTGAAATGATATTTTAATGTTGTGCACAGTTCATATCTTTGGTAGTATTTCAGTAAAAGTTGATTACTACCTGAATTAGTCATAATGGTAGCTGACATTGGTATATTGCTTTAAAGTTTGCAGAGCACTTTACATATACTCATTTGGACCTTTCAGTATGCTTATGAGGAAAGTACTAAAAATATTATCATCCTTATTTTACAGAAGAGAAAACAGAGTGTCAGGTTAAATGGGCTAATTAATGTTCCACAGCTGGTAGGTATCAGTCATGACTCAAACACAGATCTTCCAAATCCGTGTTCTTTCTAACTCATGATGTTGCTGTGCCCAAGTACCTACTGAGTGAATATGCTATATGAGATTGAAAAAAAAAATTACTAGTTGCCTTCTTCATGATTCTGGAAGTCAACCAACTGAATCCTGTTTTCTGTAGCCCTTTCTTCAGCCTAACAGTCATCAGAACATAGGGATCTGGTACTTTTGTCTGCAGATTTAATACTTCAATTTAACCAGTTGCAGAAGCTAATGGAGCCCAACTTAACATATACAGAGGTGTCTGACTTCATTTCTCAGCCTCATCAATGTTTAGCAGTCTGGCAAGACTTGAGTTTTGGCTTATATGAAGACTGAAATAAATTTATTTTCTCCTGTGGATGAGGAAGAACTTGGCTATCATTAATCAGTATTTGTTACAAATTCACTGAAGTTCCTTCTATCCGCTTAAGACTGTGAGACTGCTAAGAATTCTCTTCCTAACACTGAACAAAGGATGATATAATTGATTATTCCCTTAAGGCTTGTCCTTTTCCTTCTTACCCCCCTCCCCCACCCCTAGAGGCTAATGATATAAAGCCCACTTTCATGTTATTCTTGAGCTCTACTGGATTTTTAAAAATCTTCTCTAAATTCCATTTTTCCAGTGGTCACAAAAGTCATTTTAAGGCTTCCCTGAGTAACTAGCCTAAGCAAATTTATGGTATTGAATGAAGGGAATTTGACAGTCTTCCAGTAAGAATATGGAAATAATCATAATAATTTAAAAATTAATTTTAAATTGATTTTAACTAATTAAAATTAAATTGATTGAAACTGATTTTAATTAATATTATAACCATCAATATTATCAGTGTGGGGGAGAAAAGGGTTGAGATGATAAGTGCTAAGTTTTTAAGTGCTCCTTTGCTCAATGCATACCTTCCTAGATATACCCAATCCTTCGGGGTATCTAAAGTAGGAAAGTGCAGAGGGAGGTTTAACTTATTTTTAAAAAGAATTTCCCTTTAAGACATTAAAGGTCATACATGGCTGGATAATTCATTTCAATAAACATTTATCAAGTGTTTACCTTGTGTCAGTTTCTGGGGAAATAAAGAAGGGGAAAAAACAGCTTCTGCTACTGAAGATCTAATAAGATCTAAATCTTATGAGATCTAATAGGAAGATGATAAAATTTTACAAGTAATTATAGTATAAATAAGAAAGGGATAGCAAAGAAGAGCTCATTGGAGTGGCCTGACAAATTCAAGAAGGGAGGGATCTGGGAGGATTTTAGGAAGAAAAGAGACCTAGAGCTTGGTTTTGAAGGAAGGGATAGCAACCAAATGGCCAAGATAGAGGTGTGGAAGGCGTAGAGTGGGATGATGCTCAGATTCCTCACTTGGGTGGATAGCCTATGTAAATGAATGGATGCAGGAAAAGGAAAGGATTATGTGTGAGAATGGTAAATAATCTAGTTTGGCTAGAAAAACATGCATCATAATGCTTTCACTTACAGTCAGATATAATCCACTATTTATTTCCCTTTCTCTCCTCCTCTTTCTTTAGTCCTCTCTCCACCTAGAAGCACTTTCTTCCTCCTAAGGACTCAGAAGAGCTCAGAAATGAAAGATTCAGATTAAATGGTATGAGATAAAATTTGACAACAGACTCTTTTCACTTATCTTCATTGCAAGTATAATGATATATAGAGATGTCCTTAGGGACCAAGGCTCCTGCCCACAGGGCTCCTTTCAGATTTGAGTTCTTTGCACTACACTAAACATCTCAACATTTCTCTTTTGCCTATGACAACAGTCACTTTCTACTTACCTCTTCAAAGATCCATATTGCTGCATTTTTCTAGAATCAACTTCTTTTCCATACCAACTCAAGAACAACAGCACTGAATAGCTCTGAGGTGGAATACAAAATTTTCCCCTCATGGCACAGTAATCTTTGCTGTGAGGAGTCCTAGGACAATATAGTGCTTCCCAGATCTTGATCTATGATTCTCAGGAAACTAATGCCTAGGGAGAGATCCTTCTCAGCAAGTTGTAGTAGATGGTTTCTGAGGTCCATTTTAGCTTCAGTTGTAAAATCTTATAAACCAATTTATACATCATCTATATCAGTTAGCATAGTAAACAATCCGCAACCATAGGCTGCTATCTCTCCAGCTAAGAATGGAAAATGAATGTTTTTCCACCTTTTTCCCCTAGAGCTAAGCTTAATATTTGAGATTTCACAGCATTCAGTTTGACTTTGTTGTATGTACGCTTTTTGTTTACATTGTTATAGCCATTGTGCATATTATTTTCCTGGTTCTGTTTATTTCACTCTGAATCAGTTCATGTGAATCTTCTCATGTTTTCCTGAAATTTTTGTCATATTATTTTATATTCATTTGCTATAGTTTGTTAAGCAATTACCCAATTGATGTATACTCACTTTGTTTCCAGTACTTTGCTACTACAAAAAGTGTTGCTATTGATATTCTGGCATATGTGTGGAAGTCTTTGACCTAGTTAGTACAGAAGTGTGTGGTTTCAGGGTCTCAGGGTATTAACAATTTATATTTTGATCAAACTATTTTTGAATAATTCATACTATTCCAAATTCTTGGACCATACTTTTACCAGCAATGTATCCTTGTGCCTTTCTCCCTAAAGTCCTATAAACATTAACAATTTCAGTTTTGTATTGTATTGACTGATTTGATGGGTGTGAGGTGAAATCCCAGAGTTGTTTTAATTCACATCTTTAAAAATTATAAGCAATTTAGAACAGCCTTTCATAGGGTTCTTAAATATTTTCAATTGTTGTTTCCTTTATCCTTACCAAGAGTCTGAAGAGCCTTCAGGGATTTACATCTAGATTATTAGGAAAAAACAAAAACAGAAACAAAACTAAAGTTTATGTTTCTGAAGAAAATACTCACTGATGCATTACTGCATTCCATTGAAAAGGTTATAAACTCACAAGAGATAGATGAAATGCATTTGAATGCTTGAAGGAAATTATAAGCAGTTTTGAATCCTTAGCTCTTCTTTTGAATTTGCCTTCTTTTAAGGATTAGGTGCTTTAAGGAGGCATTTGTTTAATTTGATTTGGTTTGGCAGACTTGTTTTGAGAAATGAGGGATAATGTGTTGTTGATCTTTGAAAATGGTCAGATAGAATCCTAGTTAAAAGGGAAAGTTAATATGAAAAAAATAAAATGGATTAAATCATATTTACATATACATATATGTGCACATATACATACATATTTATCTAACTATGCATAAATACACATAGGTATATTCTAATATTCTAATGGTTCTGTGAACTAATTAATATGGGTACTCTCTTTAGTGATGCAGATAGCATCCATGCCTGCCTATCCTATGAAACTTCTGTCTACATCCTCTCATAAATGCACCAAACAACTTCACCCATTATTTTATAGTTATTTTAAAATTCAGACACTAACATAACAGGACGATATATTTGACACTGATACATAAAACACAAAAATGCATATTTACATATACAGAAGATCAGATTTATCACCTTCAAACTACTTATTTTCATTGGTTCTTCAACATCAAAAATAAAAGTAGCTAATTTCAGTAGCTAATAAGACAGTTCTGTCCTTGAGACTATATATATATATATAAAAGATTAAATAAAAGTTGATTATGCTTGGGCACAAAATGAGGTAAAGATAGAGTTTCCTTTATGTTTTGTGGGTACTAGTTGTCCATTCATTATCTCTCACTCCCACTGTAGGACTGACTGTTTTCTTCCCCAAGTCACTCATCTCTTCTATGAAATCCTCCTTTGCACTGCCTATCCTCCATAATTCCTGATTTCTAATTAGACGTACCTTGCACCAGACCCTCATTCACTGCTCTTGTGCCCTTTGGGAGTATTAAATTCTTTAGAGAGACTGTAGTATTCCATGACTTATAGCCATATAACCTCACTGGAAGAATATTAGCATTAAATAAATGGGTCTATAAGAGAGAGGAGCATAAGGCTATTCAAATAACTATGTTCTGAAGGCAATCTACCCCTCTTTGTTTCACCTGTTCATTTCTAAGCCCAATTCACTGTCCATTTTGTTTGTATCCTTTAAAAATATATGTACTGATGGATAATATGTCTACCTAATTGTGTGCATGTATGTATGTGAGTATATATGTGTGTATAGAGATAGATCCATAGATAGATAGTTTATTTATATAGCACCTCCCTCCAAACAGCCCTGTGGATTTGGTTTTATTATTGTCCCCATTTTATAAATAAAAAGACTGAGGCTCAAAGAAGCTAAGAGAATTGCCCATAAAGACGCTGACAGTTAAAAGTTAGAGATTAGATTCAACCCAAACAGTCTGACTCGGTGTGTATATGTATGTATGCACACACATAAATACTCTGCAAAGCACAAAGGAGATATGAATTATGGGCTGATTTAACCTGAGACACATTAAAAACAAGGAACTATGAAGGACACAATATTAATATCTATATATACAACGTACATATAGAATGCAAATAGACACAGATGTATATTGTGCACACATATGATATACATATGTGTATGTTGTGTATTGTATAAATATTGTATACATGATATATAATATGCATATATTTTGTCTATTTTCTGATTAAATATTAGATATGATTGCTAAAAAAACTAGAGATGTAGATATAATTGCTAAATCACTCTTACGGTTTTTTTTAAAAAAGCTAAGAGATCCTGAGAAGTGTTATGGGACTAGAGATGGACAAAGGTTCCACTTTAAATAAGAGCTTAGTTTCTTCAAAACACAGGCAAGTGCAGAGCAGCTAGGTAGTGCAGTGGATAGAGCACTGGCTCTGGAGTCAGGAGTACCTGAATTCAAATCCAGCCTCAGACCAAACACTTGACACACTTACTAGCTGTGTGACCCTGGGCAAGTCACTTAACCCCAATTGCCTAAAACCAAAAAAAGAAAAACATAGGCAAGTGAAGATGACTGATTCTTTTTTTTTTAAGTGAGCCATTTGCCTTTATTAAGAATGAATTAAATGTCATCAGCCAATTTTCAAGTCATTATGGCAAATCTGTGTATCATACTAACAGGCCGACAAATAGAGAATTTCTGGAAACTTAAAATTCTTTTTTATTAGGGTCTTATTATTTTTGTAAATTGTATTTTTTTCTAACTATACGTAAAGATAGTTATCAACATTCATTTTTATAAGATTTTGAGTTTTATTTTTTTCTCCCTCCCCCCATCCCTTTCCCCCTTTCCAAGATAGTAAACTGATACAGGTTATACATGTGCAATCATGTTACACATATTTCCACATTTGTCATTCTGTGAAAGAAGAATCAGAACAAAAAGGAAAAAAACACAAGAAATAAAAAAGAAACAAACACAAAAAACAACAAAAAGTGAAAATAATATGCTGCAACCTGCATTCAGATTCCATAGTTCTTTCTCTGGATATGGATAGCATTTTCTATCATAAGTCTTTTAGAACTGTCTTGGATCATTATATTGTTGAAGAGCTAAGTCATCATAGTTGATCATTACACAGTGTTGCTGTTACTGTGTACAACATTCTCTTGGTTCTGCTCACTTCACTCAGCATCTGTTCATGGAGGTCTTTCCAGGCTTTTCTGAAATCTGCCTGCTCCTCACTTATTATAGAACAATGATGTTCCATTACATTCATATATCACAACTTGTTCAGCCATGCCCCAATTGATGGGCATTCCCTCAATTTCCAGTTCTTCGCCACCACAAAAAGAGCTGGTATAAATAAATATATATATATATATATATATATATATATACATGTATATATATATATTACGTATATATATATACATATATATACGTATATATATATATATATATACGTATATATATATACATATATATACGTATATATATACGTATATATATATATACATATATATGTATATATATATGTATATATATATATACATATATATATACGTATATATATATGTATATATATATACATGTATATATATATACATATATATATATATACATATATATATATATATATTTGTACATGTAGGTCCTTTTCCCTTTTTTATGATCTCTTTGGGACACAGACTTAGTTGGGTATTACTGGGTCAAAGGCTATGCACAGTTTTGTAGCCAAATTGCTCTCCAGAATGGTTGGATCAGTTCACAGCTCTACCAACAATGCATTAGTGTCCCAATTTGATGACTTTGATTCCTGACAAAATTCTGGATTCTATTAGTAAATATATACTTTTGGGAAAGAGAAGAGGTGATCACTGTGGGCCTGTATGGATTCATCAAGAATGGCTCATTCCAGAACAACCTTATTTTTATTTTCTGACAATGTTACCAGAATGACAGATAAGAAGAATGCCATAGACGTATTTCAGCAAGAACTCTGACAAAATCTGACATGAGAACTTTATGGATAAAATGGAGATGTGTGGATTAGATCTTAGTTCAAGTAGGAACATTTAGAACTCACTGAATGACTTCTATGATTCCCCATATACCTGCCAATATTCAGAATAAAGAAAAACAGCTCAGTGACTGTGCTTAATTTGACCACTTCCTTCTCACATTTTTGCCACAGACAATCCAATGAGTAAATGAAAGAGCTTAATGTATTACTGCCTGGCACAAAAGGTGACAAAATGACATTATACTTGTGAAATAAAAAACCTCACAAAATTTTTTCATTGAGTTCTAGGTATTATATGCCAAGCAAAAAGAAACAACACAATATTTCCCACATGGAAGCCTAAAACTTAAGAGAGACTGTAATGATGGGGATAGTAAATATTGCAAATGACTCATCTTTGTAGTATAAAGGAAACATTTATCCCAAATATGAGTTTTTTTCCCTTAAAAATGTAAGTATAAGGATAATATCTCACAATTCTCTAATACTTTAAATATGGACAGAATATTTCTTTCACAACATTGAAGTAGGAAAAAAAACTGAGTTAAAATCATATATTTGGATCTAAAAAATCTTTAGACCATAAATATCTCTATTTCAGTGACAATTTTTTTTCATTTTTGCTATATGTCCTTAGTTAATGTGTACCTTCCTATTTTCACTATGTGTACCATATTTCTCTGCTAAGCCTAATTTTCCTCTTTTTAAATTTTTTTTAAGATGTTAGACTACTAAATAAGGGGATATAGACATAGTATATATTGATTTCAATGAGGCTTTTAAAAAAATATCTCATTCTTCCAAGTTTTTAACATAATAGAGCCTTTTGTTAGGTTTGCATGGATTTTATTGTATGTCTATCCTAGTTACCTTCTTCTTGAGACAATCTGAGCATTTAGCCACAACCAAAAAAAAAAATGAAAACAAAATATAAAAAAAGTAAAGATGACTAGAATTTATGAAGTGTCTTTTGAATTTGTGAGTTCTTGGACATCTTCTACTAACATATTATGAATTAAGAAAACCAAGAAAGAAAATAATTGTTCAATCTGGCTGTAAGTTTCTGATGCTTGCTAGCTGTGTGACCCTGGACAAAACACTCTTGGTGGATGAGACACTATCAGTGCACTAGACAAATCTCTAAGTTACAGAGAAGGTGCCAATCTCAGTGGGTCGAGAAAGTTGTCTCACCTAGGACTTACCTTATGCCAGTGAAATCTCAAGTCCAGTCTCTCCATCTCTATCTTAATTAAGTGTGGAATTGAACTGACCTCAGAGATCATACCTGGACTTGAACACAAATCCCTGGAATTGGTCCTTTCCTCTGCCTGCAGTCCTCCAGTGATGGTAACATTGTTACCTCACAAGACAGCTCATTTTTGGACAGCTCTTATTCATAGGCATTTTTCCCCCTTATCTGTGACTTCCACTCACTGTTCCTAGTTGTGATTTCTGGGGCTTTACAAGAGCAAGCATAATCTAAATCTTTTGTTTGTGAGGATAAACATCCTCAGTCCTTCCTGAAAACATAAGGCACAGTGTTTAGTCCTTTTGTCATCCTTGGCACCTTCCCCTGGGCAAAATTGCATATGGAAACAGTTTCATTAAAATAAATACTAGTTTCTTTAATATAGAGTTTGACTGTGCATATTTAACCTACCAAGTAAATTCACAGAAACAAATTTGGAAATCCCCTTCCCCCCAAGATATAAAATTATATAACTTTATGGGCTATGCCATGTTGCTCTTTGCTTGCTTTTATTTATTAGTTTTCTTCTTTTGAAATTTTGAGAGGAATTACAATGGGCTCATTGGATTTAGAGGTAGAGATCCTGTTGCTAAGACCATTATTGAACCCCCCAATTTTCAAATGAAGCATTGAAACAGTGAGGATAGGGATTCTCCTGTGGTCACACAACATGTAAAGTGAGGTGAAACAAGTAATTGTATAGATAAGACAATAGCATTTATTAGTTTATTACTGCTAGCCTTTTATTTTTCAATAATGATAATAGCCAACATTTATGTAATATGTTGAATTTGAAAAGCTCTTTATATATGTAACTTTGATCCTCACAGCAAACCTGTGAAATAGTTGGTTTTATTTCCCCCATTTTGCAACTGAAAAAAGAGAGACTGGGAGAGTTTAAGTGATTTGTCCAGGTTCACATGGCTAGTAAATGTCTAGGCAGGATTCAAACTTATATTATATTTTGAACAAAAAGTGCCAGGGATTGCACTTATATAGCCATTTAATACCAACTGTTGCCTGTTAATCTCAGAATGGTAATAAGAATAGTTACTAAATTGGGTATATAAATAAATTCTTTGGAAGAAATTCAACTGTGTTTGGGAAATGCCATTAAAATATTTAACATAGAAAATCTTTGAAATTTGAAGTGTTAATGCTACACTGATGTAGATTAAATACCTTATCTTCAATCTGGTAAAGAGTCAGAGAATATATAATGTTGGAGTTAAGTGTTTAACATAAAAGACTTTCTCATTTCTAGACTAAAAAGCAATGACATTATTTAAAGAAAAATAACAGTTCCTATGTATATAAGTGCTTAGTGCAAATACTAATAGTCTATTTGACAGGTCAGAAATTGGATAAGTTAAGTGGTTTGTCCATGCTCATGTGATAATGCTAGGATTTGAACTCATGTCTTTTGACTCTAAGCTTAAGATCTTTCCACTTAACCGCATGCTACTGGAAATGACTTACGAAGGAGAGCATCAAAAACTGGAAACCAAGATTTTCTGCAAATAATTAAAGATTGACTCTGGCAGTTGTAGAATAAATAGTTTTAGTGTACTAGAGAAAAGGTGAAAGTAGTTTAAAATTCAAATATTCATCTTACAAATTTGTAAAATTTTCCAATGATTCTTTTAGCACATAGTAGGAATCAATTAAATGCACCTTTAATTCCAGTGGTAGGGAATGTTTGGAATTTATCTTTTCTGATTTTATACTGAGCTTCAGGGTCAGAATGCCTCTGAATCTTCCATTCTGCTCCTGGATAGTGCTTGCAAGCCAAAAAATCCTCTGTGATACTCAATATGGGATGCCAAGACATTGATTTCTTAAGCAACTGAAATGTATTATTAAATGTGATTCAGCTTAACTTCCCATGGGAAATATTTATTGGGAAGTTTGCAAAACATGCAAAGAAGCTTAGAGATGTCCCATTTCTGATCTGTCTCCTAGTCAGTCTTATTCATTCATTCATTCATTCCTGGAAAACTGTCTTTCTGGTCAGAAATGGATGCATTTGCCAGGGATTGCACTTAATGGCCTCTCGCGTCCCTTACAACTTTGGTTGTCTGTTGTTTTGATCCTGTAATTCTTCTTGATCTAATTTTAAGAATAGTCAGGAAGAACTCAAGCTACAGAAACATGATGAAGTCTCATGATGGAAGCCACAGAGTTCACAGAGTTAGAAGGCTTGTGCCCCTGAAGATGACTCATTAAGTACAGCTGACGTTTGATAAGTCTTAGATTTCTAATAATGTTTTCTGATTACTCATCTTTCTAAGCCTGTCTGAAGCTGAGACTAGCAGTTTCTATCTTGAGGGGAAATGGCATTTCCTATTTATTCTGCCCAGGAAATGCCCTAGTAAGTATTTAGGGTTATAGAAACACAGTCCTAGAACTAGAGAACACCTCAAACAAATGAGAAAACCAAGATGTAGGGATAATAACAACTTGTCCAAGTCATTTACATGGGTAGAAAGTATCAGAAGTGAGATTTGAACTCTAATTCCTCTGACTACAAAGCCAGTGAGGTTTCTGATCATATGGTTGTATTAAATGTATGTGTGTGTGTGTGTGTGTGTGTGTGTGTGTGTGTGTGTATTTGAAACCTAATTGCGTCATATTGTACAACTGCTGGAATTGTTCTGTGGTTTATATGGGCTTCATAAAATTTTTTCCCAGGCCTCTGAAAGAGTGCAGGATTGTGGCCAGGTATAATGAACTTAGAGAGCACAAGGGTTTTGGCTCACATAAGAAAAAAAAGTGGAAGATTTCAGTTTGTGTTTCAACAGCTTGGCCCTGCTCCCAGTATCCCCTCCTCTACCCCCAAACACCTATCGTTTAGAATATTGATATATCCTTGAATTTCCATGGAGCCTTCATCCTACAACAATCTTCCCATCCACCCTGAACTACCTTTCAACATTTGGAAGTTTTTTATGAGCCTAATTATTATTGTGTGGTACAGTAGCCAAGGTAAAAACGGTAGTCAGTTCACCTGTATATTTTCGTTTGATGACCTTATATGCGCCTTAGCCAACTCATTGGCTGACCTAGTTCTCAGAGGTCTCACTTTGAACTTCAGCGAAGTAAACCTCATGTATGACATGATTGACTGAAGCCCCAAGGTCTGGTGTGTGCAGGGACGAATGTGCAGCTCGATTCCAGCATTTCTGCCTTGTGATCTAAAGGAATGGGGAAAGGAGGAAAGAGGGCCTAAGAGTGGAATCGGAAGAGTAGAATTTCCTGACTGCCCCAGAAAAGACACAGATCCAGATGAAGTTTATGGCTGACTGTAGCCGCCTCAATAGAACAGATACCATGCATTCCATCTATGAAGTCCATATCCATCTAGGTAAAATTAAGAAATGTTGACTTGTGATTTTTTTTCTTCCCTTCCCCCTGACGATACTCCTTCAGATTTCCAGTAAAGCACTCTAAGTATCTTTTTTTTTTTGAAGCAGTTGGGGTTAAGTGACTTGCCCAGGATTACACACCTAGTAAGGATCTGAGGCTGAATTTAAACTCAGGTCCTCTTGACTCCAGAGCAGCTGATCTATCTACTGTACCACCTAGCTTCCCCTTTAAGTAGTTCAAATCCTATCTCTACCACATGCCGACTGTGCAACTTTGAGTAGGGAATAGGATGTTCAGAGGACGTAGGGAGACTGAGAGGTGTGGGAAAAGGAATAGTGGTGCTTGATGGGATTTTCCTTGGGGAGTTAGGGGATGAGGAGGAGAGGACATGGACTAAAAGGAGATGGACTGGAATGATACCATGAGCCTGAAATAGACTCAACTACAAATGCAGGTCTGGCAGGAACCAAATTGCATTAGTGGGAGAGGATTCTCCTCGTTAGAAATTTCCTACACCAATCAAATAATAAGTTCTTTTTTTTTAATGGGCGTGGTGGCATCGGCTTGTAATTTCAGCTGCTGGGGAGGCTGAGGTTAGTAGAGCCCTTCAGTTTCAAAGTTCTCAGCTGAAGTAGCATTAATGTTGAATTGGTATCTGCACTAAGTCTAGCTCCATAGAGTGATTCCCACTCCCCCAAAGGCCAACTAGCCCAGATTCGAAATGGAACAAATCAGAGCTCCCGTGTCCATCAGTAGAAGGATTGGGCTGGTGAGTGGCAGTGAGTGATGACTACTTCTAGCCTGGAGATACTTAGACTTTTAAAAAGTCTACATTTTAGTTTAACAAATCTTAGTTGAAGGTTATGAGTTTTTATGAGTTGAAAGTTATGAGTCTTAATTTTTCCTAGCCTACTTGGTGAGATTCTTCTGAAATAAATAGGATTCCACAAACTAACAGGGTCTATGGAATGTGGAGAGGGAAGAAAACCTAGTGTAGTATTTGAAGGCTTATAAAAATGTTCCACGATAATCTTTAATTGTGTAGGACATTACATTTTATACATTTGCAAAACCTTGTAATATCTTTGAGTAATTTATTGTGGAGAATGAGTAATGTGGCAAAATGGTAAAATGTATATTCTTATCTGTCAGTATGCAGGTTTGAGATGTTTTTAATGGATCATAAAGACCTTAATAGATAATAAAAAGAAAGGTTGTTAGAACTTGAGAATCAGACAATGAAATTAATCATTGTACGTTTAATATCTTTGGTTTTAAGTCCTTTGTTTTGAAAGGTGTAGGAGAAGATAACATTGTAATACATTAGAATTTTTTTTCACTTTTTGTCAAAGAGTTAGAGAGCAGATTTGATGGACACAACATATATATATGTATATATATATACATATATATGTATATATATATGTATGTGTATATATATATATACATATATATATATATATATATATAAATGATCTTCCTGGCCCTCCTAGACCCCTATCAACTTAGCTTGAACGGGTATTTCTTTCTTTAGATTTCTTATAGCACTTTAGGTGGACCTCTCTATCTGCCACATATCACAATTATTTAAGTATATGCTTTTCTCTCTCTATTAGATTAAAGTCCCCTTGAAAGCTGGACCTAAGTCATAATGATCTTTACCAAGGGTTAACACAGTGCTTTGAAACTAATCAACATAGGCATCATAGATCTAAAGTTAAAAGAAACCTTAAAAAACCATCTACACTGCTTCTTTTTTTCATTTTATGAATGAAGAAAATGAGGCCCAGGGAGGTTAAATAACTTGCCCAAGGTCATAAAAACCATAAATTTTAGAGGTAGGATTTGAATGCAGGTCTTCTGATTCTAGGGCCAGTGTGCTTTCTACTTTACTAAACTGCCTCAGATTGAATTGAACCTGACTGCTATAGAATACAAGGATGAAATGTGACAGATCGAAGCAAATAAAAATCAACCAAGCGCAAGTGCCTGGCACGTGCAAACACAAGAAATGTTTGGTTTGTTAATGACTCTGAGGAGGCGCAGTGCTGGTTGAATGAAAGGAGCTGGATGGCGAGCATCTGAGACCAGATTTAAATTCAAGCAGATGAATCTTCCTGACTCCAGACCCAAATCCCTCTCCCTTTGTGGCCTAGCTGCCCCTTACCATGACCTAGATATAATAATAATGATAATAATAACAATAAAATAGCTAGCATTTATCTATCATTTTAAGGTTTGCAAAGTGCTTTATATATTTTATCTTATTTGATCCACACAGCAGTCCTATAAGGCAGGTGCTTTTATTGTCCCCATTTTGAGAATGAAGAAAGTGAAGCTGACAGAAGGTGATTTATGTAAATATGTGAGGCAGGGTTTGAAACTCAGTTCTTCTTGACTCTATGCCTATCAGTACTCTGTACTCTATACCACCTTTCTGCCTATCCCACACCAATGCTAGGTGGATGCATTGTGATCACTCCTTGTGAAATTATCCCTTTATCTGGGACTAAGTTGGAGAGCTGGGTTAGGACAAGCAGTCAGACAAGAGTTTATTAAGGTGCTATTTATGACTATTTCTTTAAAGTGATGTTTAAGCACAAGGATAGAGAAAGGAGAACCAACTGGCATATAGATAAGGTTGAGAGTCATAGGATCTCATAGGTCTATGAAAGGTACATTGGAAATTATTTAATCCCTCTAGCTTTTTTCTACAGTTGAAGAAACCAGAGAATTTACATTTTCCAAGGATAAGTCTAAGGTAATCCAATTAGTAAGTGGAAGAATTGAGATATGAATTCATGTCTCTTGGCACCAAATCCAATAATCTTTACTCTATCAAAATGGTAGCAAAAAGTGAAGAATACTTGAAATATTTACTTTCACTTTGGTGGAATGATTTAAAGGAAGCAAGGGAAAAAAAGTTAAGTACAAATGGGCATTGTGGACTTCAGTCCCTAGTAGCCATTTTTAAATACATGGAAATCCAAATGGAAATTGAGCAGCAAAGGCAGCTCCTTACAATGTATCTATTACAGAATCAGGGATAGAAATATATATAGTCCTGACATCTATTGTTCCCATTGTCTCCCTGAAGTATGGAGAACTGGACTTATTATGCTCCTAATCTAGAATGAAATGTTGAGTTTCTCAAATCACAGTGCTTAGACTAGTTCATTTTCAGCAGAGATTTAATTTCCCAGGGCTGGAGAGCTCCTAAGAGAAATTGATTATCTGCAAGGAAAATGTTTTCTTTTAAGAAGGGAAACATGAACACTTTATTGCCAAGATCGGAAGAAGAGGTAGACAAAAATCTCCAACTCTCCTTTCTGAATTTTATCAAAGGAAAGCTTAATCTAAATCTTTGGGGATAGTGAAAGCAGGAAGTAGTTGAGTTCAACAATTTGTGAATTTAAAAAAGAGAAAAAGTTCAAAGGAATGTAAAATACTCTAGCATCAGAATTATTTACAGTTTCTTACCAAGCTCATGTCTTCCACTTCAAAGACTTTTGGTTTAGCTGAAATGTTATCTACCCAGGGAAGCTGGTCTTAACTCTCTTGTCAGATTCAAGGGAGTAGGGAGATTAACTTCTTGTCCAAGTTATAGAGTACAAGGAGGCCATGAGCTGTAGTCAAAACATAGCTACACAGAAGCTGTTAGATTCTGTATCTTGTCAATGCAATCGTATTTTTCTCTGGCATATGATTTCTCCTTTACTTCTGGAGAATTACTCAGAAAATCTGGGTAAATTGTAATTTTGGCACTATAGATTGATATAAACTGTTATGTTATTTTGGCAGTCAAAATCATGGCAAGTGTATTACTAATAGCTTGGCTTTCTCCTTCCATAGGTTTGGCTTAGAGTATGGCCTGTTTCTGTCTTCTTGTTTGAATTGAATAGTGAATTGGCTTTCTGGGAAATGATATTGAAACATGCAAATCTTCATTATGAAATCCTCCTAGAACATGATCATATACTTAGAGTGATATTACAGGCTAGAATATATTTAAAACGCTATGTATTTATTTTCACAAGAATTTATTCTCTTTCCTTCCCACTGCTCCTCCCAATTAAAAAAAAATTAAAAAGAAAAAAAAACACTAAAAAATATGCATGATCCAGCAAAACAAATTCCCACTTTGTCCATGTTCAAAAATGTATGTCTTAACCTACACATTATAATAGTCTATCACATCTATGGCCTGACAGGTAGATGGTATGTTTCATCTTTACTCTTCTTGACTTATGGATTATCATTGCACTGATCAGAATTCTAAAGTCTTTCCAAGCTGTTTTTCTTTATAATGTAGACTACACAATTTTATTATTAATTTTTTTCTTCATACTCCTTAGCTTTCTAAGTGTACACCACTGGACCCCAGGTCCTCTGACTCTACACCCAGTGCTCTTTTACTGTCCAAGCTTCCTCATCAAGGTGATAAAGAATCAAAAGCTGGAAATGTGATTAGTCACAGTTTAAAATCAAATATAGCCAATTATTGGGCAGCTTAGTGGCATAAAAAAATAAAATATTGGCCTTAGATTCAACAAGATCTGAGGTCAAACCTGGCCTTGGATACATACTAGTTCTTGGACCTCAGCAAGTCAATTGACTGCTCTCTGCCTCAGTTTCCCTATTTGTAAAATAAGGATAATAATAGTATCTATTTTCTGTGGTTGATATGAAAATGAAATGAGATGATATTTGTAAAGTGCTATGTATATGCCAGCTATTATTATAATTAGCTAATGCTTTTAGGCAATGAAATTAAAAGGTAACAGTCCACCAAGGCTAGCATGTTCTTTCAACACAATCTTTGGCTTTAGCTTTTTGGACCATGTAATGTTTTTGCCCTTATCCTTCCAGAGACCCATTGTGAATATGTGTCAGGGTCATAATGCCCAGTGAGTCAATACCTATACCTACAAATGAACAATTTTGTACCCCTTGATAATTTTCAAACTTTTGAAACGAACTTGCCTTGTCAGTGAATTTCTAAGGCTTTAATGCGAGCACACATAGATGTCCCAAGCTAAGATGCTGTCAATTGCTGCACTTTATCGAGTTTCATGCCTGTTGCCTAAAATAAATCTGTCCCCTGGAAAGTCCAGTCACCCATGCCAAAGTTGTAGTGATAGAGGTACTTGCTGGGCAAGGATACCTGGTTACAAAGACCCACTGGCTTCTGCCACGTGTTTTTCTTCCTGATGTTGTTAAAAATGTGCAGTTATTCCATCTGGTAAAACCTCTTTAGACTGTTAGGGCAAGGACAGGTTTATTCTGAGACATCAAGCAAGACAGGAGCCTCATCTGGTGTGCATAGGTGAGCGTTTGGCCCATATTTAGCACCTTTCCTTCAGGTGCATCACAGCCACCATCATTAGAATGAAAATATCTTCAAAGAGCCACGCCAAGTACTACTCTGTGTGTCAATGTGACATCATAAGTTGTAACTTGTTGAATATGACTTGATATGCAAATATTCACTAGTTAGTACCCAGGAGACACAGCAAAGTAAGTATATACCCTCTTTAGCTCTATGTCTCCCATATTCTTACTCCAATTTTGCCAAGACATCCATACTCTGATAACTTCTCATCTTATCTCTACTTAGCTTCATCTCACTTCCCATTTCTGTCATAGAGGTGTGCTTTTTTGAAGCTGGTATATATATTCCCCCTCAAAACAGGCTGCCTTACTATCCAAATATTTGCTCAAACAGGCTGCCAGTGATCATAGTTGATCTATTTCTATGAAGGACATTTAGTTACACTTCTAGCAGGTGGACACTTGAAATTTCCAGCAATATTTATATCATCATATATTCTGCAATCTGTTGTATCTAAAACAGGCAGCACCATTTTGGCCAGAGCTTACAATAGCCAGGATTGTGCATTGCTGACTTTAATATTGTAACCCGAGAGACAACATCCGGCATCCTGCTTGGTCTTAAGGGCCACCTGACGTTAAACGATTATTAAAAAACCTAGTGTATTGACTCTAGTCTGGCACTAAAATAACGCTGTTTACATTTTAGGAGGGCCACACGTTACACTTTAGGAACATTGTGTATGTCATAGTTCCTTTTTGTAACACAAAATATCAGTGTTGGAAGGGACCACCGAAGATGGATATAACTCACATTTATATAGTGCTTTAAGGGTCTGCAAAGTGCTGCACAAATATCATATCATTTTATCCTCACAACAACCAGGGGGCAGGGGAGTAGGTATTATTATGATCCCCATTTTACAGATAAGGAAACAGAGGCAGGCAAAGGTTCAATGAGTTGCCCAGTGTCCCACAGTAATAAATATCTGAGGCTGGATTCAAACTTTGGTCTTCCTGACTCCAGGTCAAGAGTAAGAATCCCTTGTATAAAATTCTTAACTGGATATTAATTCTTAATTAATTCTTAAGTCTTTACTTGAAGATCCATGAAGAGGAAGCCATTTCCTCACTGGACACCTCAGCCTACTTTTAGATATATCTAAGTGTTAGAAAGTTTGTTTTGTTTTGTTTTGTTTTCTGCATTTCATAGAGTCAACATCTCCCTCTTGGTGATGTCTAGTCACTGCTCCTGGTTCTATCCTTTGGGGCCAAACAGAATAAGTCCGATCCATCTTCCTGTATCTTTCCAGTCCCCTTCCTTTGGGTACTCTGCATTTGTTCAACATCCTTCTTAAAATGGAACACCTAGAACTGATTACAATACTTCACATATGGTCCAACCACAGCTGAGTACAGTATGCCTATCATGTCTGTTGTTATAGATATAATGCCTTTCTTACTCTCGAAAAATAATGATTAAATATGTACATATATTTTTATATTTGCTATATATACTGTATGTTTATATGTACATGCATATATATTTAAAGCTTATTGATTTCATCATAGTTCCAATTTCTAAATTGATCCTTCAACAACAATATCTCAGAGCACTTTGGGACTGAGCTATAATTGTTTTATATCCCCAAACCAGAGACCTTAAAAAGCAAATTAGTTAATTTTCATATCAAATGATCCCATATGTTAATTATGTCAGTGGGTCAAAGTCAGCTTTTTAAATGCACATTCACATCAAAACTTGAGTATGCTTTGTAAGAGCAAAAAAAAAGCTAAAAGTTCTAATCCTATAAATAAGTAGTACCCTTTTCATAGAAATCAGTACAAAGATCTTTACAAAGAGATTTTCATGGATGGATGACTGTCTTATTGATTCTTTCAAGTCATAAGGAAATCATTTACTTTAAACAGATAGCATTCAGTGCTCCTGGAAAAATGTAAGACTCTACATTTCAGAAGAGTTAACAGTTGCCAATCTTCATTGCTACAGAGAATTTCCTCTTCCCTGTCCTTCCCCCTTTCATCAGCTTTCATGATTTTAATCATTATCTCTATATAGCTATCCCTAATCTCTCCATGAGTTTTAGTAGCAGATCACCAACTGCCTCTTGGAAATTTCAAACTGGATATCTTTAAAAAATCACAAACTTCATCATGTCTAAAACTTAACTCACTATCTTTCTCCTTTAAACCATTTCCTTTCCCATCTTCTCTTTTCTCTTGGTGGCATCAATCTCCTATGTTCATAAACTGAATGTTATTCTTTACTTCTCACTCCTCCTTGTCCTCATTTATCTAATAGCTAGTTACCAAATCTTACAGTTTGGCCCCTGACCTCAGCTTCCTTCTCATCCAATGAACCCTTCTCTCCACTCACACAGGTATCACCTAGATTATGACAACAGCCTTCTTATTTGGCCTCTCTACCTCAAGTTCTTTACCCTTCCAATCTAAAATGTGCTCCTCTGGACAGTAAAATACACTTTAACATTTCAAAGCTGTGTAACAATAAATAACTTTTTCCCTGGGCGGGGTGGAAGAAAAAGGAAAGAAAAAATAGCCTTTTTTAGACCTGACATCCCTGATCCCGGCATTTAACTAATCAGCATATGAACTTTGACCTGCTTCATCTTCAATCTGAGCCAGTTTGCCATCCCTCCTCCCCATATTAACACTAAACTTAATATGGCCCCTGGATCTGCATACCCACTATTAGTTCAGAACTCCAAGCCCAAGAGACCTTCCAGCCTTAGCCTCCCAGTTTGCTGCCATTGCTAGTGTGTGCTCTCACATCAAACTCTATTTATCTTTTACAGCCCTTCCCAGCCCAGCTGCAACCTTGCTTTCCAGTCCTACTGTTTATGACTCTCCCTTCTATCCCCCATGATCCAACCCATGTTCTTTTCTCTGATATTCACACAGGACACAGTATCTCTGCTCTCTGTGTCTTCCACTGGCCATTCCTTGTGTCTGAAATGCACTTTCTCCTCACTTCTGCCTTATGGCATCCTCCTCATCTTCCAAGATGTGTTATAAGCACCACATTCTGACTAAAGCCTTTGCTGATCCTGCCACCTGCTAATGCTCTCCTAGAATATGTTGTATTTACTTTGTATTCATTTGTATCTATTCTCTTTTTATTGTTTTTTATTAATTTATTTTTAGTTTTCAACATTCATTTCCATAAACTTTTGAGTTTTAAATTTTCTCCCTCTCCTTCTTCACCTCCCTCCCCAAGACATCTATTCTTTTTTTAAATGTATTCGATATACATAAATATATAATGCATATCAGCGTTCAAGTCTTGCCACTGATATATATTGGCCATGTGAATCTGGACAGCGCTAGAGGAAATTCTCTGAGATGAGAAGTTGCAGAGAAGAGGCTTAAGCTGCATTAGTAGAGGGGATTTCCTCACCTTGGAGTACCCTTTAACTAATCAAATCACAAATCCAGCCTTTGAGCCCATACTTATTAGGTTCTAGTCTACCTTTGAATGTAAGTAGAGATTGTTTTATTCTTTGTATTTGTGGCCACAGTGGTAGGTACGTGGTAAGTGCTTGTTGATTTACTAAAAGGGGACATTAGATATCCTTCCATCACTGTGGTCTGAGATGAAATAGTATTACTGCATTAAAAAAGGACAATTATGAAAAGGAGGAAAAAATACAGAGAAATAAATAAAAAGACAGAACAGGCTTGCTCACAGGCAACATTCATGTACATATACATTTATAGACATATATTCACAATATATTTATCCATATGTGGATGAATTGGATATATGTATGTATATTTATACATACATGAATGCAAAAATATCTATATACATATATGTACATACGTGCATGCATACGTATAAATTAGTGCAACTTCTACCGGAAGAGTAGAGGAAGAATGCTCATCTCTCTATCGTTTGTAATCTTTTTTTTTAATTTGTTTTTTTTTCTTTTAGCTAGGCAACAGGGTTAAGCGACTTGCCCAGGGTTACACAGCTAATAAGTGTCAAGTGTCTGAGGCCAGATTTGAACTCAGGTACTCTTCACTCCAGGGCCAGTGCTCTATCCACTGCATCACCTAGCTGCCCCTGTTTGTAATCTTTTGGTCACCTGCAGTTGCAGATATATTCATTTCTAAATATGAGAATTGGCCTATACAGTAATAGAATTCAGGCTATTCCTTAGGGATTTTTATGTGTATTCTTATTGTATCTGGTACTAATTATATGCTAATCTTTTGGGGTCTCTTGGATTTGAAGGACTAGGGCACATCAGAATGGTTTTCTGTTAATTTATGTGCTAATTTTGTACTGATAGAGTTGCGTATTTGCATGTATCCACTGATGGATGACTCAGGCCATAGATGTGAGGAATATTCCTATACTCTGTTCTCTGAAGATCTGATAGAATCGCCTGTACTTTATTAGTTATGCCTGCAAATAGAATGTTTTGCAAAAGCCAACTTTTCCAGTTTGTCATAAAGACTAGTGAATGGAAATATTTCAGAGTGAGTTCATTTTCACATTTTTCCCCTGTGTTTTTTAGTGAAATTAATGTTTTTGTGAATATTTTCTTCACTGAATAATTGCAGTGGATTTGATATGTAATTTTTCTACAAACGGGCCACCAACTTTTTCTTCAGCTATAAACAATTACCATAAAAATAGTTATAATTTTATTGTTTTTCTTTTTACTCACACCCTTTTATGGAAATGCAACTTCTCTCTAGCTGCAAACAATTTAAGCACCTTTTAAAAATTATAGGCATTGAGTGACATCATTTTCAATACCTTTCTATGGTTTATTGTTTCTGACTCTTTCCACCATGGCCCCATGAAGATACCTTCTTCTCCCCTTGCCTTTCTCAGCTCCCTTTTGCATGCTGTGTACCTCAATTAGAAGGTAAGGTCCTTGAAGGCAGGCACTATCTTGGTTGGTTTTTTTTGCTTATATTTGTATTTCCAACATTTAACACAGTGCCTGACTGGTACATAAAAAGAGCTTAATCAATACTTCTTCCCTTCACTTGGATTACTATAGAGATAATGCCATTATTATGGTTCTCTTAATAAGAATAATTGTTTGCTGCTTTGCTAATTCAAATTAAAGAATAACACATATTATGTATCATAGTTAACTTAAAATTCTGGGAATCAATTGTATTGACAAGGGCAGGGGAGGGAATGAATTTGATTATTTCTGTAGATTATAACAAGAAAGAAGATGATTCTTGGCTACAACAATATCTTTGTCTTTCTTTAATTAACTCCTGAATTTGACTAGATCTACAAATAGCAGATGGTTGAGTGGTACCAAATCACAGTTCACCATCTGCTTCTTGCACATATAATTTGTAAGAATATATGGAAAAAGAAAATATATGAGAAATCTCTAGTATAGTTATAGCTAGTATTCAGAGGGACTCAGGAAATTTGGTGGAATTACATGCAGCATTGAAAAATAAGGTTAAATTAACCCAAGCAAAGCACCTTTGCTAACTGCTGGTGTATTGAGCATTATTTGGTTGTAGCAAATTTTTGTGTGACGAAACTACAGCAAGTTTAGAATACTTGATCTGACACATGAGTAGGTGGTTACAGAAGTATGTTTTATCCAAAAGTTGTATCACTCTATCCTCATGGAAAGCCCCCCCCCATTATTATTAGATCTAATATCACATGATAAAAATAATTAGCATTTTTTGGTTTGTAGTTTACTAGTACTTTGGAATTGTGGGGGTCTTTCACTGTATTAATTATTGACTCTTGCTATAAACCGCTTAGCATAAAGAAGGCACATAAGTGTCTGTTGTTTCGGTTTTAGTTATAGCTGCATTCACTTAACTATAGGAGATATACCTTTAGAGGTATATTTTGGAAGTGAATTTTTCAGTTTTGTGTCCTTTTAGATGGCAGTATAATTAATAATAATAATTCTTGTTTATACAATGAAATATGGGACAAAGCACTTCCTTGAAAATAACCCTGTGAGGCAAGTAGTTGTAAATATTATCTTTATTTTACAGATAAGAAAACTGAGGCTTATACCCTATGTGTTTTTGGTCAAACATTTGGCCTCTTTGGGCTTAACTCTCCTCCCTAAAATGAGGTGGTTGTGCAAAATGATCTCCAAAGTCCCTACTGACTCCATCCTATGTTTCAATAAACTCAGAGAAATTAAATGACTTTTAACCAATTGATCTTTACAGAAGCAGTGGTGGGATTTGAACCTTGTCTTCTGACTTTCAATTCCAGGGGGCCACATTTCTACTTACTCTGCTGCTTTTCTATGGGATAACTTGAATAGGATAACTTAAATGTTTTAAAAATGTTAATATGGCCTACTCCCTAATGTTTGACTTTCAGTGAATAGTTAGCATGAGTCAGTTAAGTTCTTGGAGTAATACATGGTCTTACTGAGGCAAAAGATTTAATTTCCATTTCAAACAGCATTATTCAGCAAAGAATTCAATTAGCATTGCACTGCGCCGGGGGAAAAAAATCAGGACCAGAGCGATAGTTACCTTCTTTTGGCCTGCCTCCCATCTTGGAAATATGGGCTCTTGGTTCCAAGAATGACTGAATATGAGAGTGTGGATAATTCCACTCAAATCTGTTCCTTTATTGGAAAAAAAATACCATCCACAAGTGCTTCAATTTTCTTTACATATATATGTGAAATTATAATATTTTTTTAAAAAAACATCAAAGCTAAATGTAATTCTCAATTTTAAGTTAGTTGCCTTTAGAAAACCATAGCTCAATATCAGCTTCAGAGTTGAGTTTTCCTTGCCAAGACTACTTCCAGGTCATGGTAGCTATTTATCTGGATAACCTCGGAGTAAGATGAAAAACAATTGAACCATGGATCCATTTAAGTGTGT
Organism: Phascolarctos cinereus; assembly: GCF_003287225.1. Taxonomy (NCBI): domain Eukaryota; kingdom Metazoa; phylum Chordata; class Mammalia; order Diprotodontia; family Phascolarctidae; genus Phascolarctos; species Phascolarctos cinereus. The sequence continues at coordinate 31,654,675 of NW_027556402.1, forward strand.
ATTAAAACAACGCTACTGTTGATACTGAACAAGATTTCTTCTAAGAAGTCATCCATCCTAAACTGGGGCCTTCTAATGTGTCCTTACCTCCCAGCGAAGGTCTAGAGAAAAAGAAACAAGGCTTGGCATTCACTCTTAGATCATCTTACTCTTTCTAGGGTACATTTTAAAGTTCCTGCCACGCAATCTGGGCATCCACGTCATGCTGCTTGTGTGAGAGGACGCCCACCTTCCCAAGTGGTGGGCTGTTGATGCCAGTAGCAGGCAGCTGCCGCTGCACCCTGAATTCTATAACTCCACTCAGACTTCAAATGTGAGATTGGTGGCACAGTGAAACCAGTGTGATAACAGATGTTTGTCAAATGAGACAGTAAGATAAGAAGGACAGCAAGGGAGGGGGAACAGTGATGAGAAGGTGTGAAAGATTGGAAATGTATCTAGAGTAAGTGGTAACAGCTTAGTAGGATAGGACCACAATCAACCAGTTTCCTCCTCCCTCTAAAAGGTGATTTGGCATCATTTTTTTTTTTGAAAGGGACTCAGTTTGCTCAGGGAAATAAGGTTCTTTTGCTACAACTTCCTGGTTGTCTGTGGCCTTATTGATTTTGCTTCCTGACTATGTAAGGGCATAAAAAGTCCAGTCTGCATGTGGAATTAGGGCCCTCCAGAATTGATGTCCCAAAACCAGGGGAATGGCCACGCTCTGCCCTACCCACCAAAGATATTTCCATATGGAGATAATTGGGGAGTAGGGCAGGGAGGAAGCAAATCTACTTAAGTTAAAAGTATCTTTATGGAATATCTTCTCTGGTATGACTAAATAGTTCTTCTTTGTTAACTGTTGAATGACCTCTGCATGCCTCATTTGTTTCCAACAGGCCTGCCCATTATTATAAGACCCAAATTAAGATCCTACTTTTTTAAGGACCCCTAGAGGTAGAGTGGTAGGCAAAGGATTTTTTTTTTAATGGACCCATTCTTCTATACCTCCCACAATGGTCATTTACTTTTTCTATTTTTTTTTTATGAGCTGCCTCTAATTAAAGGGAAAATATCAAAGGAAGGAGAGGACAGTTAATGGATTAATTGAGCTGATGTAAGTGTCCCACAACAGGGTTTCCACTGAATTATAGGCCAATCAGTTTGTCCAGACTCCTGAAAAATGAATCAATGTTAATCCATGTTATCTCTTGTATTCCAATTCTGACATTGTTTAAATAATAATAATAATGATAATAATAAAATCTAGCACTTACATAGTTCTTTCAAGTTTGCCAAGCATTTTACACATATTATTTCTTTTTATCCTTACAACAAGCCTGAGAGGTAGCTGCTTATTTATTGTCCCCATTTTATATATGAGGAAATTGAGGCAAACAGAGGGTGAGCAGGTATATTTTTATAAAATGACAAATGACATTTGGATTTGGTGGGTGATTGGCAATGCCTCTGAAGGCCTGATTGCATCATAATGGAAGTGGATTTTCCTTAACATTCCAGAGACCCTCTGGAAGGGTTGCTAGGCTTTGTCACATCATGAACTCCCTTTGGAAATCTTGTGAAGCCTACAGGCCCCTTCTCAGCATAATGTTTTTAGATGCATAATGAGAAATTCATAGGATTCCAAAGGAAACCAATTATGTTGAATTGCAGTTATCAAAATATTTTTTAACAAAAATTCTACAGAACTGAGGTTGAGATTTCCTGCCATAGTGGTATAAAGATTTTAAATTGAGAATCTTACGAAGACCATTTTCTTGGTCCATTGTTATCCTTCATCTTTCAAGAAAAGCATTTGCCATCCTGACTATATCTGAATAAATCTGTAAACATCCATCAAAGGGTACTTGTTTCTGTTAGGTATATGTTGGCCAGAAAGCAAGAGCTGGAACATGGAAGAGGGGAGCTGAATCATCACATTTAGCTTTAAAATTCAGGTACCGAATTAGTCATCCCCAAAGGGCAAAGTAATTAAGCATAAAAGTAGAAAATCCAAGCACTTCTTCATCAAGGCAGAGGAAAGAAGGAAAGTTTTCACTGTTTGATTGATGAGAGAAGGGTAGGAAGTCAGAGAGAAACAACAGGAATAGCAGAATCATTTTAATGGCCAGTACTGGGTGTACTCAACAAGAGACGGGGATCACCAGCTTCTCTGAAGATGCTGGAAATCTGCTTAATGTGGAAACCATTTTTAGCCTTGCACTAAGGTTTCCTTTCATGGCCCTTGGGAAATGACCACCCCTCTCCACATAAAGACAGGTTCTGAGAGGTCCACAACATGGGACTTCTCTTTTCTTAGTGACAAGGAAGCTTTTATAAGAATGCTAGCAATAGGAGCTTGTTTTGTGTTAGGCAGATCCTTGGTCTGGCTCATGTTTACATTTCTTTATTTATAATGATTTTGTGCTTCTCAAAAGTTTTCATTATTTTCTAATTAAGTTTTCACTTCCAACAACATGAAGTCATGCTGACAGCTTTTAATATGTATATTCCACTATCCCATAATGAAAATATTAAGGTTTATGTATTTGCATAGATTCCATTGTGGAAATTACTTTTCTAATATAGAGCCTTTTGTAGTATCATTGCACAAATTTTTCACTTGGAAAAATTTAAAAATAAAAAAAGATTCCATGACCTTAAGAGGAAAAAAAAATGATCTTCACTATCCCCTCCAGTGAAAAGTCTTATAATATTAAAGAACCACCTAATGTGGTCATTTTTTTCTCAATTTATGAAAATGTGAGTAAAGAAATCTAGGAATTGAACTTCCTTTGGGAGGGAACCAGTTAAGAAATACTTTACCCTAATGTAATGAAATATTTGTCCCTGTGAAAATATTATTTTCATGAAGCTTTATTGATATATCTATATTTAATCTGCACTCACTGCCAATGTCAGGCATACCTCCTGCCCTCATTTCATGCTCCATATAGATGTCGCAATGTCAAAAATTCCTGAGTGAAAAGAAAATGACATCTGCTCTTTATAGAACCTTCCAGCACAACATCAGACTGATGAAGAGAGGGAATAGGAGAATGCAGATAGTTAAACAGCTAAACAATTTCTCAAAATTAGATCCAAAGCAGTCTTCTTAAGAAGACTGATGCAAAATGTATTTGTAAAATTGATGTTGCATATGCATGCCATCTTCTTTATGTGGTTGTGAAAATGAATATTTTGGGAATAGCACAAATCAGCCTTCCTTCATATAGAACTTTTTTTTGGCTTTCAATTTGTGCTTTTTCCTAGCTAATGTGAAACTCATCTTCTGCTTTCACTGGGAAATCCCCAGTATCACACAGAACTGTTGAATGCTATAGCTGAAAGAAAATAGTTAGAGATTATCTAGTCCAACCAGCCTCTTTAACCCTGTTAAATGTGTAATTGGGAACAAAAGTTTAACTTAATTAGGACAGAAATGCTGTGACTTTATGAGTAGAACAAATCATCTTCATTAAAGTCAAATAAAATTAGCTAATTGCACCAAGTTTAATTTTTGAGATGAAGAAAAGTACAATTTTCAATTTTAAAATTTCATCCAACTATTTTTAGTTCCCAAACCCAGATCAACCTTTGTGTAAAGACTACCTAAGGATATTAAAAATAAATTAGGTTATGTTTTATGATCCATATGTATGGTTCCAGGGGTTATCTCCATTTTAAGAAAAAGAAATATTATTTTAATGAGACTTAGCAAAAGGAATATCTTTTATTAAACCACATATCTAGGTTTTGGGTTTGGAAAATATGATTACCTTATCTATAAGATATTGTATTTTGCTGAACCTTATGTCACTTCAAGCTAACTGGAAGAAAAATAAAATCCATAACTTTTCTTAGACACTTATTCTATTCAAGGTGCTAGAGATACAAAGATAACTTAAATCATAGACTGATCTCAGGGAACTTACAGTTACAATGGGAGAAAAGGAAAATAAATGTGATTAAACAGAGACCAAGTTGGGTGCAAAGGAAAGGTTCAGGAAAAGTGTTGAGAGGATTGAAAAGTGGTTTAGTGTTAGGGAAGTGGTCTTGGATGCAGTGGCATTTTAGGTGGGCCTTGAAGCAAAGAGGAAGCTGGTGTAGGTATAGGAGATGAGGGAGTAAAAGCTGGGAAATGGGAGAGAGAAAGTCACAAAAGCAAATGAAGAATGTAGAGGCTTTTAGTTGGACAAGAGTATCTGAAATAGAGATAACATCAAGGAGTATGAATTTAAGCTAGATCGTGGAGGGCCTTACAAGGTGAGATCTAATGTTTATATTATATTCAATAGGGAGCCACTGATGTTTTCTTTAAGGCAAAGGATGCATTGGAGGAAGAAGACTGAATACATGACTACCAATTAGGAAGCTTTTATAGTAATCTAGGTCAGAAGAGAGGAGAGCTTGAACAAATGTAATCACAATGTCATTTGAAAAGAGAGGATGGATGCACTAGGTATCTTAAAAGGAGAATCTCTAGGATGTTGCGAATGGGGAGGATAAAAGTCAAAGACGGCACCAAGATTTTATATTCTGGTCACTAGGAGGATTGTGATACTGTCAAAACTAGGATAAGGTTGAGAGAATGAGAAAAGTGGGGGAAGGAGTAGAGATGATTAGTATAGTTTTGAACATGGTGATTTTGAAATTTCAATGACAACAAAAAATTAGAAGTTAGGGGAAAAATGGAGCTGGCTATAGATTTGTGAGTTCTCTGAAGAGAGGTAATTATTGAATCTGTGGAAGTAGATGAAATAACTAAGAAAAGGAGAAGATACAAGGGTTGAAGAAAGAACCTTGGCAGATTTCTATGTTTAAAGTTCAGGAAGTAGATGAGAAGCTGCCAAAGGAGACAGAGAAGGAACATTCAGAGAGGTATGAAAAGAACTCCAAAAGGATTTGTAGGGTATTTCATTTCTGATATCATAATTGTTCTTTTGTTTTTAACATTCAGAAAAAGTTCTGAATATAAAAATTCTAATTTTTCTAGAAGATTTAGAAAATTAGAAATTTTCATAGAAAATTCTAATTTTGCTTCAAGCTTCAGATATGATAATATATTCAAATAACTACTTTGATTTTTTGTTATATTATTTTGGAAATTCATTATAGAATCTTACTAGAATTAGTTTTCTCAGCATTTTTCTTGATTGTACTGTGATACAGAATTATGGAAAAATATGTGTATACCATAAATTGACTACAAAAGTAAATTAAGGTATATATAATTGGCCATAGAGATTGGATTTGTGATTTCATTAATATAAGGAACTCACGCATGAAGCAATTCCTTCTACCACTGCAAGGTAGCATCTTCTTGGTAATTTATAAGCTTAGAGAATTACCTAGACCAAGGGTGAGGAACCTGCACCCTTGAGGCCTCATGTGCCCCCTAGATCCTCAAGTACGGCCCTTTGACTGAATCCAAACTTCACAGAACAAATCCCCTTACTAAAAAGATTTGTTCTGCAAAACCTGGACTCGGTCAAAAGGACCCAAGGTTTCCCTCCTTTGACGGAGAGTATGAAAAGATTCTGATTTACCTAAGGCCACACAACCAGTACGTTTGGGCCATGAACCTAGGTCTTCCTGGTTTAGCAGGCCAGTTCTCTATCTACCATGCCAGTTGTCTATTTGTGAGACTGCTATAAAATGTCCAGAAACACAGTGGTATCTTGTAGTCACCACACTCCCTACCCAGTTTGCTATGTAACATAAAAAATTCTCAACACATTTTGCTTCCTGGTATTTTTAGTTATATGCTATTAAAAACTCTGTTCCTAGCAAGCTGTGGTCCTAAGCAAGGAGTAGGTTGATATAGCAGTGGTGACAACTTCTGGCCTTATTTCAAAATAAAAGCTTGAAAATATAAAGATATTTAATGTTAATAGGTACTAGATGAAGTTAAGAGCTATTGTGTGATGCCATTTCTCTGTCACATCCTTAAAATCCAATTAGTTCTGCTAACTGAAGGGAACATACCAAAAATTGGGTATGCTAATGTGTGCCCTCACACAATACAACAGCTGCTTACATTGTGTGCTTCTTCTCCCTCCTTCCTTCATTTATCACTTTGGTAGTTTAATGAAGACATTGAAGTCCCTGAAAAAGAAACACTCATGTTCTGTTCTTTGGATGAAACTTTTATGGTAGCTGCAGTATTGGGGAATATGATTAAACTTTTCATTGAATGATTGAATGCAATCATAAATGACATGTAAAGAAGTTATTTAAAAAAAAGATTTTATATTAAAGTTTTGAAAGAGCACTATGAATGGAAATAATGGAAGCTAAAAATTCTAAACTCAAAATAATGTATTTGTCTTGCCATAATAATAAAAAGTAATAGATGGGTAGTATGTCTGTCAAGTGGAATAAAAGGTCTATTAAATATAAAAAAAATAGTAGTTGAAAATTTTCCATCAATATAATTTTAAAATATTCAATTCTGTACATATTCTTTGTAAGCCTACTGCATTAAGATATTTTGCTAGATGATAAGGATGGGAAACAACTCAGTTCTTGTCCTCAAGATGCTTAAAATATAAAAGGAGCAATAACATAAGTCTACAGATTAAGTATGTATCATATAAATATATATCATATATATATATAAAATATCTAAAACAATAAAGCATGTTTACAGATTAAGCATAATACAATATAGACTAAAATAGGAGTGCTCTTGTTATATATCTCCATGTCAATAGGGTGTGGTTATCTTCCACTTGAGAGATCTCAAAAATCCTTGAAGGATGACAACCTACAGAGTGGAAGAGTGATTGCCTTTCAGGCATGGCTTTCATGAAGTACTAGAGCTAGAAATGGTAGCCGTATTGGCTGCCATGAGTGAAGGGAATGCTCTAAAATGGCTCAAAAGGCAGGTTGGAAACAGATTATGGAAGGTCCTCCCAAGTTAAAACCAGAAAAAGACCATAGATTTAGGGTAGGAAGGTAACCTCAGATATCATCTAGTCCAACTACTGCTTTAAGATGAGGAACAGAGGTCTCCCCAGACTGGTTAAGTGACTTATTGTTCATACCATATAGATGTAGTAAGTGGTCAAACTGGGATTGAAACCCAATTTCCTGATTCCAAATCCAGCAGTCTTTCCACTATATCATTTTGTTTTGTAATTTCTTAATGACTTCTTTATAGCGTCTACATTCTATATAGAAAAGATAGTATACTAAAGATCTATTTTTCTCTTGTATATGTTTCCTAAACATTCAACAAACACATTTTCCACAACAAATAATTTAACTTTGAACTAAGAATGAATGAAGCAAGGCATTTAATAAAGTAGTATACAATTTAAAACATAAATTTTTATTGACTTATTTTTACAACACTTAAACTGTTCTCAGTCCCCCCATCCCTTCACCTATTCTTTCCCCCATGCCACCAGAGAGTTATTTATATAACAACAAAAAAACCTTATTTACATTTGAGAAGCAGACTGGGTAAAGTAGTGGAAAGAGCATTGGCTAGAGACAGGAAAATTCTTAGTGAGCATTCCATTTTTGACATTTACTAGCTGACCTATAAAGTTCCCAACCTGAATCCTTTGCCGCATGAGTGCCATGGTTTAACTATCTGTTAATGAGTCACAAGAAAGTCTCTGGACTGAATAGTCATAGTAAAGAATGCCTCCAGTCACTCTATACTTTTTTATTTGGGGGGGGCAGGGAGGCAAGCAGTATCTGCTACTACATGATACATGACACATTTCAAAGACCTGTAGTTTATGAAATGGAAGTCCTTCTTTATACTGACACTATACATCTTCTCTAATCAGAGTAGATAGTTTCCATGAGTCATTTTTGGGGAAAAATAATCCATAGATAAATAGATTGATATAGAATTTATTAAGCAGTGACAGGCACATTGCTAAATCCTGGATATATAGATGAAAACAGTAAGTCAGTCCCTGCCTTCAAGGAACTTAAATTCTAATAGGAGAATACAACAAATAAAAGGCTCTCAGAAAGGCAGAGGGAAAGGGTAACTACACTAAGTCATAGTGAGAATACAGGAAGTACAGCAGTTGTTGATTGATTGATTAAACAAATAACAAATATATGTTTATTGTACCCAGCAATATGGAAGGCATTGTGGGACTGACCAGCACAATTAAGCAAAAGAAATCAGCACAAGCATCAGATATAACCCAGTCCTTAAGGAATTTAAATCTAGCTGAGGGAAATAACGCTGGAAAATAAAACTAGTCAAATCTAATCAACAATCATTTATTAAGTGCTTACTGTGTGCCTTGTACTGTGCTAATGTTATGGGATACAAATTCAAGCAAAAAGAAAGTTTCGACTTTCAAGGAACTTCTAATGAAGGAAGATAACATATAAAGGGAACTGAAAATGAGCGGGGGTGGAGGGGAGGCATTAAAGAAGGACGTGGTGGCAAAGTTCAGAAAATGAATGATGGGCTGGGCCCTTCCTCAAAATGAGGGTTCTAGTAGCTCTTCAGTGGGTGAGATTGCCACAGGGTCAGAGGGAGAAGCCAGGTGAAAGTGGTTGTCAAGACTGGAGAGTGAGCACAGCTGGTCTGAGCCCTTAATTAAAGGTTAATGGACTACAAATTCAGGGGGAGATAAGAAAAAGCAAAGTTCCATCTGGGCTGAAATAGGCTTCAGGAGAAGGTGGCATTAGAATGAGAAAATCATTTCTGACAAGTTCTTCTAAATGACTATTCCCAATCCCAATCTCAAAAAACAAACACAAAAAGAGCCTGATACAACCCAGAGGACTGTTGACAGAGCAAGCATGTGACCAGATGGAGAACATCCCTCTCTTGGATATAATCCATTCCCAAAAGAGTCTTAGTCCTTAAGTATGACTACACTGATGTGTAGTTGAAGTGGAAGAATTTATTGGAACCGAAAAGTTGTCAAAGGAGTTGTCACCATGAACATTGAATTCTCTGAGAATAACAGAGCATGGCATAGAACATGGGAAGACTAAGATCTAGGTAATACATTAATTGAAGAAGTTGGGAGAATGGTTAGAAAGTCAGTAGATTATAGCAACCAGGATGGGGAAAAAGACTGAGTAGACAAAGGGTAGTTTGCCATTTTTGGGTATTCAAAAAAACTTACATGAATATTTTTGAATATAATATGGTTTCTAAGAAAAGGAGGGAGGGGGGCTTGAAGGCACTTCTTAGGTAACCTAGCAGTGGGAACCCTGGATATAGTACAAAGAGTTTTAAAATTCTTATTGTATATTACATTTTTTAAAGTTTCATTAATGTTCCTTTTTCACACCCCTCTCCTCCTACGAAAGGACTTTCACTTATAACAAAGAGGTATAATTAAGCAAAGCAAATCAGCACATTCCTTTTGTATAAAAATATATGCATTATTCCAGCTTTCCCTATTTCTTCCAACATATGCCACTTCTACCTATCTTTACTAATTAAATTGATATGAGATGGCATCAGAGTTGTTTTATTTCACTTTTCTCCAATAAATTTAGAGCTTGAAAAAATTTTCAGGTAGGTTTTTTTTTTTTAGTAATTTAAGGCTTGCATCCTACAAATTCTTGAGAGGGAGGAACACAGGATTATAGAATTAGAAGCTTTTAGTTGAGAAAAGCTTTAAAATTGAGTGCAACCCCCTAGTTTTACAGTTACGGTAACTGAATCCTAACAAGGTGAATTGTACTACCCACATAGTAAATGGATGAGCTATTATGGCTCAAAAACCAACATTCTTTTTACTGTATGCCTGATTAAAATCAGTTATGAATTCAATATAAGGGATGAATATGAGAGATGTGTCAGATAACTGTAAAGTTTATATTTTGGATGACTGGGAGAATTACACTAATAGTAACAGAGATGTTGCAGTAGGCAGCTAAATTATAATGGAGGAATGAAGACAGACAAATTCAATTTTGGTCTTGTTGAGTTTGAGGTGACAGACAATATGATATTCAAATAGGGTTGACCTGAATGTAGTCAAAAGGATGGAATTAAGATATAGGCTAAATATCTATGCTAAAGATAGACCCATGCATAGAGTGGGTTCTCTGTAAATCCACTCGCAAAATGTATTTGGGCTATATCTTTTCTAAAATCCCTTCCATTCCTAATATTCTATGATTCTATGAATTTTAGTGAGAGTTAATGTGATGTAGGAGAGAGCTGGCCTCGGGGCCAGAAAGATCAGGATTCAACTCTCCCTTGTGACACATACTAGCTATAAGACCGAGAAAGTTGCAAAAAAAAAAAAAAATCTCATGGTGCCCACAGGTGATTCCCTTTTGTTCTTCCCCCCCCCCCATTTTCCCCTCACAGCCAATTCTCTAAGACTAAAAATTGCAGGGAAGGTGCTAATGTGCATGGGCAAGGGAATGTCCTGGCTTGGAATTCTTATTACAATGAGATCATAGATCTAGTTCCTATTGCTATCTATGGAGTCGATATTTTATTTAACATCCTGTAAGCTGTAATGAAGGCAAAATTAGATCTCTTTTGGAGATCTTAATTGGGAACCTGCTCAGTCTTAAAATCTGTTCAGTGAACTACTGGAAAAGTGATTTATTAATCTACAATTACATTTCATTTCAACATAGTTCCAGAACCAAAATCTTCCTTTGGTTGGTGTTTCCATGTCTGTTAATCATATATATGCCATCATGACAAAACTAGAAAATAATTACTTTTAAAATGTGGGCTTAAAAATATGTGCTTGCCTCATGAAATTCTCATGGATTGGTCCCACACTTGGGGCATCTTATTCTTTCTTATTATTGACCCCACAACTTGATACAAATATAAAGATCCTTGATCTCATTGAGCTTACATTCAAATGAGAGGGAGAACAGATTCATATAGAAATGTATTAAAAATATCAATATTAAAAAAAATCCAAGGTAGTTAAAACAAAGATAGTTGGGGAGGGGAGGGCATTATCAGCTAGGGATCATATCAGAGGAAAGGTTTTATGGAGAAGGTGATACTTGAGCTTTGTCTTGAAAGAAGAATGGAATTCTCTAAGGTAGAGATGAGGAAGGAATATAGATGTCAGATAGTACACTGATCCATGATTTTATTAGGATGGATATTTGCATTAATTGACCCAGATCCCAATTCCTCTATAATTTCATAGATGCTATCCAAGAGCTGTGGCCAAAAAAATTCTTTACCCTAGAGCCAATCTGCTGATGAACACTGTAATGAGGAAATTATTTCTCAATCTTTCTGTTTCTGTTGCCAGAACTGAGAAATAATTTCCTTGCTACCTGGCTGTGGCAAATTGCTATCAAATGTTATCAATAAATTTTTTCTTCCCTTCATTAACACATACACACACACATATATATGCATATCTGTGTGTATGTATACATACATATGCATGTGTATGTATGTATATGTGTGTGCGTGTGTCTATATATATATATATATAGTATGTATGTATGTATGTATGTATGTATGTCTATAGTGCCTTCTTTATCAAAGTGATTGAGTATGTAAACTTTCAATTCAAACAAATGGCCAATGTATAGAAAAGGGATATCTACATGAGCTAATCACAGTTCTTAACTAAGACATCATGCTCTGTATGCAGTAAGTGCTTAATAAGCATTCACTGAATGCTTAGCAAACTGATAAATATTTCTTATCCTACAATAGCACAGCCACACTGGTGTCCTAGTGGCCATGCAAGGGGGAGGGTGTTGGGGGAAATAAGTACTTTATCAAGTGTCTACAATGGGCCAGTCGTGCGTAAGCACTTCACAAATATCTGATCTGATAATATTTGTACCTCATGGAGGTCCCTCTTTCCTGGTCTTCTCTTGAGAATGTGTTTCTTTCCCTTTCTTTTGCTCCTTTAGTGAGGGACAAAACATTTCTTATTTCATGGGTTTGAGTATTCATGAGCCTGGACTCCCAGACTGGAACTCTGAATGAGTTTTCCCATAGATATACTCATGGTATTTAACTTCTATAGGATTTAGGACTGTACTTTGTGAGTCAACCGGGGAACCTAACCATCATGCATAACAATGTTTTCATGAAAAATTCATTTGGAGAGCTAAGCAATTTTCTTATATAAGAAATTGTAGAGCACAAACCTTTTAAAAGATAGTCTTCATGTGCTCTCTCTGGATACTGCAGAGTGGAGACTGATGATGCATCAGAGAATCATATCAGAATGGATTCTTAAAAGGCATTTTAGAAACTTACAGATAGACTTGCATTTCAAAAGCGTGTCAGAAAAATTAATAAACAATTCAAATGGTTTAAAGACTGCAAGGGATATTTTCCCTTCATTTCTGAAAAGTTGTTGACTAAGATTTGGAAAATTTCATGATCTTTTCTTTGGCACAGGGAACCTACATGCCATTCAGTAGTAGACTGTGATTGAACCAACATGGAGAAATAATTTCCTTTTCTCCAGTAGTGTGGTGCTACCAGGCTTCATAAGATCATGGTTTTGATCAGGACATTAAAGGACATTCAATCAATCTCCTCATTTCACAGATAAAAAAAAAAACCCGAGGTCCATAGAAATGAAAGGGTGTTCTTTCAATTACACAATTCCATTAAAAACTTATCATCTTCACAATGTCCTCCATAATTGACCCTAGGTTCCCAGAATCTCAGATCTCTACATCCTCATGCCAAGTCTGGACCTCATGTGCATGGCTGAACCTCATTATTTTCCTGTTACTTCTGCCTTCAGACATCTAGGAGCAAATGGAATGTTTTACTTGTGCATGTGAAGAGGAAGAGGTCCCTTGTGGAATGAATGATTAGAGGTGGATAGCAGTGAGAGGAGAAGGCCTGCATTCCCAAATTTCAGAACTCTGTGGTCAAAATACCCAATGATCCATTTCAGGTTATAACTACTCTGTCATACCCATCATCCATAATCTCATTCATGCTGAGTTCTAGAAAGGGCTTCCTTCTCTTCCTCCCTGCCTTCCCAGAGTTGCTATCATATTGGTTCTAGTTAGGCAAAATATTTAATCACCTTCAATTCTGAGTGTATAGCACCTTCTTAAGGTCTTCACACAAAGAATAAAAAAAGGAGGGGAAAGAAATCAGTTCAACAAATTAACCACTATATCAGCAAGTCTGACAGTGTATTCAGTGTTCAAACTTGCAGTCCTTCACCTTTGCAAAGAAGAGATAGGAGATTTTCTCATTTCTTCAGTGACAGGTTCAATCACTATAACTACATAGCATTCAGTTTTGCTTTTTTTTCTTTCTATTTACATTGTATTCATTGTGTATATTGTTTTCCTTGTTATATTACAGTTTTAACAGGTGTATGATTCCCTTGATCCTTGTCCAGAGATTCAAGTTTTTCAGTTGGCTTCTCTAGAAGGAAAGTCAGGGGAAGGAAACTGGGACTGTCTGAATATCTTTGTATTTATGACTCATGTTTTCCCTCGAGTAGAACTGAAACTTTCTTGGTGGAGTGATTAGAGGAAAATGAAGATGTCAGAAATGTCCATTTATTCCAGCTAAGGACCTCTGCACCTATAGGAGACTGAATTTTAGTTCTATCACTGACTTCAAACAGTCCTTCTTTATCTTCCAAGGTTTCTGTATTAAACTTGTGCTACTCCACGTACTTGTTCATAAGTGTCTAATCATATTGCCTCCTTCCATCAGAGAAGACGAAGTCTGCATCTCCATATGGTTGATAAGAGATTAGAGGACCACAACTGTGTGGGGTGGGGTATTGGGAGGTTATTAAATGGGTAATAAACCTCTCAGTTGACTCTTGGTTCTCAATGAATATGTGTTAATTCAGTAGTTGAGACACCTATTCATTAACAAAATTGCAGGTGAACCATAGACATTTCCACCTTGATGGAATTCCACTCAACTACCAAAAAATATCATTTCTTCCTTTGTTTAAGTACTATCTGATTCAGTTACTCCACTGTGGGTGTAGTCGTAGATCTTTTGAAAGCGGGGAGGAGCAAGTAAGTGATAAAGGAAACTTGAGATTTTATCATGAGATCACAAGCCTTAGATATAGAATGGATCTTATCATTGGACCTTATCAATGGACTTCTTTTGCTCCACTCACTTCCTTTTACAAATGCAGAAATAGAGACCTAGAGACCTTAAGTGAATTTCTCTAGGTACAGAAAAAGTGAAAATGTCAGAATTCAAAATCTGGCCTTCTGTCTCCAAATTCAGTATTCTTTACACTACAATATACAGACCCTATGCTAATCAGTCACAGTTTATCACAAATTCCAAATATAACAAAGAATCAAGGCCCTGTGGCTTATTTAGCAATGATTTTAAATTGATTCTTTTTTTTTTTTAAATGTCTCCCTGATGTACTTAAACTTCTATAGCTGTTAACTTAACTGGTCTTTTCTTCACATACTTCCACCCCCAAGTAACCAATTTACCATGCATATTACATGTGACAGACAGTTTGAAATTAAATAATACAGAATGAGAATTCAGTGACGATGAATTACCATTAAGTTAAATAATGGGATTATGTGTTTTGCATCTTTAAAAGTCATCATAAGAGTTCTTTAGGAAAAGTTTTGCCAGTATGTAGACATTGCTCAATTCTATGCTCACTAACTAGTTTGCACAGTTGGACTACTTGACATTTTTGCTAATTGTTTGTTTGTAGGGTTTTGTCTCTTCTAAGTATGAGCAATTGAATCACAATTGAATTGGGATTCCTTCCCCAATTTTTCGCTTCTAGGCATACTTTATAAATATCACAGTTTAAATTGAACTCTTTGATATATTTAAAGAGCATTTCACAATTTCTGTCATTGCCTTTATTTCATATCAACATCTAAATTTTATTTAACATCTAAATCTTTATTTTAACATCTAAATGTTTTTCATTCTCACATAAGCAAATTCCTCCATGCCACCTTCCTCTCCTTTTGACCTATGCCATACCAATATCTCTACTAACTCTCCATCAAAGTTCAAACCAATTAACACTTCTTAAAATTAAAAAAAAAAGAACAATAAATAAACCACAGAAGGAACATAGTACAATGGGATGGGTGCTTGATTTGGAATTGTAGGGCCTTTGTTCAAATCCTGTCCTTGCTACATACTACTTGTGTGACCAAAAGCAGGTCATATGAGCTCTGTAGGTCAATGTCCCTCAATTTGCAAATGAGGGGTTTGCTTCATGGCCAATTTCAGTTCTTAATCAGTGACCCTGGGAGCCTGAGGGAGATCACCACATCTTCTGTGGTAACAACAAGTGATAGATTCCATATTCCAATATCCAGATATTCAAATTAGATGATTGAGATGCTCACTCCAGTGATGAGGGACCTTACCAATCCATCCTTTCTTGCTGATCCTATACAGTTTCATCCAAGTCCTCCCATAAGTTCACAATAGGTATAAGCCCAAAGTTTTGGATACCTTTCTTGCTTTCTCTCAGCATCTTAAAGATGCCAGGGGAGGTTTTACCCTACTTAGCTGTTATTCGCTCTTACTACATGGCGTCTTTTATCTGATCATTCATTTTTCTGACAAGAAACTTTACCCTTATGACTCTTCAACTTTCATCATTTCTTCCATGAAGCAGCCTACCCACACCTACTCTACATTTCTTCCTTGCCCACAAAATGTAGAATAAAATTCTTAATTAGTGACAGCTGCTTTCTCACTAGAGACCTAATTAGTGATATTAAGCTCTCAGTTAAAGACAGTCTCTCCTCATTGGAATTCCAAACTTAAGGAATTCATTATTTAGTCATAAATTTGTTCTGGCAAAAGTATCCTTCCAAATGGGTGGAATTTGGTGATTTGCTGCTGGGTGACACCAGTTTGTGTCTGTATCTTGCTGCTAGCCTAAGGAGATAAAGCTTCTGTGGGGCCTGTTTTGTTTTATGTAGGGTGTTGGCTGACTGTGGAGGGGAGGCACAAAGGAGATTCCCTTCACTTAAATAGATCAAAGGTTTTTCAGAGGAAACCCTGCCATACACAGCTACTGCTGCTGCTTTTGCACATGCCTGCTTCTAATTTCATTCTTAAAAAGTGTAATACTGTATCCTGTTCTCTATACTACCAAGTGTAGCACCACAGAGAGTGATAACTGTCAAGTTGAAAGGTTTTGGGGTTTCTTTCTTCTTTTGTTTGTTTAATATAATGGGAGTAAATTGCTGTGGACAGCAGCAGCAGCAAAAGCCTAGTGTGAGCATCAAAGTGGAAAATCTCTAGAGCAGGGCTGTACATTGTAATTTTGTTTGGTCTTTTTGTAATTAAGCTCAAAATGAATAACAAAATAAATTAAAAAAAACCAGCTGCTTATCTAGTGCAAAGTGTCTGATTTAGGTCCCCCTAGGAAAACTAACCCAATGTTTTTAGGTGTTTGGGGGCACTAATGTAATTATCTAAGTAGTTTTTCAATGAGATAACTGGGTATGGGACAGTAATGATGGGTTGAGGCTAAACAGAAATAGCCTAATGAAATCTCAGAAAGGGCATTAAAATTCTCTCTCTCTCTGAAGTTAGTTGAAAGCTCCTGCTAGATAAGTAGGGACATAGATAGATAGATAGATCGATAGATAGACAGACAGACAGATAGATAGAGCATTTGTTAATTATTTAAGTACTAGGCACTGTGCTAAGCACTAAAGAAATACAAGTAAAAAGAAATAGTCCCTGCCCTTGAGGAGCTTATATTCCAAAGAGGTAAAAAAGCAAAACAATACATAAAGTTGAGGATCCATGAAAGGAGATGGGAATAAGGTGAAAAAGTCAAGAAGGTCAGGAGCTGAACCTGGTTAGAATTGAGTATAGATGGTATGGAAACTTTCCCAAGTACCTAGATTATTGTGGGAAGGTTCTTGGGATGAGCTCACTAATGGGAGGAGGAAGTCAAGGCGGTGGTGGAGTCTCTAGTGTGAGAGGGTGTTGGGGTAGAGATGGAAAAAAGAGAGAACATTTGCTACTTGGATTATTTTGCATAATTTTTTGAAGAAGACTTTAAGTAATAATTATTATAACAAATGATGTCATTTTAGTCATTGTTTTTTAATTAAATTTCTGAGATTTTGATGTTTTCTGGGAAAGATTTATAGAAGTGAGTTGGAGGACTATTTGAGGAAGAGATGGAGAAATGCCAGTTGGAAGAAAAAACCCACAAAAATTTAAGTGTAAGAAATGTTGATCATCTAAACTTGGTTGGAAATTGGAATAGAAATAATTGTTTTAGTTTGTGAGACCAAAGGTAGGTTCTGAGATACAGTTTCTAACTTAATGAACTGAATTTATGTTTTCTGAGATTCACCGGGACTTCAGAATGATCTCTTTGAAGCATTTTCTTTTCTTACTCTGGTCAGAGCCGTGAGTACCTGACGTAGAAAGGGTGGAATTAAGAATAGGGTATATCAGATGTTCCTTAATCCTTCCTCCTTCCTACATCACCTACTAGAGAGAATTCTTAGTTTAAAAATCTCTAGTGCAGTTTGTGGAACTTCACATCCTCCTGACAATCTGTTTCCTCTAATGTTTAATTAAGCTTTCTTTGCATAATAATGTTTGGAGAGAGAGGAAGTTAATTTTCTTGTTGGCAGTTGATGGGAAAGGTTCAGTGATACCAACAAGTACCAACATATACTAGTATGGCTATGCTAGAATTCAGATTCTAAAAATAATTACAGTTGGTAATTCATTGAAATGTGCCTAAAGCCACAATTTGTGGAGACATTCAGAGAAAAAAACTGAACCAGAGAGAGGCAGGTAAAGATAGATGATAGGGTTTCTTTTAGAACATGATTCTAGTCTGGTAAGCAGAGTTGATTCATTGTTATATGTCTTGATTCATCATTTTATCATTATTGACCAAATATTATACTACCAAAAGACATGAGATAATTCTTTGCAGTCTTAGATAAACAGAAATTATTTTATAAATTGACAAATCATGTCTTGTGTTCTAGTTCCTTATGTTCTATACTTTAACTTTTTAAAAACTGCTCTAGGAGAGTTTAGTGTGTCTGATACAAAAAAAAAGATACTAAATATTTCATTTTTTTCCCCTTTCCCTCATTTAAATTTTTGGTCCTTTGTGTTTGATATTGAAATTATCTTCAATTTATTTTCTGTGTTCTTTGTTTTCTTTATGTTTCTCAGCATAACACAAATCAACTTGTGAGTCCCAAAGCAAAGGGAAATCTGTGAAAATATTTGTAGAATTGAGAAGCTTTAAGAAAAATGCCAGGGGGCCATGGTAGATGGAATGCTTATTAGAATCAGAAGTTCTGGTTTCAAATCCTGCCTGACATTGACTGCCTGGCTGACCAGGGATAAATCATTTCACTTCCCTAAATTTCAATTTCCTCAAAGGAAAATGGAGATAATAGTAAATATGGTACCTTCTGATCCAGTTGTAAGTCTCAAATAAGATGATACCTATAAAGCATTTTGGAAACTTCCAATTGATATTTGAATACCAACATTAAAAATGTTTCTCATTACCATTTAATTTTTGTCTAATGTCCATTTTGGTCTAAATAATATATATTTTATTTATATTTTCCATAGAATAATAATTATGAAACTAGCAATGATATGCTCCCCTTCATTTTTTTTCAGATAAAACATTTTCTTTTTCTTTTTTTAATTAATTTGGTTCAGAGCCCGAAGACTCAATGAACTTGTAGGAACAAATGAAACTAAGATGATAATGAAAGAAAACCAAACTCATAATTAAGATATATGGGTTCTAATCCAAGATTATCTACCTATAGAAATACCATATTACCTTAGCCGAGTCATACAGCTTTGGGCTTCAATCCCCTAATCTTTTTTTTTTTAATACATTGAGTCAATTTCCTCACCTATGAGTTTAAATTAGATGACCATTAACATCCATTATAGCTCTATGTCTCTGACACCATTCTGTAAAATGAAAGTGTTGTTGACATGGTTTTGAACCAACATACCAATTCTTTTGTTCCATTCTTCCTTATGGCAGCTGCAGCATAGGGAGCAGAAAGTGGGCTTCAAAGTCAAAAGGACTGTGTTTCAGTCCCTTCTCTCTCCCTCCCTGTTAGCTGCTTGATCACAGAAAAGTCTCTTGCCTTCTTGCTTCAGTTCCTCTTCTTTAAAATGAGAATGACAATCAATACAATAACTACCTCACAGAAGTTATTGTCAGGAAAATACTATGTAAATAGTTAATTGTCATGTAAAATGAAGTGAAAGGATGGTCCTTTCCTGTCATGAAGTTATACAATTTTATGAGTATTATTTGAACAACTTTTCCCCCCAATAAAATTAAATTTTTCTCTTTAGATGGCCTTTTGGAAGTAAAGCCATTTTATTTTGTCTATGGTTTCATTAAAGAATGTTGAGTAGGCAATTTCAATGGTGGGGAAAAAAATACAGGTATCCTTCCTTACAGATCACATAGGAAATTGGTAGCATATGGGACCTCAAATAAATAAATCAAGCCTAAGTCACATAAATGCTTGGAAGCAAGGAACAAGGAGTGACAGAGTTTTAACCTAGAGAACAAGGATGGTGACCAGGGTGAGGATCTTGAGAAGGGTAGTCTCAACAACAATGTTGGGAGAGAAGAGGGGGTAAACACCTCATGTTCTCACAAGAATGCCTTTGATTTAAACAGACTGCTACCTGAACTGGCCTAGAACTCATTTTCTTTTCTTTTTCAAAATTTTCATTTCATTTCTTTTTCATTATGAGAAGACCACTATGCAGGAGAAATGCATTTTTAAATTTAATATGCCAGGATACTTAACTAGTCCAGGTCTTAGTTTTTACAATTCAAATTTATCCTAGGTAAATAACTTGTGGGTGTATATATATTTACATGTTCTCTCTCCCATTAGAATGTAAGCTCCTTGGGGGCAGGGATTGTTCTGACCTTTTTTTTCTTGTATTCCCAGTGCTTATCCCAGAGGTACATAGCAGACACTTAATGAATGTTAGTTGATTTGATGAAGAGAGTCAGATGACTTCTTTTTTTGGAAGATGGAGGAAAAAGTCAGGGAGGATATTTTATCATGCCATCAATAGCTGAGAAAATGCATTTCCCAGATAATTAGTAATAACTGTACCATGCTTCAAAACAAACAAGCAAAAAAAAAAACCCCAAACAATAACATTTCTCCCTGGTGGTCAATGTATGTGTGTGTTTTTTTTAATTTCATTGTAAAACTTATGGGTATGCTGAAGTAGAATATCAGTCGTTGAAAGTGTGGTCCTTAAAGGATGTCCTTAAAGGACATACTGCACTGCCTCCTGTTTGGAAGGCATATCCTTCCTGGGAAGATCCTTCCTGGGTTCTAGGATTTATGCCAGTGGGAGAACTCTATCAGATTCTATCATGATGGAGAAGATTCAGACATCAGACAAGTGATGATGGGCTCTGTATCTGACCTAAGGGCCAACTTAAGCCATATATTGGTTCATAAAGACTAATCATTTCATAAAAATAAATTATCAGAAGAATGCCAAACAAGTACAGTAAGGAAAGTTTTTCAGCTAGGGCGAGCCACTTATAAAAAGTAGTTATACATGAATGAAAAATAAAGGACATATATGTCTTTTAATAAATACATATTAAATACATACTATATATAAATATAACAAATAATAAATAGGATGTAATAAATAAAAATAAATCTATGTGAACATAAATATACAAATAAATAATAAAAATTATATGTATGAAAACCAGTTATGAAAGTAGAAGAGGAAATGTGAATTGCTTCAGGAGAGGATCATGATGGAAGGCCCCATATGGTACCTTGAAATATAGGGAAAAAATCTCACTGTGTATATAAAATTACATTTTGTACAACATTTCTGAAAAATCAACTTTGTCTAATTTTGAGGTAACTAGTTGGTACATTAGATAGAATGCTTGGCCTGAAGTCAGGAAGATCTGAGTTCAAATCCTACTTCATATACTTACTAGTTCTATGTTCCTGAGAAAGTTAATTAACCTCTGTCTGCCTGTTTCATCAAAAGGAAAATGTGCATAATAGCATGTACTTTTCAAGGCTTTGCAAACCTTGAAGTGCTGTCTAAATGCTAGCCATTGTCATCATCATCATCATCATCATCAATTTGGAGATAGAAGAAATGGGGAAATAAGCATTTATGAAACACCTACTGGGTGCCAAACACTGTATAAATATTTATCTCAGTTGATCCTCACAGTAACCCTTGGAGGTAGGTGCCCTTATTATCCTCATTTTCCCCATGATAAAACTGAGGCAATTAAGTAGTCTGCCTGGGATCATACAGCCAGTTAAGTGTCTGAGACTTGAACCTGGGTATTCTTGACTCCAGCTCCAGTTATCTATTCACTGTACCACGTAGCTACCTATAAAGGGTCCTTATTTTCTAGAAGATGCAACTTTGATCTTAGGTTAAGTGGTTTGTTAAAGCTCACACAACTGATAAGCAGTAGAATTGAGTCCATCGAGATATTCACCAACTTCAAATCTACAACATTTCCCACTGTATCATATATTTTCCTCTTATAGAAACTAAGTGGCTTATGTAGAGATTTATGGAACTATTAAAATATTATTAGTTTGTGGGGCTGTAACGAAAAAGAATGTTTTTTTTTCAGATTAGTAGCATTCAACATAATTCCTATATTTGTATGCAACACACTTTTCCCTTCCCCCTTTAAGGATGAAAGAGACTAATTTTTCTGCTGTTTGTTGTCACTTTCAATGTGGATTTTTCTTAAAGGATACTCAGATCCACTGAAAGCCTCTTATTTTTGCAGGAAGGATCCCAGAAAAAGCTAACTCAGATGATTTCAGCCGACACAGATGCTAATGTTATGTGGCTCACCCACTCAGTCTGAAAAGAAATGTGTTACTACCAACACTTTAGATCTGTTTGATGGGGAATCTACAACTGAGCTGTGAAGCTTTTCTTCAAACTGATCCATTATAAAGGGAGCTGAGATTACAATCAGAGGGCCTGGATTCAAATTCTAACTTTCACTTTCTACTTATATGAACTTCCATAAGGCATACACACATTCTTTGGGCTTCTGTCTCCTTGGGTGTAAAATGCAGAATTTTGATTAGACAACTTCAAAGGTCTTGATTCAGTTCTAATTTTATGACCCTATGATTTTTTTTCTGGTTTTGAGGTTTCTACAGAAAAATGGTAGGATTAATACAATACAAAAAAGGTGGAAGACAAATTTGGCTAATTGGCATATATGAAAAAAAAGTCATTATTGTTCCAGTGACAGTATTGGTTGAATATGGGTACTTTCAAATCAAATCTTGAGCATGGAAATGAGAGAATAGTATGAAGATGATTTCCCATAGATCAAAAGTGGAAGGGAATTAAAAACATATCACCTGCCTTCTTCCTGCTCCTATCCCTAATCCATACCCCAGGATGTTCAATTGAATCAAATTGAAAACAAACTTCAAGAACAAATCCTCTTAATAAAAGGATTTGTTCTGTAAAACTTAGACTCAGTCAAAAGGCCCTACCCAAGGACGTATAGGGCCATACGTGGCCTTAAGGCCACAGGCTCCCCACTCGTGAATTAGACCAACCAAAAATTGTTCTAGTGTTTACCAGCACTTTTTCTGTAACAAATATTTTTGGACATTTGAATTTTTTCGTCCTTCCTTCTAAATCTTGTTTTCATCACATTCACCTAATACTACCTTGATTGAATAAATCATTTTGAAATTATGTAGTATTTTGCATGCATTATTTCACCTCATCTAATGTATCTGTCACTACAATCTTGAGAGATAGGTAAGACCATAATGTATTCCTCTAATGACATGTTTCCAACATGACGGCTTTTCCCCATCCCTATGTTGCCTGATTCTAGATATGTAGGATAAAAAACACAAGGAACCATCACAGAACTGGGAGGAAGAGGTAAAACACACTGAGAATTAAATTTTATTGCTGCCTACTTGGGGGGAGGGTGTCAAAACGTGGATTGTTGGTCATTTTAGTTATGGGTCAAAGAAATAAAAATGAAGAATTTTGGTTATTACAACAAGGTGTAGAAAATGGAAGTCAAACACATATTTAAAACCACAGTGTTTAAGATATTCTAACACTGATAGGGTTAATTGATTGAAACAGTATTGGTTCTAATGGGGGGTGTGCTGGTAAATGTTTAACAGCTAACTGAGAAAAAAAAAGAAGTACACAAGACACACTTTTAAGTTTAATTTGCATTATTAATGTTTTCTGGCTCTGTTTCCTAAGTCTAGATAGTCAACAAAACAATAAATAACTATAAAGCAATATTGTTATCAAAACAATGAAACAATAAATCAAACTTTGATCTCTAGCATTTTCTGATTTCTGAGGTGCAAACGAACACATTAAAAAAATTAGCAGTTTGCTCTTAGGAGCCAGTCCCAGTTGGCTCCAGTACATCCTAGTTCTAATAATGATAATTACCTAATTCAAAATTATGCAAATATGAATCAATGTCAAAAGATCCAGAGCAGATACTTTTAACCTTTTATGGGTTATGAACCTCTTTGCCTATATGGACCATTTCTTATATGTTTTTTTAAAAAATTCATAATTGAAGGAAATGATAAATTTCACTTAGAGGTTAGTGAAAATAAAACTGTAATTTTTCACCATCCAATTTTATAGATCACCCTAACTCCTGAAATCTATCCACTGAAATCTATCCAGCTTTAAGATTTTGTGAGCATCAGATAAAGAGTAAAGCATCTAGCATATATTGGGTTGATTGTTTTTGGTAAACTCATGGGAAGACAAGATGGATCATCAGAAGGAATACTAATATTGATGAAATTATAGTTCAAACAAAATATTCATCATCAGTAATATTGTATAAATGTGAATCAGACAATTTTGGAGCTGGAAGTTCTAAGAGGTCTTGTAATCTAATCCTCTCATTGTATAGATAAGGAAATGAGATAAAGTGACTTGCCCAAAGTTGGATAGCTGACTTACTTGTTCCTGAACAGGCTGGTTCCTGGTTTCTCATAGTAGTCCCATAGTAATTTTTGGATTTGATTCAGGTTCAGAAAACTCACTGCATGGAGTTTACATCTTGTACAATGAATTCTGATTCAACAGCTATAAATATCTTAGCATTATGTCAATATTGGTCTTATCACATCTTTAGTTGTACTTCATGCATTACTCCTTGCCATATAGAGGGAAATTTTTTTTCCTAGTCCTTATCAAATTATAAGGAAATTTATATTACTTTATGCTTCTTATATATATATATATATGTATGTATATATATATATATATATACATATGTATGTATGTATATTATTATAACACAATGCCTTGAAAGTAGGACGTGCTTAAACATATTTGCTGAAGTTTAATCTGCTCTGCTTTTCCAAAACATTTGACTTTTTTTTTTTTAAATGAGACTTCCTAGGTGAATGACTTGAAAAAACCTGGAGATTGGTGATGGAGCATAATGTGTGAGGAAGCAGCAAGTAGTCCAATATGGTTAGATCATAGACTGCATGGAGAGGAGTATTATGTAATATGAGTAGAAAGGTAGGAAAGGGTAAGGATGTGAAAAGCTTTAAATACCAAACATAAGAAGTAATATTTTATCCTAGAGTTACTAGGGAGCCACTGAAGCTTAATGGGTTATTGCACATGGTATCATCAGACTTACGTTTTAGGAAAATTGCTAGAAAAATCATGTTGACAACTGTGTAAAAGACTCATTGGAGAGAGGAGGGACTTGAGTCAAGGAGACCAATTAAGAGGCCATTGAAGTAGTACAGATGAGATAACAAGGATGGTGTGAACTGGGATACTGGTAATTTGACTAGAGAGAAGTGGGGGAGGGGAAGGGCGAAATAGAAGAGATGTTGTAAGTGAATAATAGCAACAGAAGCATTACCCAAATATGCTGAACTAATGACATCACCAGGAAAAGCTATTGAGATAAAAATAAATAATTCAGCAAGTAACCACTGATATACAATCTGTCAAAGGGAAGTAGAAGGGACCAGTGAGTGCAAGGGCACCTTATAAAAGTATTCCCATGTATACACCCTGTGTGCTTCAGTTGCTGGTGAGAATCACTCAGTGTGCCTGCCTTCCAAAGGAGGGTAAGTCAGAATTCCCTATAACAGCAGGACTTTCTTTGTTGAGAAACTGTTGAACTATACATATGACACCAGAGGTACATTTTGTCTCAATATGCTCAGGCACTAATTACCGAAATGTTTAAAAGAATTTTGACTAAGGATACTTAAATTTTATCTAGAGAATAAAAGAAATATGCCTTTGATGTGGGAAACAATGTCTTTTTTTCTTTTAATTAATTACCTAAAAATTACCCTGTGATCATATATAATTTTTTTTATATCCACTTGTTCTCATGCTGACTTTTATCTTTGTTCTATTATAAAATTTTGTAGTTTCTTCTGGGGAAGACAGTTTATAGACTTTTATGAAACTTGAGGACAAGATTATCCATCTATCTATCTAGATATATATAGGTATAGATATATACATATATACTCTCTCTATATATTTATATATAGAGAGTGTATATATCTATACCTATATGTATACGGTGTGTATATGTATCTATCTATATCAATCTATGTATCTATGTATCTATATATATATAATATAAAGAGAGAGGGAATTATGGATTATATTTCATACATGTTAAGATTAGATATGCGGCTTCAAATTTAGCTTTTTTAAAAAATCTGCCTTCATCTCTTTATTCTATCTCTAACTTTTCATTCTTTATCAGCTGATTTTCCTTTTTCTCCTTCATTTCCCTTTCTTTAATCATATATCTTTTTTTTTATCCTCTTCTCTAATGACTTTGCTTTCCTACCATATCCCATCTTCATCCAATTTCATCTTGGGACACTCAAGGAGGTGAGGGTAGTTGATCATGTATAATGCAAGAAGGAACAGCTAATTCCACATTTGTCCCAAGGGTCATGTGGAGACAGACTAGGTTATAATCAATTCCTTGGGGCTTTCTATGTATTAATGTTGCATTTAGACTGACTTATGTCAGCAGAGGAGCATGTTATGGTCTTGCCTATATCTCAAGATTGTAGTGACAAATCCATTATAAGATGTTGAGATTATATAATGTGTGCAAAACATTTTATAATTTTAAAAAATATTTATTTTTAAAACATAATTATTATTTAAAACAGTAAGTATTATTTAAAATAATATTATTTTTAAATAACATTTTTGTTCCTTAATGTTAAAAACAATTTTTAACATGTTTTTTTTAAGTTTTGAGTTTCAAATTTGATCTCTCCCTTCCTCCTTCCCTCTCTCCTTTTAGTAAGCAATTTGATACAGGTTATATTTGTATACTCATATGAAACATTTCCATAGTAGTCATTTTGTGCAAGAAGACTTGAAAAAGGAAGGAAGGAAGGAAGGAGAGAGAAGGGAAAATAGTAGGCTTCAGTCTGTATTCAGACAATATCAGTTCTTTCTCTGGAAGCAGGTAGCATGTCTCATCATGTAATTTCAAAATGACTTATTAATGTAAGCTGGTGTTAGGTAAATGTAATGAAAACCAGATTTAAAAGGAAAGAGGAAAAACATTAAAATACCTCAAATATTTACTACAGAAAAAAAAATACTGGTAACTCTAGAGCAATTTTTCGTTGATCTAATTAGACATCCTAGGGTCAAGGGTAGGGGTGGGATTGGGAAGAAAGCAAGTGACACCAAAGTCAGATTTGTGTCATGACTGGTCACTTAAAATAATCACAATAGTCAGCATTTAGATAGCATTGTAAGGTTTGCAAAGTATTTTACATATTATCTCATTTGACATTCTCATGACAGCTCTGTGAGGTAGGTGCTATTATTATCCCCTTTTTACAGAAGAGGAAACTGAGACTAAGAAACTTGGCAGGGTCATATAGCTAGTGTCTGGGGGTGTATCAAAATGCACGTCCTCTCGATTCCAAGTATACCACACCTCTGCTCCAGCTAGGTGGCTTATCAATCAGCATCTATGATTAAAGAAACAAATAGAAGGCACAAAGCTGCAAAACTCCTAAATGGAGAAGAGGTTAGCCCCACGTGCCTGAGGGTCTTTTAACTTTAAATTATTAAGTATTCCACTAAAAGCAGCAAGGCATTAACCGTGAAGTTGATCACCAAATTTGAATCAATGTTAATGCAAAATATTTAATTAAGACTTCCATTACCAGAAATTTTATTATCATTTTTGTAAGTAGAAATCATGTTAAATTTGCCATCAGAATTACCATTTTTCTACTTCTGCCTTTTAAAGTAGTCAGTCATTATTTATTGAGATATGATTGTTCACTTGACATCCCAATTTCCATTCATTTTATGAGTCAATGTGGAATGTCAGACGAAGTAACAGAAGCTTATATTCTAGGCCTCTGGAGGTAAAAAATAAATAAATTTTTAAAAATGAAAATTAAAAAAAAAAAAAAGTCAGCAAAGACTGTTGTGACCTTTGTTAACTGTGAAGGAAACAGATGCTCAGTGAAGAATGGACATCCAGTCTAGCATTGCTTGTGTGGGATTTCTGCCAGCTTCCTGATACCATCTCATGGAATAAGCACCAATCAGTTTATTTGCTTTACAAAGGATTGAGGCCAGGGACTAAATCATTTTGTATCTCTAGCACTTAGCAGAATGCCTGGCACATACCAAGCAGGAAAAAACAAACAAACAAACAAAAAAACCTTGGCATATTTAATTAATATTTTTCATTGATTGAGCAAGGAGAGAGACTTGGCAAAGATGTCTTTAACTCTGTGAAGAACCGGAAAAATCTTAAAATAAGTATCTAGGAAATCTGAGTTCTAGACCTGCCTTGCCTTGCCACTATCAGTGGGCAAACTTTCTCTCTACATAACTGCTTTCTCCTTTGTAAACTATGGGGTTCGATTAGCTAATTTTTAAAGTTCCTTCCCCAGTTATCTAATCCTAAACCCAACTTCTTCCCAGAGGCCCCATCCCAAGAAGTCTGGTTCCAAGCAAATTCTAATTGCCTGAGGAAATGGATTAGGTAAGAATCTTTCAAAGTTAGCTACTTCTTACATTTTATTCAATGGCAAATGATTCCTGGACTGGAAAGGATGCAATAAAAATGCTTAGGTGGGCGTGGAAACCCAAATTTAGTGAGAAGATAGCCAATCCCTAGTTTCCCTTAATGAATGTGTATCAAAGATCTAGGGTTCTGAAAGACCTAGTGAGAGTGCCCTTTGAAATATCTTAATGAGCTAAAGAGGATTAGAAAGAGTAAGGGTTGTCCTAAGTTTCAAAAAAAGGTGAGTGTGTGTGTGTGTGTGTGTGTGTGTGTGTGTGTGTGTGTGTGTGTGTGTGTGTGTGTGTGTGGAAGAGGAGAGGGAGATAGAGTCTCCAAACTAGATCCCAATATCTGTCAAATCTGGCTTATTCTCTACACTTCCATAGAGCCACAAATCTGGTTCAGGCCCTTATCTCCTCTTGCCTGAAACTATTGATCTCTAACTGGTTTCTTCCGTTTCCAATCCATCCTCCACACAATTGCCAAACTGATAATCCTAAAGGAAAAAAAAATGACCATGTCACTTCCTTTAAGAAATTTCAGTGGCTTCTATTGCTTCTTGGATAAAATGCAAACTTTTTTCTTTGGCATTTATAGTCTTTCACATTCTGGCTTCAAGAAGCCATTTTGAACTGAATACTTCTTTCCCAGTCCTATACAGAATATGTTCCATTTAAACTGACCTATTTTTTATTTCCCTTACAAGGCACTACACCTTGAGGTTAATGCCTTCCCCCTGCTGATTACCTTCAATTTGTCTTGTATATATTTTGTATATATTTGTAAATAGTTGTTTGAAGTATTTCTTCCCCCATTAGACTGTGAGTTCTTTGAGAGCAAGACTTTTTTTTTTTTTTTGGTATCTCCAGCACTTAGCACAATGCCTGGCACATAGTAAACACTTAATACATGATGACCAATTTGACTTGACCTCCCCCTCTGCTTTGGCCAAGGCTGATCCCCCCACAGCTGGAATGCTCTTCCTCTGGACCTCTGCTTCTTGGAATCTCTAGTTCCATAAAGCTTACATCAAGTCCCAGTTCCTGTGGGAGGCTTTTCCTGATCCCTGCAATTGTGAATACTAATTCTCTCACTTTGCACCCACTGCATTGAATAGATTTTGTACTTTCTTATCTGTGTATATGTTGTTTTCTCTAGTCAAATACAAACTCTTTGAAAGCATAGACTTTTCTCCTTTGTATCCCCAGCACTTAGCACAGGGCCTGGCTCACAGTAGGCAGTAAATAAATACTTAACACATGTAATTAAGTAGACCTTTAAACCATACTTTCTGATCCATTATAGAATGTTTTTAATAGTAGAATTTCTTTGGCTACACCATTGAATGGTTTAATTTTATTATTTTTTTCTTTTTCGGTGAGGTGGAAATGTAAGCCATATTGAAGGGCTACATAGATTAACAGAAGCAGGAAAAAGAGATAATAAGAAGACAGTATTATGACAGTGTTTGTTCAGGTTGCATCACTTCTGACCCAGGCATCCTGAGAGAACAGGGATGGTCTTAGAAGTCATTGCCCCTGAGCCTTTGACCCAGAGCCTTCACCCAGTGCTCTTCTGGCTTTGAGTGCCTGATAACCTCTCCGGTCTGCCGGGAAGTGCTCACTCCTGGTTCTCTTCATCTTCCTCCAAATATGACAGTCACATCTGCAACCTCATTTCTCTCTGTGTTTCTCTCTGATGCTCTCAGTCAAGCTTGGAGGTTAAATGAAGCTGTTGTCCTCAGCAGGACGATTGTCAGTAGCCGCTGTCTTCCTGTTCCAGTGATTGACTGCCCTGCCTTCCTGATCATAATGAAACTGTTCTTAATTTTAATCTTTTCTTGTTGTTATTTCAAGGCTTGTTGTTTTAAAAATATTTCCTAAACTCTCAAGTTCAGATTAGCCTATATTGAAAGGCAGGATGGCATATATAGATGCATAAAGAGTTGGGCTTCAGAATCAGGAAGAACTGAGTTTAAGTCCTATCTCTGACATGTATGGGGTGAATGAGTGGATCATTTAACCTCTCATTGCCCTGTACAACTCTCTAGGACTCCGTTTCAGAGCATGTGTTTGGTAGAGGGAATTTTCTACCAGGATCTCCCTTCAACAGTGAAATCCCGGGCTTGGATACATCTCCAACCCTTAATCACTCTCCCCCAAAAAGTGTTTTTAAAAGTTAATCATGATGATTGTTCAAGACCCGACAGTCGCTATGCCTTTGTCATTTGGAATTGTATTGTTTTAATTCCCATTAAGTTTTCCATCCACTTTCATTCCAATAATTTTCACAGAGAAACTGGGCTTGTAATATTTCTGTAACAGATTCTCTAGTGATGTACATTGAAGCAGTAATCTCATGGTGATTTAGACATGAGCTCCCTGTTTAGGTGATTAGAGAATCAGTGTTATGAAAAAGAAGCTGCTTTGTGTATTCTCGCTACTTCAAAACACAAATATTTTAAATACTTGTTCTTTAATTAGGAAAAGAGGTTTGCATTTATTCAGCACTGTGTATTACATCAAATTGTATTTGCTAGGCAGCTTAACCTCATTCAATCAAATGCAGTTGGAATTAGTTGAGAGAAACTACACCTTCTTCTCCCCGCCCCCCTCCCCCAAATGCTGGCTTGATAATTATGGGGACTCTATCCAATGCCATTCAAGCATTACTAGTACAAATCTAACATTAGTAGTAGTGGAAACATAAAATACATAGCATGTTTAATCCCTCAAGAAACTTAGAAACATTTATCCTCACACAAGGCTGTGAGGTTTATAAATATTTTGCCTCTTGCCCAAACCATGCATATGCAGGAGTTACTATGGGATGCATGCATCTGTAAGATTAAACTCCTTCAACAAAGCCACTTGCATTTTTTATTTTGGCCGACCGATTCTGAGTAGGCCATGTTTAATTAGAAAAAAAGACCCGGTACAAAGATAACAATAATGTGCTGTCTGCCATATGCTAAGATGATGTTATTGACTCATTCACAATAGAGGATGCTCTTGGACATATCTTTTCAATATAAATACTTTAATCATGCAGTCAACATGCCCTCCATAGGTCATAACAATAAATATTCAGAGACAAAAATCCTTGTATAATTGCAAGATTTTTTTTTCCTAACTATTTTACAGAGACTGATTTGAAGTGCTTGGCTCAATTGGTAACCGATCTTCATTGCAGATTAATGAACTTTGCAGAAGAGAAAACTTGATCATAACATCATTAATCTAGACATAGGAAGGATTCTCAAGGTTGTTTAATTCAACCTACTCATTATACTTATTAGGAAACTAAGGCCCAGGGAGGTTAGGTACTTACCCAGGGTCTTAGAGGTTGTATCACAGGTGGAATTTGAAACCAAGTCTTCTGATTTCAGAGCAACTGCTCCTTCCATTGTAACATACCTCTTTGGTGCTATGGCAATAGACTTTATCCCTTCCTCTGGCCAGTTCTTACAAGGTTAGGAGCATATTTAGATGGCATAGTGTCCTGTTTCCCAAACAGTGAAATGGGATGCAGATAAATAGGTGAATGGAAGTACCAACCATTAGATTGTGAAAATATACCCAAGGTTTTTTAAATAGGGAGGAAAGTTCTTTTTCCTATTTCTATCACTGCATTTAACCCTGTATTTCTGAAAGACTAAATAGTTGTTAGATGAAATAATTTCTGGATTTTTTAATTCCTATTTTTAAGAAAAAGAAATCAAGGGTGAGAATGTATATGCTTAAGTTTCTCATTACTATTTTTCTGAAAGATACAATGCAACTATTAGCTATTATGTTAACGAATAATAGTAATTTTGTAACACGAGGTTTACAAAGCACCTATCATACAGACATCATAAGTATTTTTAGTCTCACCTTACAGATATGAGAAGTGAGTCCTTAAGAGGTAAGAGTAGAGTGAGGATTCAAATCTAGTTTTTTATTTTATTTTTTATTTTCTTGGCAAGGCAATTGGGGTTAAGTGACTTGCCCAGGGTCACACAGTTAGTGTCAAGTTTCTGGTCTGAGACTGGATTTGAACTCAAAATTTAGCTATTCTTGACTGCAAATAATGTTCTTTTTCAAACTAAAATGGTTGCCATGTTAATCATATTACCGTGAATTATGCAAACTAACACACAATATATGTACATGTATATTATTAATATTGTTAATAATTAATTATATAACTAATAATAGCAACACATATACATATGTAAGTACTAATTCATGTCTGTAAACTATTAAAAATATTTTTCAATGATGTGACATTAGATTATATGCACTGGCTTGAATAATTAAGTTTTAACTGAATAGCTTTGAAAAGGGAAGTGACAGTGAGTGGGATAAGTGAGTGTCTGAACTCTGGCCTGCAATCCTGCAGTGGTATGTCACCCATCAAACATCATCACCTTGATAGAATTACTATTTTTTAAATCAGCCAGAAATACTTTTTTGAGGTAGGTGAGAGAACCTTCATAATTTGTATCCTGGAATAAGTATATACCCTTACACTATTTTCTTACAAATAGTCTATCTTTGATGTAAATAGTTTTTTGATGAAACACATCCCATCAACGTAATGAGTAATCCCTTCCTGGATACTGGCCAATAATGAGCAATGACCCACTGATAAATGGCATTTTGAAAAAAAAAATCACGTTTCAATGCATAATGCTGTATACTTTAAGAGGCATGAGGTGTGTCCTTCCTCTGAAACATATGCATGGATGCACACACACACACATACATACATTTGCATATGCAAAATAGTATAATGGTCTTTCTCTATAACAAAGCCGTTAGGAATAGGAAAACAAAATAAAGAACTCATTTCTACTTCTCGTCTTCGCCACCCTCCCCCCCCAATAGAAATAGTATTATACCAATTTTTGTATAGGCTTAGGCCATCCAAGAATCTGTGTTACAATGATGTGGTGCTTGGTGAATACAGAGTTTGAGACAATGGGGGCTTGATCTTTTTAAAAAAAAAATCTGAAAACATGTACAAGTATCTCTTATCATTCCATATCATACCTTTGTGGTTTCTTCCAGCTCTAAATCTGTTAACTTCTGTGTTGGGTCTTTAAGAAATCAGATTAATGTATGTATGGGTTACTGATCATGGGTAAAGATGTTTATGACCCACCACTCCTAGAGTATATATCTAGGGCTGAAAGGGACCTCAGAGGCCATGTCATACAATCATATTTTGATGAATATAAAATACATAGAATAAATATAATATAATATTAAAATAGCTGCAATTTAGTTGGAGGAACACACCTAATGAGTTTCAAATCTCCACGGAAATAATTTCATAAAGGAGAAGCTGGACCACTAGATCTTGAGACAGCTAGGATCAGTTACAGGATCAGCATCGGTGGTGTAGTATGCTGGGTTTAGCTTCACCCAAGTTCTCTGTCTATCCTTCCCTTCTTCCTTGCCCTCCCCCCAACTCAGCTGAATTTGCTCTAGGTGCTGGAATTCCAGGTTATGATTCTACACTTCCACAAAGAGATTGAAACCATGAACATGACCTCATTATTGTTATGACCTAACCCTCCAACACAATCTAACAATGACAAATAAGTAACATTTTCTGCATATAGATGTAGGTAGGAAGAACAAAGCATATATGTGTATATATAATGGTTGGATAGATGGATGGTTGAATGGATTGGACCATTTTGATGACTGAACATATAAGTAATATCACATTCAATCATTCATTTATTTACTACTTACTTTGATAACATATTACATATACTGCATCTAATGTATATTATGTATACGATGCTATGGAGAATACAAAGATTAACAAGAAGTTTGCAAAGATGTCTGATAGATGAGAAAGGTGGGCAGATAACCATCAGAAATTGCAGAAAGATACAAAAAAAATGTACTGTGGGAATTCAAAATCTCAAATACCAAATTTCCTTAAAATTCATTTCAAGTTACAGAAAAGAAGCCAATCTAAAAAATGCATTAGTCACCCTTTGTTTCAAGTTAGTTAACGTAAGTATAGGTCAGCTTAAGATGTGTCTTTTTACTCTTGATAAGTATAGTGAATCAATCCGATTTAGGCTCTGTTGATAAATTGCCTATCCATATTTCCTTTTCTATTATGTAGATATAGTTCTGTAACATAATCAGAGTCCTCTAGTAGACCTGTAATGTGTCATGTGTGTAAAGGGATACAATTACCTTTATGAACCATCCCACAACAGATTAATTGTATTCTGTGGAGTCATCTCATAAATCATTAAAATTAAATGACTTGGGTCAAAGTGAATGAACATAATGCAATTGGTGATAGGGCATTTTGGTTTTAATGTAATTATTATTCAATAGTTTTAAGGAATCATATTCTGATATTCCAAGGTCATTAAGATATATGCCTACATATATGTATATGTATATGTGTGTATGTATTATATATGTGTGTATATATGCATATATATGTAAACACACACATTTTTTGTCCTGCTTAATAAACTTCTGTCTCCTAAAAAGATAAAAGAGATGGCTATGACCAAAGATAAACAGAAGGACATAAACATTCAAAGACAAACCATTTTTAAAGCACCTTGAAGACTAAAAGTATTGAATAATTGTTCACTTTTAAAAGGGATATCAACTAGAACTTTGAATGCAGGGATAGAGCAAACTCTCAAAATAAGGACATTCTTCTACCAAAGCAGATTGGCACCTTCTCTGTAACTTACAGTCTTGGGGAATGAGCTACATGCTGGAATTCTAAGTTATATTAAGCAAATTGCCTGGGATTGCACATTCATTATGTATCAAAGACCACATCTGAACACAAGTCTTGCTGGCTTTCAGTCCAGCTTTCCATCCACTACAACATAGCTGTTAAGAAAAAGAAACATAAGGGGCTGCTAGGTGGTGCAGTGGATAGAGCACTGGCCCTGAAGTCAGGAGGACTTTTGAGTTCAAATCCTGCCTCAGATCAAATACTTGACACTTACTAGCTGTGTGACCCTGGGCAAGTCACTTCACCCCAATTGCCTAAAAACAAAGAAGAAACACATTTGGACTATACTTAACAGTAGGCTTTCCTCTCCTTTATCTGCCTACTCTCCACTGATGTCCCAAGAACAGGGGTGATAGAAGTAACAGTGGAAGCAATAACTTTAAAAAATGGGAGAAAAAAAATCAGGAGAATGTGTACTGTATATGTTACAATTAATTTTCTCATCTGCCTTTCTGAATGCCATTTCCTACCATGAAATAGAACACATATGACTCAAACTACCCCCAAATTCTTTTAAATACCCTTTCCCAGTCAAATATACTAGGTTGGGAAGGTATCTTGTATGATTGAAATAGCACCAAAAAGAGAGTCCTTTCTCTAGAGAGTCTAAATATGGGGCATCTTTAGTAACTTTCCTCATTGTGTTATGCATGGAGTCACCAAAGTAGTTGAATGTGGCTTGCTGTCATGGTATGCAGGTACCTGACAAAGAGCTGGAGACTTAAGTTGTCTGAAGCCACTAAGATCAAGTTTCTGTGGTTCCACATGAGCAGAATATACGGCAAGTGACATAGATTCTAGCATGACCTGAATATGGATAAAAATGGAATACTACTGTGGGCAAAGAGAAGACCTGTGGTTTACAATATGCCTTATACCACTTAAAGCAAGACTGCAATTCTTTGATCTAGGGCTAGAAGAAACCTCTAAGGCCACCTAGTCCATCATCTTATTTTATAGATGAATAACTGAGGCCACGGTTAAATGACTTGCCCAAGGTCATACAGGTTGTAGTTCTTCAGCAACAGGATTTTAATTTTTTCAAAACAGACTCAGAGCTCATTCTACCATGTGACTTTATATAGCTCAAATGTAGCATTTTGCTCATCTAATAGATTTTAAAATGAAACATTTTGCAATTGCATAACATTTTCCCCCCATCCAATCTTTTAATTTTCATGTTTCAGATAATATCCATCTACAGATTTGGTTATCAAATGATGATTTATTATCCAAAAAAGTCTAGATAGACAATTTTGCTTTAATAAGGTTGTATCATGTATGCCCTGGAGACATAGCATTATACATTAGCATGATGATATTCCTGACATGCCTGTAAGTTTCTTGGTATAGTTCCTATTTTAAAAATTTCTATGTTTTAGCTTGCCTCAAAGTTAGAAAGTGTAACCATCTCTGATCCATTAGTAAAAAGAAATTCAAATATGTGGTACAAGTGCCTCAGGTTCCATGCTCCTAAGGCACCATTGCTGTCATGTATAACTCTTAGTATGTTATCAGGAACCCAGTGAACATATGAATTACCTGGTCATCTCATGCTTGAGAAGAAGGTATGATCTTTCAATAAACTTTTAGGTTTTACTTAGAATCATGGGAATTTAATTTTAAATATTAATTACTTAATTATTAATTTAAATTTTATAATTAAATTAATATTTAATTGATTAATTTTAAATTAAATATAAGCTTGCTCCATTTCCATCCATCCATTGATCTATCTATCCATCCACCTATCTCTATCTATTGACCTAACTAGCGAGCTATACACGTCTATATATATATATATATAAAAAACTATATCTATATGCTGACCTATATATATGTCTATATATATAGATAGGTATATCTATATATATCAAAGAGAATTTTTTTTTCTCAAAGTGACCCTCTTTGATCAAAACCAAACACAAGATAGTTTGGACTTAGGCTGTGACTCATTCTTCTCTGATGTAATGTTAAAAGCACAATGTGAAAAGAAGTAAGACCATGCGTCAAAAAGCAAATGACCTTAAACTGACTACTAAAAATGTATTCACTTTCAAAAGCATTTTGCAGTGTGCAGGTGTGCTGTCTATCTAGATTGTTTATAAAAGGTAAATTTTGGCTTGGTTTAGGGAAAAGCTTCAAAAAGTGGGGTAGAATGCTTTGAGAGGTCGTGGTTTTCCATTATTAAAAACCTTCCAGCAGAGCCTAAATGGTAACTTGTTGGTTATGCTATCGTAGGTATTTCTTTTGGATATAGGTTAGACTAGATGGCTGTTGCATTCTTTTCAACTTTACAATTCTGTGATTCTTGATGAATTATGCAAAAATACAGATATGATCAGGAGGAAGATATGTTTTTTAGTGAATAAGATAATTTTCTTCTACTACCTCCAAAGAACTATTATTCAGCCAAAGAAAAAACAATTTTGTTTTGTAAATAATAGTCAATATGAGAAGTAATGCAACGAGAATGAATTTTTTTCCCACCTTTATGCTGTCTTCATAGAATCTGCCTGAAAGATTTAGAGGGAATTAAAAAAGGCAGCTATAAAGATCAATTTGAAAAACACAAGTTCTGTATTCTTTATTTATATCTTTTTTTGTTAAGTACACATACATATATATACATATCCTATATATACATACATACATACATATATACATATACTAGCTCAGAGAAATGGAGCAAAAAGATGAGTTTGATCATCTGCTTCAAATTCACTTCTCTCTGTTCTCATGATTAGAATAAAGACAATTAAATGCAAGAAACTGTAAGATGCTAAATATTATAACTAATGTTTAACCTAATGGACAGTTATCAATTAGGGGCTGAATGTAACATCCACTTGTCTACTTAATCCCATACTTTGTTAAGAGAAACAGCATGGTGTAGTGGATAGCAAGCTGAACTTTGTTTTAAGAAAATGAAGGTTCAAATTCTGCAATGCATCCTAATTGTCTGACCTTGGGTGAGTCACTTAAATTATCTGAACCTCACTTCCCTTATCTTTAAAACCAGAACTTAGACTGAGTGGCTTGTCTAAGCTCTCTTCAAATTCTAAATCTCTCCTAAACCAACCTCAAAAAATTATTCTTTGGTGTGGATTAATGCTTGACTTCTGATCATCTTTTATGGATTTTTTTCCCCTTGTTTTTGAAGGCAATCAGGTTAAGTGCCTTGCCCAGGGTTACATATCTAATAAGTATCTGAGGTCAGATTTGAACTCACATTCTCCTGACTCCAGGGCTGGTGCTCTATCCTTTGCACCACATAGTTGCCCTGCTCATCTTTTAAATGCGTATTTCCTCACTGTTTCTCAATTTGAACTTGTAGCTACATCGGTAATGGTCTGTATTGAAATATGAGATAGAATTCTATTAACTGGCTTCTCCAAAGACTTAAATGTGGAAGATTTTAGTAATGTGTATTGAATATTCTTATCATCTGAAATGTTGACTATAATTCAGATTGCTTTAATTCAAAGAAAATAGTAATTAGGAATAAAGGTTTACTATTCACATTGCAATAATTCTACTTAATTTAGTTTTCATTTTGGAATAAGTGATGAGTGACATTTACTTATAGACTAATCTGCTGAAGGCAAGATGAAGGTGTTTGGGAGCATTTGCTTAATATAATGATCTGGTGTTGTTATCTCATGTGTTGAAATAATTTATTGAGCACCTTTTATTTGTGAGGCACTGAATTTAGAAATGCCATGACAAAAAAAAAATGCAACAATCTCTGCCCTTAAGGAGTTTGTAATCTCCAGGTAGATATGGTCTTTATACTAGTGAATACAGAGGAGAGAGAGGGCAGAAGAGTCAGTGGGATGAGGCAAAGATACTTTGGGAGAGGAGGCCCCTGCATGGAGACTTGTGGAGTCCATAGATCCCAATGAGCTGCTTCTTAGGGTTTGAAGGGGACCATAGGCATAGTGAGAGTTTTTGGGGAATCTGCTTGGTTCCACCAAAAGGGCCAGCTAACGTCACAATCTTTGTGGTTTCAGCTTCTGACTGAAATGAACCTCAACATCTGAGACCCACTAAGAAATTAATTTAAATGAACTTTCTTAATGAAGCTATATTGTAGATTTCCTTCCTTTCTTTCATTATGTATGTAGAAAGATTAGCGGTTCATGTTCATTCCTAGACTATTAAGCTTATAGACAAAAATTCCCAAGAGCCTGGAACTCTTGACTATACCTTTGGAGCTACAGGATATAAAATATCCAGCATTAAGGGTAAATTTGGATTCCCAAGTGGAGCCTTAAAAATTTGTCTAATTCTTACTTGCCCAGCATTTGCAAAGCTGTGAAAATAATTTAGCTGTCCAATTGGGTTTCAAGACTCTCTGTTCAAATTCTTAGCCAGGATGTCAGCAGTGATTTTATGTGTCTGAGAGAGAAACAGTCAGGTTGGAGTGTCAGTGGGAATGGGGAAAAGACTAACAGTGGCATAAAATAACCCTCTGTTGGTTCATTAATTGCTTTGGTCTAGAGCCAAATAATTCAGGGATTTAGAAGTTAAAAGTACCACATCTCTTCACTGTCACTTGTCCCTCCAACATTCATTTATTTCATCAGTTCTCTCCTGCTCTTCCCCAGAAGTAGTTCATTATAGTAGTTCTTGATTTAAATGGCCACTTAAAAGTTCTCATTATTTATATTCGTTTCTTATCTGGAGGTTGGAAGAACTACGTGTTTTCCGTTGTTACAAATTATTTTTCCCTTGACTTTGTTTTCTCTAAATGAGTTGTTCCCATAAAGGAATTTAACCTGTGGGCAATTGTTATTCTGCATTCCCAAAGTTAGTAAAAACAAAACAGAAAACCAAAAAGTTGACCATGCAATGAAGGGTTGTTAAAACTTGGCTTTGAGGGAGGGGGGTGGTATGAGATCTAGTTACCTTGAGAATACTTTTCACTGTATTCTGGAGATTCGGAGTTTAAAAAAAGACAAAAGTTATCGAACATCTTCTGTCTCTAGAGCCTCTTCTTCCCCGCCGTTGGGGAGCTGGTGATCAGTGTTGGCCGAGGCAGGAGTAGAGGGGGGAAAGCATCACTGTCATCCATTGGTTGTGTTCGGTCATTAAAGCCTTTCCTGATGTGCTGATCCATTTTACAGCATATTGAACCTTGCATGTACATATGTTTCACAAAACTCTTGACACCTCTGAGCTCATCCATGTGATTTCTAGATAGCATTGTTGAGTATCCCAAGCAGTGAAGGGCTCCAATTTGAAACTCACATTGCCTACTGAAATAACTAACCTGCTTCTTCTAGTTCCATGGCTGTATTGTGACTATAATATTTATGCACTTACCCACAACAATAGAATCTTAGACTTCATGGGGACTTGGGAGAATTTAGTCCTGATTCATTTTATGAATAAACTGAGATAGAAGAAAGTTAAGTGACTTTCCTAAGATCATACAGCTATATCTGTGATGAGGAAAAGATTTGGTTCGATTTAAGATACCTTATACCTCTAATTTATCTTGTGTATATCTTGATTGCACATAATTGTTTACATGTTGTTTTTCTCATTGAAATCCAAACTTGTCGAGGGCAGGGATTTTATTTTATTTTATACACAGTTCTTACTAAACTGCCTGGCATTGAGTATGTTGATTTGAATAAATGTAATTCAAAGTTTTCTTGTGTTTGAGAAATGGAATTGGAAAAGTTTACCACTATAGAATGAAGTTTATGGTTAGCTTGAGAATCAAGTAACAAGCTATTATTTGGTCTTCAACTGTACATTCCCTGCCTTTCGTCTTAAGTTGCACATTCCATGTTTTGAAATCTCTATTAACCAGAATTTATTTTTTTTTATGCTTGGTGCTTGGCAGAATTTAAGGTGCTTGGAACAAAATTAGACATGTTTTAGGAAAAATGGAGTATAAATATAACTCCAAGTTTGTTCTATGACTAATTTCATTAGCTTTGCTAAATGAAAACTTTTTAAAAAGTATTTAAGTCAAAATGCCCTAAAGGTTGGTCTTTTTTAGTTTAAAAGGAATTTAAATATTTCCCTTAAGAGTTTACAATAAATATTAGTTTCTGTTGGAAGCAGTTATCAGGATTTCCTCTTTCCTTTCCTTGTTTTCCTTACTCCATTGACTGGATGAATTTAATATTCCATTTGCTTTATAAGTAGCTAGGTAAAAGAGAATGAATAGGAACCTAACAATAGAGAGATTCTTTCTTTTTGTCATTATAAAGGAAAGTAGGATTTTGGGGAAAATTAGTGGTGGGTAGTTGCATGCTGGTGATATTTCATCTTTTCATGTTACTTTGTCCAATTGTAGGTATTTATTTCAGAAAAAGAAGTCTTCCTTTCATCTTTTACTTTTTTTTTTCTAACTTAGTTTCATACTGAACGGACCTTTCTTAGCACAATAGTTGTATTTAATTGGGTAGATATTTACAATATTCACACTTCAAGATGCAGCTTTTCATTGTAGTTGTTGTTGTTGGCCTCATAGGAATTTATTAAATAAAAACCTTGAATTCAATGAAATGAAAACAGTTATCAACCAATAACCATGCTATGTGTTTCTATTCATCCTGCAATTTATTGGCATAGAGATATGCCTAAGGCCCTGAAAGACTCAATGAAAACCACCCTTATGGATGGCTTAATGGATTGTGAGCTTGATGTGGACTGGAACATTAACATTCAAATCCAGCCTGGAATACTTATTAGCTGTGTGACCCTAGGCAAGTCACTTAACTGCTGCCTACCTCAGTTTCCTTATCTGTAAAATGGTGATAATAGCACCTATCTCTTCTGGTTGTTGTAAGGACTAAATGATACAAACAAAAAGAGTTTTGTAAGCCTTAAAGTGCTATGTAAATGCTACCTATTGCTGTTTTTATTATAATTATTATTCAGCCAGTTGTCCTTACTTGTCCTTTTTTTTTTTTAAAGTTTTAGGCAATTGGGGTTAAGTGACTTGCCCAGGGTCACACAGCTAGTATGTGTCAAGTGTTTGGTCTGAGGCCAGATTTGACTTCAGGTCCTCCAGACTCCAGGGCCTGTGCTCTATCCACTGTGCCACCGAGCTGCCCCATTTGTCTTTCTTTCTTGAAGAGGACCATGACATCAGTGAGGTAATGCCATAACAGTCAAATGAATTGGATTTAAGTGAGGGAGGGCTGTGTAAGGTCACCAGCTTCACTTTCTCCTCTAGAGCCATCTGGAGATGGCCCTGCATGCAGTGGGAGACCTTGGCCTTTTTAAAGACCTTACTCAGGCAGTAGGTATGAGGACAGTACTTGAATCCAGGCCTTCCTGACTCCATGGCTAGATATCTACTCTAGGTTGCTTTGCCAACCACATCGTTATGTTATGTAAACAATGTTTCCATTGTTTTTGTTACTATATAATTTCTTTTGAATTCTTGTTAAATTTTGGTAGCATTATTCTTGTTATTACCAGTGAAGGGTCATCACCATACTGGAAATAAATTGGATCAACTGCTGTGAGAAAATTGAATTTGGCTGAATATATCTTTAATGAATGCTCCTGAGCTTTTTTCCCCCTTAGTTATGGCTTCTTTCTGCATGATACTCGATCAACATAATTCAGCACATTTCATATGTCCATTGACATGTTATCATTATAGCTAATGGACAAATCAACGTCTGTCTAGAGGCTATACTGATATGGTGATCTGGAAGCCGGTCTGATCACTTACAACAATAAACCCCATATAAAGGAATCCCAGGGTCACATTGACATGGTCAATGAAGTGATTGCAGTTTGTTGACATGTCAAGAATTTACATACTGAATTACATTGTTATGAGGAGCATGTTTTTAAGAAAATGACCAATTTGGTCTCCACTGAAAATTCTCATTGTATCAGAAAATTCAATGCTTTCGAGTCAGATTTCTCAATCGCTAAAAGTTGTGCTGTTGGATATTAAGCTCTGATTAAAAAAAAAATCTCATAGTTATAATTAGTTCTAGCCACACTTGTTTATGCTTCAAAGTCAACTTGCCTCACAGCGTAGTATTTTCCTTGAAAGGATACTAATAACAATGTTTGATATTGTTCTTAGTTTAAGGGAATTGAAAAT
Organism: Phascolarctos cinereus; assembly: GCF_003287225.1. Classification (NCBI taxonomy): domain Eukaryota; kingdom Metazoa; phylum Chordata; class Mammalia; order Diprotodontia; family Phascolarctidae; genus Phascolarctos; species Phascolarctos cinereus. Next base: position 31,697,581 of record NW_027556402.1, read on the forward strand.
ATTTTCTTTTAGCCCTTTCGGCCTTACTTCAAAAACGATTTTGCTCCATGCCTTCATTCCTGCCAATTTCAATCTTAAAAATTTATGACAAGCCAAAAAGGGACTCAAGATTTTAATTTTAATGAAATCCATCATAATTAGATCATTAGCATAATAATAATTATTATTAATATTTATATAGCACTTAATATGTGTCAGGCACTATTCTAAGCACTTTGCAAATATTATCTCATTTTCTTCATGACAACCTTGGAAGGTAGGTGCTATTATTATATTCCCATCTTCAGATGTGGAAATTTAGGCAAACAGAGGTTAAATGACTTTGCCCAAGGTCACATAGCTAGTAACTATCTAAGGCCAGATTTGAACTCAGGTCTTCCTGACACCAGCCACAGCACTCTGTCCACTTTGCCACCTAACTGCCTCTCAAATATTTGGACATTAGAAGCTGATAGGATTTTATTAGTGGAAATGACATTAAAGGAGACATTATTAACTGCTTTACCACTACACCCTAAGGATGATGGGACATCCAATTTGTGGCCAAAACCTTCCATATGTGTTGTCTCCCCCATTAGAATGGGAGCTCCTTGAGAGCAGAGACCATCTTACTCTTCTGTTTGTATTCCCAGAGCCTAACTTTTGCACAAAATGAGTGCTGAATGAGTACTTTGTTCCTTTATTCATCCATTAGAATCTAGAACTCAACTTCCCCTTGAGTCTCTAAACCAAATATCTTTAGCACAGGTCTCCTAGATGGGACACTCACCAATGGCAGTGGCTTCCATCACAATGAGTAAAAGGACTGTTAGCATCCAGGCAAGTTGGGCAAAAGAAATACTACCATTATACTCCAACACACCTTGAAATGTTATGAACTCTGAATTACTGAGGTGGAGCATAAAAGTCTAATGTGATTGATTTAGAGATTGACTCAAGAGGTGGAGATATTTTATCATTCTTCCCTCTTGGCCATTATCACAAGGGTTCCCTTCCTTCTGTGTGACTTCCTGCAAGCAGATACATGTCCACAATTGTTCAAAAATGATATTTATCATGACTAATGGGAAAATATGCTTAACATGAATGTATATGTAGAGCCTATATCAGATTGTATGCTGTCTTGGAGGGGAGTGAAAAAGTAGGAGGTGGAGAAAACTTAAAACTCAAAATTTTATGGAAGTTTGTGTTGAAAAGTAAAAATAAATACATTAATTATTTTAAAACATGATGTTTAAAACAAAAAGAACAGTCAGGCCCTTCTTTCTCTTGACTACTTGGGTCTGGTGGAGCAGTGAGTAACACGTGAAGCCAATAGACATAATATCTTGGGGCATTTTGACTTGTGGGCTTATCTCTAGTAGCCTTGGAATATTCCTCTGGCCAAAGCAGTTTATGGGCCTTTGAGAGAGCAGCAGAGGATCTAGGTCTGCAAAAGCGGGGGGCTGTTCAAAGAAACTTTTCAGAAAAGTTGAAGGAGAACTTTCTGTTTTTGCTCCCTGGAAAACATCACATGGTCTCCCGAGAATGAAAATCTTCAGGGTAATTAGGTCTTAGCAGTGAAGGAGTTCATTTGGAGCAGAGGGGCATGACCAGGGTGTGTTTGGGTGTTTGTGTATGTGTGCATGTGAGTTTGTTTATTATTTCATGGGAGACAACTAATTGGGTCCCATTAGGTTTTGTAGAGAGTCTTAATCATCCTGGTGCCTTTGGGGAAGGGCCATAGTAAAGCCTAAATGCTGTTTAGGATTCGGGCTCTAGGAATATTTTCTAATACTCCAATTATGACAATTTCGGAGAGTTGGGCTTGGAGTTCTTCTTTCTTGAATAAATGTTGTTAGATAGATAGATAGATAGATAGATAGATAGATAGATAGATAGATAGATAGATGGATAGATGGGTAGATAGGTAGATGGATAGATAGATGGATAGATAGATGGGTAGATGGATAGGTAGATAGATAGGTAGATAGGTAGATGTATAGATAGATGAATAAATAAATAAATGTGGATAGAAATTGAAATAAAGTCTGACCCACCTGTCATTCTTTCCATGCCCCACCTGTTCCTTGCATCTTTCATTCTGAAAAGGTGAGAACCAAAGAACAGCTCCCTCAAAGCAAACCCCACAACCTTTCAAATCCTTTATTCGTAATGCTCCTTTTAAAAATAGTCATGAGATTCTATGCTTTTGTGATGCTCTCAGTTACCAAGATGCTCTCTATCTAGTATCTTTAAGTATAAAGGAATTTGACTGCTTTTTAAGGAGTCTCTGATGTTTACAACCTTTTAAACACATGAGGAAATGTATGCTATTGTTGAGTATGGGCTTTGTTAGTGGACAACAACACAGAAAATAATTTTAATACTTATAGAAATTGTGAATTTTAGCATACTCATCTTCTGATTCAAAAACCTGTTTAGGGGAGATCAGAATCCTTTAAACTTGATTCCAAATGGATATAATTAACTCCTATTAGAACTGTGACCCCATTGCTTCTTGTGAGTGTGTAAAAGGAAGGAAAAATTATATCTTATTTATCTGACATTTTGAGGGAATGAGTTATATTGTTGTAGGTAGCTAAGTGATGTAGTAGGTAGAACACTAAGCTTGAACTTGGGAAGACCTGAGTTCAAATCTCATCTCAAACACTGACTAGCTGTGTGACTCTGGGCAACTAATTTCTTTCTCAGGCTCAGTTTCCTCATCTGTAAAATGGGAGAATCAGTAGCATCTACCTCACAAGGTTGTTGTAAGGATAAGATAAATAACATGTGTAAAGTACTTTGCAAATATTAAAATGTTACACAAATGTTAGCTGTTATGGTTACTCCACCTATGTGACTTTGCCAGATAACAAAAGTACCAAAACTTTTTATTTTAGCCGTTTTGTACAGGACTTGCTAAAATGTATTATGAACTTCCCTGTATTACTGAACAAAGTGGTCATGATTTAATCTTTTCTTGATTATTGAAAGCTTTCATAATTAACCAGTTACTGGACAATATAGTGATGTCCTGGAGGCTGCTGTAGTTTATAGAGTTCTATATTTGACTGGACACTAAGTTACCCCATTGACAACACACACACACACACACACACACACACACACACACACACACACTCTTAAAGAAATCAACATATGACATTTTCCCTTCTTGGTTCATTTCTTAGAACCTATTTGATTTTCACATTAATATGTTAGCAATGGTCTATTATATCATGACTATCACTGGAGTTGAGTAAAGTATTAAACACATAACTTAGTGTAAGTGTGGAGATAAAAGTTCTATGTTACTAACACATTTGTCCAGAACTATTTGCATTCTGTTTCAGTATGTTGTTTGATATTTGAAGAGATGGCTCATCATAAGAGCCTAAGTAAATTCCTATTACTTGGTTAGAGAAACACCATAACATTGAGTTTTGAGCTGAAGACTTATGGATGTTTCAGAACCTAATCCCACCATATTTTGATGGAGTATAGACCCTGTAGATTCTGTTTGGCATGTCTTGGACACATTTTTATGAGTGTAGAGACAGCATTATGTCATAAAGAGCACTGTTTTTGTTTTTGATATTAGAGAAAATTGATTATTTGTGGTGCATTGTTACTAACTAGATATTTGGATACCAAGAAGAGGGAGATGGAAAATAGGTCTTTTCTCTTATTAAATACTCTTCAGACTGTTGTGAGAAAGAGCTCTACTCATGTTTCAGATACTGTAAGTTAAAAATCAATAAAATAATTCATTAAAGATATTCCTTTCTACTGAAATGCAGGGCTTAACTTCATTTGTGCTCTTAGGGACTAAGAAAAGAGTATTCTTTTTTTTTAAAGAGTTCTCTTTTAAAGGAGAACATTTTAATTGATTAATTCATTCTGTCACCTAAATACTGGAAGAGGGCTTTTGCAAATCTTGCCAAGTTTGTATATTGTATATATACTTCAAGACAGCAGAAATAGCATGCCTTTCTGTGATTTCAAGGGTTATACTCTTCCATATCTTGCCAGCTCTATATTTTGTCTTTTTCATCTTTGCATGCCCTACAGGACCTAGTGCAGAGTCATAGAAACACAAAGATGAATAGTAGGTATTCAACAAATAGTCATGGTTCAGTGGAAAGGGCAGTAGACTAAAAAGAAGGAGATGTGAATTGTAGACGTGGTTCTGCCACTAAAAAGCCATATGAAGGCTAAGTCTCTTAAGCTCTTTGAGGCCTCATCTGAACTATAATAGGGTCTAATTACATGATTGCCGAAGTCCTATCTAGTGATAATATCCTCTGATTCTGTGGTGTGCACAATTTGTGTGTTATCAGCCCTTGTACCATCTTTCTAGAATCAGGACATTTCTTCCTAATTCCACAATTGAATTCCTCCCCCCCCTTTTGGTAATTAATTTCCCTTTAATGACAGAGATTGCAGCCCAACCTGTACAACTCTTGACCATCTTGCCTCATAAATTCACCACAGGGAGTCTAGCCGATGTAATTATGATGTGGAGGATAATAATAACAATAATAACATCAGCAACAATAGTTAACTTCATGTAGCAATAAGATTTGTAAAGCACTTTATATAAATTATCTCTCCTAACTTCACCAGAGTTTATGAGCAGATAGGGAGAAAAGATTAAACTTATGAATCAATTTCCCCAATCACTTTGAGTTTGATTAAATAATTTGGAGAAATGGAAATTTGAAACTATTGCTCAAAATGAGATTTGGAGATTATCTCTAGTTATCAATTATTCATCCATCTTATTTTAGCTTTCCATTGCTGTAGGTATATGAAAGTTGATTTTGTTTAAAATGTGCCACACATTTGGAGAAAAAAACAACTATAAGAAGTTATTTCTTTGTGTATACATGTATATGTATATATGGCTATGTGTGTGTATTTGTTGAGGGGTAGACACATAATGATACTTCTAATTTTATATCTGATGGAGACATGTCTCATTCAATAAATTAACTTGAAAATCAGTTCGTACTAAGAGCAAAGAAGATCAAGGAAGGTGATTTCATTATGAATTTTCTTGAAATTATCTTGAAATATTTAAATGTTGGAAAGAATAGCTACAGCTCCACATTGATGAAGTCATAGAAACATCTCAGTATTTGCATACCAGAGAATTTTCATTTGAAGTCATGGGAACAGAACCTCTTACATGCCCATTGGTGGCTTTCCCCTGATTTGCAGGAATGCATGCGTGCTTCATTTAAACCAGGAGTAGGAAGATGGAATTGCCAGCCTGCTCAGTAATCAGAGGGGCTATGTTTTTCACTGAAGTCAACAACATAAACATTGCTGCAACATGGGGACCCAAAAGACTCCATGATCCATTGTAACCTGCTGCTGGCCTCCTTCAGAGAATAGAGCACACAGGACAAGCCCAGGAGGGAACTAAAGGCAAATGAAGGGATTTCCCTGGGACTCAGGTCTCTGAGGCAAGCAAATGTTTCAATCTTTGCCTCATTATGGCACAAGGGGCTAGTATTCTCCATTGATCTATCAACCCATAAGTATTTATTAAACCCCTACTCTGCCCTGACGCTGTACTAAACACATGGTGAGAAGGATTTTTTGTTTGCTTGTGTTTTTAAGGAAGTCTTAAAATTGAAGAGTGTTTTGATGGCTTGGGAAATCAGGTAGTGACCATATGTTGCCCCTAACACAGGAAGACAGTGGAGGCATTCATATATTTAATTTTATTTTCTCAGTGATCATTCTAAGAGGAGACATTCTATTAGTGAGGAAAAGCAAATAGTGTAGGGGTTAACCACAAGGGACAGTGCCAGATGGAGGCTGTGTAGGCTTTGGAAGAAGTCTGGTGCTGACTGATGAGCCTGAAAGTAAAAACTTGGGCGTGGGAATCCTATGTACAGACACGCATTAGGGACTGTAGTATAACAGAATGAATATTGTGAAGTGATGTGTGTATGTGTGCATGTGGGCATGCATGCCTGTTCCTTGCACCCCCCAAACTTTTGACATTGTAACGATTTGTGAGAATTTTATGACTGATAAAGGAAGTAAAAGAGAGAAAAGATTGCAGGGGAAGGGCCTGGGGACGAATTTGGGGATATCCTTAGTTTGATTTGAGTAGTGAAGAGTTAAATTGAAAGTTTGTAGCTCCCTGGGCACTTTCTATGGCTAAGGCATAATTGCTATCTTCAGAGGGACATGCTCATTTGGCAAATAAATTAAACTTGCCTGAAAATGTCTACCCTTGTTTGTCCCTTGTTTTGAACCCCTTCCCAAGTCATTGCTCTCCAGAGAGAGGGTTTCCCGGGATCCATTTTACAACAGAAAATTCTTTAAAACTACTTTGTAGAGCCTTTTTTTGGGAGGTAGGAGTAGGGTATTGAATATACCCTATATATTCATAGGGTATAGTATAGGTATAGAATATAGGGTGTAGTATAGGTATAGAATAGGGTATAGTAGGTATCGAATTCAGCAGAGTGGCCAGAAATTGGTGAATTTCCTTAAGTGAGGACTTCCATGCTCTCTAGGGCAATGGGAATCTATTGGTAGGTGAGAATTCCAGACAGTGAGACAAAATGGCATCATCTGGGATAATTAGAATAGTTTGGCTTTGGTCTGCTTCTTTTATAAAGGGATGAGTTGTCACCCTTAATATTATGATGCCATGTTTTCCTGAGAGTATATTAAATTATTTTGTGTTTTGGCATATATGTGTATATTAAATGCAGTGTCCATGCACTTAGATTTATATATACATGGTATAGAGGTAGAATGAAAGAAGCATATGTAGAAAGGGTTGATAGGTCTATAGGAAATAATTGAACATTTATAAAGCTCTTTGCAAATGACCTTAAAGCACTATATACATGCTTTGTTGTTTTTTAGTCATTTTTCAGCTTTGTCTAACTCTTCATGACCCCATTTCGGGTTTTCTTGGCAAGGTACTGAAGTGCTTTGCCATTGCCTTCTCCAGCTTATCTGACAGTTGAGGAAACTGAGGCAAACAGGGTTAAGTGATTTGCCCAGGGTTGCACAGCTAGTAAGTGTCCAAGGCCAGATTCTTGAACTCATGTCTTCCTGACTGCAGGGCTGGTACTCTACCCACTGCACCACCTAGCTGCTCATGTAAATGTCAGCTATTATTTTTATTATTATTTAAAACCTGTATGTGAATATATAATTTGAATTAAAATTATTTGAAGTTCAGATAACAAAAGAGCTATTATTGTGTTATGATTTGTCCCTCATTTTCTCTAATTAATCATTAATCATCTGTAGCTGGAACAATAATTCTTTTAATTACCTAAGTGTCTGATCTTTTAAAACACAAACCCTGTTTATAGCTTATTTTAGGTTTAGAGACAAAGTACTATGTACACTATTATGTAAATGAAGAAGAAAAAGAAAACGCAAAACCTTCTTTCAACTAGGATAAGTCTTTATTACTACTTTTGTGGAGTTATGTAAAGACATGATAAACATTGTGTTATATGGCATCTGTATGTAAAATACCTTAAGAAAGTCAAATACAGTGTTGAGTTTGCAAATGAGGTGGTCACTCAGGAGTCCAGGCCCTGTCCAATACAACTGAAAACCTTTTTTTTTTAATTTGATTTTTTGGGGGGTTTTTTTGGTTGTTTTTGTGGGGCATGTATATTTTCAGATTCAGATAGCACTAAAGGTGTTGAGAGTAGGAAAACATGATCAGACTTTTCCTTATAGATCCAGTGTAAGGAATTTTCTTTTGGCCTTGTTAGAACTTGCATCCAATTACAATGGTTGCTATATACAATTTTGCCTGAGCCTGTGACCTACTGGGAAATTCAACATTATAAAATTCATGAATACTTGTGAGATGTAAGTATATTGTTATTTGTCAGGCAATAAGTAACTTTTAGGAAAGGTTAGAAGACTCAGTTCAAGAAAACAAGTCTTTGGCCTTGAAAAACAGGAATATAGGTAGACCCTAATGAATTTCCCGAGTTTCATACCTTAGCTATTTTTTTTTCTTGCATAAGATGATCAGTATTTGTCTGCATGTATCCATGCAAGGTATATAGTAATGCAATGGATAACTAGGATTTTCTGATTTCATAGTGATACAAAAAAACTCTCAACTTTCCAAGGAATTGGATTCCAAAAGTTGGTCTGTAAGTCAGCAGCTTAAAATTTGGAATGATTTCACTAAAGAAAATTTTGCTGTAAGATTTTACCATAGAAAAATCTTTAAAGTGCAATTATATTCCTAGAAGGATCCATATGAGTCAATATGCATTTATTAAGCACTTTCTGTGTATGTGCTAAGAAGTGGAGTTAAAAAGTTAGACATACACATATACACATGCAAACATATATTCTTGAGCCCATTTACTGAATAATGTACTTGAAATATCATAATTATACTAATTGAGCATACTTTTTAATTTTATTAAGGAAATGAGATTTTTTTTCCCTCTTAGGATTCTAGAAATCTACTGAAATAGGATGTAACCCTAGTTGGCAAGTGGGCCCCTCTTCTCCTGACTGCCCCATCTGCTGAACAGCAGGAATAGGGCTTGAAGCTGGGGCTTCAAAGCACTGATCTAGGATGTGTTTTCCTGGCCTGGGGCAGGTGATCCTATCATGAAGAAGAGCTGGGGGAAACAATCTGGGGTGAAGAGGAGGCTATGAGTTTGGAAAATTAAAGGAGAGGTTAGGCATGGATGGAAGATAGAGATAGTGAATTCAGAGAAGGTTTCTCTCTCTCTCTCTCTCTCTCTCTCTCTCTCTCTCTCTCTCTCTCTCTCTCTCTCTCTCTCTGTTTTCTATTCCTACTTCTAAGTACTAGATAAATGAAAGTGGGGTGAGGCATGGATGGAGGAGAAGGGAGAAAGAAAAGGATGAGGAAGAAATAAACATCATCAGTGTAGCTTTTACTGAAGGGGCTTAGGATAGAGGTTGAATTTTCATATATGAAACATAGGTAAATAAGTCATCATGTCTTACAGATAGCTGGATTTAATGTAAATATTTGTAAAAATCAAAGGAAAATCTTCTGTGTATAAAATAGGCATTCATATAATGTTTGACACCTAGTAATCAAAAGCTACATGTTATGATGGCAGAAGTTCTCAACCTGATGTCTGTGATCTTTAAAAAATATATGTATTTTGATAATTACATTTTATTTAATTTTTTTACAATCATCTTATTTTATTCATTTAAAAACATTATTTTGAAAAGGGTTCCATAGGACTCAATGACATAAAAAGCTTGAGAACCCTTGTACTATAGAATATTGTGGATTTACACATTCAGATATAATTAAATTGACAAGAACATTTTCCTCATGTCCCATTGGATTTTACCTTTTCAAAAGGCCATTTGTAAATCATAAGGATGATATAGGCCATAGAATTAGAAACTTGATAGAAAAAATAATGCATGTGTTTTAAAATTTAGTATTCTACCTCATTTTAAAAAACATTGAATAATTTTTAAAAATCCATCCATAACGAGGATAATTTTTAAAAAATTAATGGGAGAAAGACACCATGAACTAATTTAAGATCATAGAATTATAGAATCTTGGTCATGGAATAGAAATTTCAACCCCAAGATTTTACTTGGGAACTCAGGTCCAGTGAGTGATTCCCAAGGTCCCACAGTTAACATAGCACACCTGAGAAGAGGTTGTTGAGGGCCGATCTTAAGAGTCTGATAAGGGTTTAAGATCCAAGGCAGAGTTTGACCTCTGCTCAGGCTTTCACCCCAAAGGGCTCAGGGATTAAGTGGTACGCTCCCCAATTCCTTCCTGATAAAGAGGTCTCTGAGACATCCCTTCTCTCTCTTTGAACCTTAGGTTTACATATTTACTCCTCTATGCAGGTGGCGCCAAGGTGCCTGGGAAAACCTTGGAATCTACAGCCCAATCTAGGAACCCTGATAAGGAGGAAATTCATGATTGTTACATCCTCAGCAGATGTTCTGGGGAGTATCTCACGGGGAGGACTCTTTGAAGTTAGGCTAGATCTTTCCTATATATTCTGTGCCCTCAGATGAATAAACTGAGTCAGTAATTCTACTCTGCCTGGCCCATGTCATAAGTTATTTCATGCCTCTCCATTCAGTGTACAATCTGGTTGCGGGCAACAAGAGGTGAGCAGACATTCAGATACAGATAGATGGTCAGCTACAATCAAGCAGTAAACAAATTTATCTTATCATCATTTTCCAATCCTAGACTGTGCTTTTCACTCATAACAATAGTAAAGTTCAAAGGGAGGGACTGTGTTTGAGTTTCTTTTATTTTTCCCCAGAGCACCTATGATGACTTGGAGAGAGCAGATATCAATAGCAGGTGCTCATAAAATACTTGCTGATTGATTCAGATATATGCAGGTCTATGGCCTGTAGACAACTCCCCACAAAGAAACCTATATAGAACCAGAGCCAAATGAAGGTGATAGGTTGGCATCAATGTGGCTTACATGGTGTCTGACCTAATGTAATGGAATGGAATCTGACCTAATGTGCTCCCATAATGCTGATGGTGCTTGGGAAGATGCCGGTCTTGAATAACATGAAACTAAAGTTGCTACTACAACAGTTTTCACAGCTTAAGAGAAACCTTAGAAAACTGGTATGAACTGCTGCAAAGTGAAGTGAGCAGAAGGACCAGGAGAACAATTTATACAATAACAATAATACTGTGAGGACAAATGACCTGAACTCTGATTTGCAATGTATTGGTGTGTCATAATTTATAGAATATGCTATATTTTTTCCTTCTTAGAGAAAAAAAATCATAGCTAACGTTTATATAGTGCTTTAACAAGGCACTTGAAATATGTTTTCACATTCACTCCTTACAATAATCTTGGGAGGTAGGAGATATTCTCTTCACATTATAGATGAGGAAGCTAAGGCACAGAAAGATCAAGTAGTTTGCCCAGGGTTATACAGTTACTAAGTGTCCAAGGTGGGACTCGAACTCAGTTCTTCCTATCTCTAAGTCTAAGCTCTTATCCATGACATTATATTTTTCTTTCTTTGGGTTTTAAAACATTTCATAACCTGACCCCTTTCTACCTTTTTAATCTCCACACATCCAACTCCTTTCCATATACTTTTCAATCTAACCACATTGACCACCATGATGTTACTCTCACAAGACATGGTCTCCTAGAGCCATGCATTTTTACTCTCTGTCCCCATGCCTGGGATTTTCACTCTCCTTGGCCTCTCTGGCTTCTGTCATGTCTTAACTAAAATCCCACCTTCTCCAAGAGGCTGTCTTCTTAAGTCCTCCATAATCTTTACCCTGAGATTCTCTCCAATTTATCCCATAGCCATGTTGCTTGTCATTGGAGTATTGTCTCCCCCATTAAACAATGACCTCTTTGAGAGCAGGGACTATTTTTTGCCTCTGTATCCCTAGAACTTAGCACGGTACCTGCCCCATGGTAGGCACTTAAAAAATTCTCATTGACTTAACTTACCCAGGGTGTAGCTTGGGACTGTTTGACAGAACTCATCACCACTTTTTGTATAAATTGATCTCACATAGTAGGTGCTGAATAAAGATATGTTTATTGACTCTAAAACCACAGATCATCAGATATAGAATGGACCTTAGAAGTGATCTAATCTAACCCCCTCATTTTATGTTTGGAGAAACTGAGATAAATGACTTGAATGAAATCATCTTTACTGAGCAATGGGATTGAGAATCAAATCCCGGTATCCAGATTTACAGCCCACTTTTTTTTTCTTTTAAAATTTTTCTAATAAAAAAATATATATTTTCTCTCTTGTCCCCTAAACTATCCAAAAGAAAAGAAAAAAAAACTGTTGTAACGATATGCATAGTCAAGCAAAACAAATTTCTGTATTGGCCATGTTTTTAAAAAAAACATGTCTTATTCTGTATGATGAATCATTACTTCTTAGTCAAAAGCTAGGTAGCATGTCTCATCATGAGTCCTCTGGAATCACGGATGGTTATTGTTTTTAAAGGTCATTTGTCTTTGCAGTGTTATTGTTACTGTATAAATTGTTCTCCTGGTCCTTCTGCTCATTTCATTCTGCATCAGTTCATACAAGTCTTCCCAGGTTTTTCTTAAGCTGTCTCCATCACTTTGTCTGGCACAATTGTGTTCCATTACATTTATATATTCTATAATTTGTCCAGTCATTCCACAGTTGATGGTCACCCCCTTAGTTTCTAGGTCTTTGCTACTATAAAAAGAGCTGCTCTCTGAATGTATACATTTGTGTGTATGTATGTATATATATATATATATATGTATATATATATATATATATATACATATATATATATATATAGGCGTTGTTCCTCTTTCTTTGATCTCTTTGGGAGTTTAGACTTAGTGGTGGTATCCTTGGGTCAAAGGATTGCTATGCCCTTTGGGACCTAGTTCCAAATAGTTTTCAAGAATTCTCAGCTCCACCAGCAGTGCCTTCATAGACCTCTTTCCCACAAATCTCAAGCATTTACATTTTCCTTTTTTCCCACCTTTGCTATTCTAATGGGTATGAGGTAGAAGTACACATTTGCTTTAATTTGTTCTTCTCTAATAGTAATTCACAGTATTTTTTTTTATATAGCTATTGAAAACTTAACTTTCTTCCTTAGAAAAACTGATATTCTTTGACCTTTTATCAATCAGGGAACCCTGACCTACTAGCCGTACCATGACCTTGGGATGTCTGTATTTCTGATTCCCAGACTAGCAAAGACAGCCTTCCTATGGTGGATGTTGTGTGCGTGTGCACATGTGTGTATGCGTGACCACAGGGGACCTTTAAAGGCAATAATGAATTTGATCCATTGTGCAATGGGAATATAGTAGGGGAACAAAATGTTTTGTTTTGTTTTGTTTCATTTGTTTATTATAGTTGCTGCTCTAGTGTTCAAGCAATATTCAGGCAGAGATTAAGGCACCAGACCACAACATTGTTTGGCCTTGTAGCCATCTGGGATATTTCTTAACAGGATGCAGTTGAGATCTTGTGCCCCATATATGACCTACTCTGCTTTTTTTTCCTTCAACTGCAATGTTGGGTTTTTTTCCTCTATTTTTTTTTGGAGGGGATTTGTTTAAAGTCATTAAAGGTGAAGGGGTTTAAAGATATTTCCCTGATTTAATCAGTTCTTGAGAATTCAGAAGTAAATGCTAGAAAATATTTGCTGAACAAGCAATGCCTAGAGAAGAGATGAGAATGCCCCTCCCTGTCTTTTCCCTAATTCTTTTACAGAGGTAGGAAGTTCATGGGTGTAGAAAATCACATATATTTTTCACATTTTCTTAAAGTACTGGTCAGTTTTACTGATTTTTTTTTCTTTTAAAATTGTATTCTTTGTCATAGGGTATGGCTCTGTGAGAGTGAGGTAACAATGAGAACAGTTACTATTAAATTAATCATTAATTAATTACAATAAATTAATATTAAATAATCAGAAATTTTAGGTAACGTGGGAAATAAGATCAATAAAATTTGTTTTTAAAGATTGAAAATGTTTTCTAGAAGATGCAATCTATCATTGCTATTTGGGGCTAGCCTGATATAATCACTGATATCAATATCCTGAAGGAAAATTCAAAATCAAGGTTAACCTTGTGTATCTGACAGAACTTTTTCATAGCACAGCCTTCTTTCTTGGCTCAGATGTTAACACTTTTTCTACTTTTTGGCATGGGTCTGCATGTAGGACACGGTGTATGCAGAAACACAAACAAACATGGTCTTTGCACAGGTGGTCCCACCTTTACTGTCAAACACATGACTGTTAGCCCCATCTCTTGCAATGCCCAGGTGCCTCTTCTGTGGAATTAGCAGGATCTTAGGGATTTGTCTTTGGCTGCCCATCCTGTTCCCTGCTGTTCTCTTCCATCTGCCTAACCGGAATTGGGCCCCATCTGATCAGTCCCTTTATCATCCAACTGGAGAGAGTCCCCTCCGCTTGGCTTCTCTCCCATCTTGTGTTCAGAGCCAATTCCAGGAGCCAGAGCAGGTGGTGTTCCCTCAGCCAGTTACCTTAAGTAGTAGCAATTACTGGAAAGTGAAGGGTCCAGAGAGATGGGAGGAGCATCTGGTACTGCAGTGCACTTGGCCCTGAAAAGAGTCAAGGGACCAAAGGAAAATCCAAGGCGCGCTGGGGATGCTTTCCCTGGGGTGCTCTCTCCTGTTGCCTCCCTCACCTTATTGCTCTGATACTTGTTGGTTTAATTCCTGTATCAGTCTTGAGCTGGAACCTAGAAAGTGGGTTGAGATGGAGACCGGCAGCTTTTGTCCATTAGAAAGAAAATCAGCTTTTTCTTCTCTCTTCACACACCTGTACTTTTCTGGCACATTTATACAATGAGGCTTGTGCTTTTATTTATCAAATTCTCAAAACATATGGCTCTAATTAATTCTTAACCTGGAGTGCATAGAGTGGTCCATAAGTGTGTGTGTATACATACATATATACATACATATATATATAAATAGAGAGATACGTGTAAATATATATATATGTATATATAGGTATATATGTACACCTACATATACTTATACATATATGCACATATGTATATGCATATATTTACATGCATATACATGCATACACATACGTATACAAAGATGGTACATAATTACTTCAATCTATGGGTTTCCTTTTTCAGTCCTATGTGTTTCATTTTATGCATTTAAAAATGTTTTTCTTAGAAAGGATCTATAGCCTTCAGCAGACTGCAGGAGGTGGTGGTGGTCTATGGCACGAAAAAGGTTAAGAGCTCCTTCTGTAAATGGCTTCCTTCCCGGCAAGTTTCATGTAATAGATTCTGTTTCCTTTTTTTTTTCCCTCCTCCACCCCTGAAAAGAAACAAAGAAATAAAGAACCCCTGGGTCATATAAAAGGTAGCTAAGTGGCACAATGTCTAGAGTGCTGGGGCTGGAGTCAGGAAGACTCATCTTCCTGAGTTCAAATCTGGTCTCAGATACTTACTAGCTGTGTGATCTTGGACAAGTCATTTAACTCTGCCTCAGTTTCCTCATCTATAAAATGAGCTGGAGAAGGAAATGACAAACTACTCCAGTATCTTTGCCAAGAAAACCTCAAATGGGACCACAAAGAGTCAGATACAAGTGAAAATATGACTCAACAATAAGAAAAGTGTCATATAAATATAGCAAAACAAATTCACATGTGGACCAAGTCCCAAAATGTTATTTCTTAAGCTGAATATTAGTTCATCATCTCTCTGTTATGAGGTAGGCAACATCCTTCATTATCAGCTCTGGAACCATAGTTGACCATTTAGTTGATTAGAATTTTTAAGACTGTTAGAATTATTCATTTTTATTATTCTTTACTTCTCATAGCACAATGCTATTCCATTACATCACGTTCCAAAATTTGTTTAACCATTCCCCCAATTGATGAATATCCCTTTAGTTTTCAGTTCTTTGCTACCATTAAAATGCTTCCAACTCCATCTTTGAACCTGTCTACTGAATCCTCATGTTGTCACATTTCATTTGTTTGGGCAATGAGGGTTAAGTGACTTGCCCAGGGTCACATAGCTAGTAAGTATTATGTGTCTGAAGCTGGATTTGAACTCAGGTCCTCCTGAATCTAGGGCTGGTGCTTTATCCACTGACCCACCTAACCGCCCCCTTTTCATAACATTTTAAACCGAGCAATCTCAGGATTTTCATATTTTTGAATCCTTAGATTACAAAGGAAATTAAATGTATTGAAATAAAGTTATGAGGTTTATTTGTTTGTTACTTGTTTTGAAAGCAAGTTCTTATGACTCCAGATTCCTGGCTGATTTATTTTGGATGCTCTACAAAGTCTTCTTAAAGTTGATTTCTTAAATCCAAAATATATTTTCTCATAGAAGCAATGATGATTAAATTCCCAGGCTAACTCACAAAGGCCTATTTCTCTCCCATAGGGGATGAAATATTGTACTTCAGAAGTACTGTATTTCAGAATTTAACCCCCATATATAACTGGAATTTCCCCACCAGTGCTATCAAACTCAATTAGAAGCAGCTCCCTATACCTCCATATTGATTTAGAAAATCACAAATTGACATTATCTAGGTTGTATTTTATCTTTATTTACTATGTTAAACATTTGCCAACTACATTTTAATCTGGTTTAGGCTGCACTTCTTTGCAAGCTGATTGTTTCAGGGCCAGAGTTTAACATGTATGCCTTACATCAATGAAATCACAGTTTCATAAAAAAAAATATGAGAAAATAGGAGTAATAGATAGAAGATGGCAGCCAGTGTGGCTCTTTAAAAGAATGGGATCATAGGATCATGAAATTAGAGTCAGAGGGGACTTTACAGGTGACTATGTCCAACCTTTCATTTTTAGGTCTTTCCAATGTCCACATCAAAGCCAAAATAAATGAAGGAGCCTATATTATTCAGTTGTTTCAGTCATGTCTGACTCTTCCTGATCCCATTTGAAGTTTTCTTGGCAAAGATACTGGAATGGTTTGCTATTTCCTTCTCTAGCTCATTTTACAGAAGGGGAAACTGAGACAACTGGCTTAAGTGACTTTCACACAGTCACACAGCTAGTGTCTGAGGCCACATTTGAACTCAAATCTTCCTGACTCTGAAGTCTGGCACTCTATCCACTGTGCCACCTAGCTGCTCCTATACCTGTATATTAACTTGAAAATGCCTGGTGCACTTATGAATAGCTTTGGATATCAGTTGAGCTCATACCTTGATCTTTGGCCATCCTCCCACACATTGCTCAAAGGATAGAACCTCTACTATGGAGTCCCATTTGAGATGTTTCTTCTTAGTCATTGCTAGAGCCGTTAGGTTTCATATTACTTTATCTCCTTCCCCCGTGGGTAACCCCTCCTGCCTCATACCATGTTTGTTACCTTAGGGCTAGGTTCTCTTGTACTCTAAGATGGTGGTGCCAGTGGTGGTGGTGATACTACTACTACTAATAATAGCTGTCATTTATGTGGTGATTTAAGGTTTACAAAACAGTTTACACATATTATCTCATTTGATAACTAGCAGATTGGACAAACTCCTTGTCCTAATGTGCTAATGAATTGTAGAAGCTCCACAGGGCTCTCCATCTGCTTCTTAGGACACACATGTACATCATGGCACGGACCATTTGGAGACAATAAGTGATTTCTTTTTTTGGTATTTCTAATGCATTATTTTAACATATAAATTAAGTAAAATAACTCAGCTGAGCTGCTTGTAGAGTCTTGCTAGCATATGCAGCTTTGGAGGGTTATGAGTTTAAATAGACTCTTCCAAAAATATCACAATACGTAGCTCTTCATCGGGATCCCACTGTAGTAATGCAATGCAATGCTTTATGATTCTATATTCCTTTGAGAGTTAGCTTGGGAATTTAAGCATCATTGTTTCTATGAGAAAATTCATTTTGGATTTAAGGAAAGCACTCTTCAAAAATAGCTTCTTCCTTCAGTACTGAGCTTCCCTTGTCAATGAGCTGGGGTCCATAACCTAGTCTTAGGTAGTTCCCTGGTGGCACTAAGAGGTTTAGTGACTTGCCCAAGGTCACACAGCCATTATGTGACAGAGGCAGCACTTTGACCTACATCTTCTGGACTAAGACACCCATTCACTGGCTTTGACTTTATTCCTTTGATTAAAGGGAATGATAGTGCATATGGAAGTATCTGGTGAAAGAGTAAAGACATTAGAGATGTGGTGGGGGATTTTGGGTGATCCTAAAGCAGGCCAAGTTTGCTCTCTGAGTTCCATTCCCTGTAGTTAGAGCCTCTTCCTGTATTTTCCCTTCCTGTTCTCTCTCCAACCTGCCCTGTGACTTTGGTCTCAATATTCTATTCTTTGCCAACATCTACTCAGTCCTGGGGCACTAACTCTTATTTGTAGGTGTTAATGGGAAAGTATCCCTGGCCCGGTATTTACATTTCAGAGACAATGACTTAACTGAAAGGCATGACTGATGGCTGGTACTTGGCAAGGCAGCTGCTCCACCTTTGCCTAGGGCTGGCCCTGGGTGGAGGTGTTGGGAATGACTTCCTGTTGCCCAAATTAGGTGGAGCCAAAGGGAACAGCATGCTATTTTGTTCTCTCTTTTGGCACATTAGTGATGGGGGATAAGGCATGGGCTGGAAGAATGAGAATTATAGATCTTCCTGCAATGACCTAATTCATACCAGCAGAATAGAAGGTGGGCAGCTTTGATAGATAACCCTTGATCTTAGTCTAAAATGTTGAAACATTTATTTATTTTTAATGCTTTTCCTTGTAGTTTGGACATTAGGCTTTTGATGCTAAAGATCTGACCCTTTCTCTTTCAGCTGTCCCTTTTCCTCCAAGTCACCGGCTCACAGCAAAGGAAGTGTTTGATAATGATGGGAAACCTCGGGTGGATATCTTAAAGGCACATCTCATGAAGGAGGGACGGCTGGAAGAAAGTGTTGCTTTGAGAATAATAACAGAGGGTGCTTCAATTCTTCGACAGGAAAAAAATTTACTGGACATCGATGCTCCAGTCACAGGTAAATCCCACTGATGTAGGCCTGCCTATTACACATTCATGGCTTATACATGAAATTCCACAGATAGGTCCCCTAAGACCTCTCTATATATCATAAAATGCTATTGATTTTATTGGGGTTTGACTGTTGCATTAACATTGGTCATGGGGGGAAAATGACATTTTAAGGATAAAATAACAATATAGAAAAATTGCAGAACTATTATTATTATTATTATTATTATTATTATTTTGGTCATTTCATGTCTATAAAAATCAAGTAGAAGCAAGTTAAAAAGCAAGTAGTAATATTGAAACTTAGAGCTGTTGGAGGAAGAAATTGTTGGAGAGAGTTCATATCATTAGAAAGGCTATTTGTTAGGGAAGAGAATCAATGGCCCAAGAAAATAATGGATGGATGCTAAGACATGTCAGAGGTATAAGGGTCACTGTGAAGCAATCAGTCATCCATGGGTATTAATGTTCCATAGGATATGACTATTCAATTGTTCTTTTTTTGAGAGAATTTGTGACAATCTATATGTACTTTTTTCCCCCTTTTTGTTCACATGTGTGTCTGTTTGTTAATTATAGCTTTTATGAGAAGTAGCATGGTAGGGTATAGGAAGCTGGTCTTGAAGCCATGAAAATCTCAGCTCAAGTACTGCCCCTGACATATAGTGATGATGCGGCCCTGGGAATGTTGTTTAACATGCTGTTCTAAAGAGCCCTCCAAGACTATAGGAGGAAGTGTTGACCTGCATTAGTAGAAGTAGTTTTACCACTTGAGATTTCTTTGTGCCAATGATGTCAACATGTGCAATCTTTGCTTTTTTAGAATCCTCCTTCCCCCACAAAAAAAAAATATGAAACTGTTATTAATACCATGTATTAGTATGTGGAACCAACTGGTGGCTAACATGTGCTTTTGTTCCAAGACTTCTAGAGATACTAAGCTTCCTGATTGGCATGTTTAACATACAAAAAAAAAATGTTTATTTTCTTTTACCTTTCTTATTGAGTAACCAAAATGTTGAGAAGCAAAAATTTGATAACATCTAAACACAAAGAAAGGAAGAGTCTCTAGGGGATTTTGTCCATAAGAATTTTCTCCGTTGCTGAAACTAGATCTCTCCATTTGTTTATGTGACATAGTTCAATTCTGGTTCTCCATCTACTTCTCTGACCCTTCCTTCTCAGTCTCATTTACTGGTTCCTCTTCTTACTTCCTTCCCCCTACCCAAGTGTGGGATTCCCTTGTGGTTCTTTCCTCTCCCTTCTTCAAATGAGATACTATTTATTTGTAAAGCACTTAGCACTCTGCCTGGTATGTAAAAGGTGCTTAATAAATACTTGTTCCTCTCCATTTATTCCCTCTTATCTTCTCTCTCTATGTTCTCTTTTTTTGGCAATTTCATCCACTTCCATGACTTCAATTATCACCTTTTCCAGGCTGACTCTTGAATCTGTATTTCTAGTCTCAAACTCTGCCCAAGATCCACTCCCACATTTCCAACCACTTACTGTCCACTTAATTGAATACCCTGACAGCACCACCAGCCCATTTTGTACAAAACGCAACTCAACCAAATCTAACTTCCCTATTTCTGTGGATGATACTACCGATCTCTTAGTCAGTTAAGTTGAAACTTTGGCATCACTTTAATCATTCTCTCCTTGACCATCCCAAACCAATAAGCTGCCAGGTCTTTTTATTTTATTTTGTTTTTGGCTTTGTTTCATTTTACTGTTGCACTATATTACCCATAGCCATGATTTGTAGTTTCTCAGTCACCACCCTTGGTCAAGCCCTCATTGTCTTTCACTCAGACTGTTGTAAAAGCCTCCTAACCGGTTTCCCAACTTTAAATGGCTTCCCTTTTCAATTCATCCTTCATATTACTGCCAAAGAAATCTTTAAAAAATTATATATATTTATGAATACCTAATTATTAGCAGTAATAATTATTTGTAACAATCATTATCACATTATAGACATAATGTAAAAAAGTTAAAGCACTGCATAAATGTCTGTTGTTGATGTGGATTCTTATTGCCTACCAACTAAAAAAAAATCCTTTGTTTCCCTGATCTTGGTTCAAATCAATTTTCCCAGCTTTATTTTACATTGTTACCCTTCTTACCTTCTAGGCTCTAATCAGATTTTTGACTCTTCCCTGATCCTATCCTTCTCTCTTCCCCTACATCTCTGCCTACTAAAACCATCTTCATCCTCTAACACCTAGTCCAGGTGTCACCTCCTTTATGAATTCAGTGAGAATTAAATGGGATGATATTTTTAAAGTACTTTGAAAACTCTGAAGTGCTATATAGATGCTAGCTGTTGTTGTTGTTATTATTATTATTATTAAAATGATATAGTATATCATTACATAAAATGTCATTTGTAATGGTCAAATCACTGGAATCATAGCTTTACCTGGTTCAGAAGATCGGTGTTTAATTTCTTCATCTATATATCAAGAAGAAACATGAATTATTATTCTCATCTGTATCCCATAAGGATGTTAGAAGAATATAATGTAACAATTTATGAAAAAGTCCTTTAAATTCTTATGAGAGAATTAGAAAAAAATCAAGATAATATTGTGTAACCTAACAGCGGTAGAATCCACTTTGAAATAGCGAAGACACCTTGAGAATGCCCATAAATTCATTTTTTTCTCATGTTAATATTACTTTTTAAAGGGAGTCTGTTATATATAAAGTAGATTTATACTTGGCTTGATAATCTCATCTGGTAACAGAAGTCAATATAAATCTGTTTGAGAAGAGTTTCTCTATCTTTGCTGAACTTTTTCCTTTTAACTATCTAGGTTTTATGTCCAATTCTAATTTTGTATGTATTGACATCTAGATACCAGATAATAAGATAGGGAGGTGATGGATCTGTTATTTCACTGAGATAAAGAACTCCCAAATGAGGAAACCACCTTTGTAAATGTTGGACAGCATGTAGTTTTTCAGTAACCTACTCATGGTCATGCAACAAGGATGTAGCCAAGGTTGTTGGCCTTGAACCCAAATTTTCCTGGCTCTGAGGCCGGCTCTCTGTCGACTTAATACCGTGCCACAAGGTATCAATAATAAATATGATAATAAAGTAAAATAAGTGTTTGAATAATTCACCAGGATTTTCTAGCCAGATTATTCCTTATTTATCACTTCTCTTATAGAACCATAGAACAAGAAGGGTCTTAAAGACGATGTCTTCTGACCTCCCTTTTCCCTCTTATTGTTGTTTGTCCTTCATTCTCAAAGAGGACCATGACATCAAGCATGACATCATGCCATGACATGCAAGTGAATTGGATTTAAGCGAGGGAGGGCTGTGCAAAGTCACCAGTCTTACTTTCTCCTCTGGAGCTGTCTGGGTCCAATGTCCCAGATACACATCAGGACCACTGAAGATGGCTCTACTCTCCCTCTTCTAGAAGAAAAAACAAGGCCTAGAGGGGTTAAGCAATTTGTCCAAGTTCATACAAGTAATAAAAAAGAATCGAGGTCCTATTATATCTTCTTTGTTAATATTCTGACTGAAAAGAACAGATATAGACTGTGCCTTGGAACACCATCCCACTCAAACTGGAGTAGAAAACACTTCCAGAGACACTAGGCTGAAAACTTTCTGTGGAAGAGATTTCATCTTTGCACTTCTCAAAGATAAAATCCTGTCATTCAGAGAAAAAAAAAAGTCTTATGGCAGGGGTTCAGTTATACAGGGGTATACATGAATGTACCAAGGGACTGCAAGAGGTGGTGTCCTGGTCAGCTAAGAGCTAATGGAGCACCTGATCCGTGGGTTCCCCTGTCAAAAAAGCCCAGATTCGGGGCAGCTAGGTGGTGCAGTGGATAGAGCACCAGCCCTGAAGTCAGGAGTATCTGAGTTCAAATCTGGCCTCAGACCAAACATTTGACACTTACTAGCTGTGTGACCCTGGGCAAATCACTTAACCCCAGTTGCCTAAAAAAAATAAAAAAAGCTTACCAAAAAAGCCCAGATCCCAGCCCCTGCCTCACTCATGTTTATGTTGAAGGGTGTCAGAACATCCTTAGGCAGCAGTTCTGATGACAAACGTCACCACATCTTGGGTGTGTTTTAGATGGGATCCTCATTCAGCTCTGGGTCAGACTAGACGGCTTTTGAGGTCTATTCTGTAACTCCCTGATTTTTTTTTTTGGAAGGGATGGAGAGGAGTTCCCAGTGTGGTAAATCACTCCATCTGCACAAATTGCAACATGTGTCTAACTTATCTACTAAGTTTTAGAGAATCATCAGAGGCACAAAGAGTTCAAGTGATTTATCCAGGTATTCAGTTGTTTTTTTAGTTGTTTCTGACTCTTCATGACTCCATTTGGGGTTTTCTTGGCAAAGATACTGGAGTGGTCTGCCATTTCCTTCTCCAGTTCATTTTACAGATGAGGAAACTGAGGCAAACAGGATTAAGTGACTTGTCCAGGGTCACACGGCTAGTTAGTGTCTGAGGCTGGAAGATGAGTGTTCCTGACTCCAGGCCACAAGTAGCTCCTAATTGTATCAAAGACAGGCAGACTGAGCCCAGATGTCCAGGACTGTTTCTACCCTAGCAGCCTAATAGCTACAGGTGAAGAGAAGGAAAAAATAAATTGCATTGGAAATCAGACCCCAAACTGTAGGCAGCTCTCTTGAAATAAATTTGCTGATTTTTACCCAGGGGTAACTAAGGGATCTGTGTGATGTAGGGTACGTGCAATGGAAATATAATCTAAGAAACAAAAACCTTTTTATCACATCTACTGTTATTCTTAAAAAGGTCAGGACTCCAAGTAACCTCAAGTAGCTTTTATTAAAATCCTCTTCATTTTTTTCTTTTCTGAGAGTCTGAGGATTGATGTAATAGTGGTCGAAGGAAAAAGTGTATTCATTACCTTGGAGTCAAAGAAGAACACACTTTTTGCTTTGCATCCTTGCATAAATTAGACTGGTCTCCCCTGTGAATGTCCTTCCAAAGTGAATTTAAAAAAAAAAGAATGACTACAAACTTGTTTATAATTTTTAGGACTTTCTTCAGCTTACAAAGTATTATACTGTATAACTGTGTTTAATTTGGAATTTTCATTCTCTCGATACATTTGACTCAGCAATGTAAAGCTTATTTAAAAACATTAAAAATACAATAAATTAAAAAAAAATTAAAAAACCAACAAGCAAACAAACATGTCCAGAGAGCTTCTGTGACACATAAGTAGGAGATTAGCATATGGTAGCCATGAGATAACCTTCCCCTTATAGACCCAGCACGGGTCAGAACTGTATCAATATGCCATATCCAGTTCAGAGCGTCACTCCTCAAGAAGGGAGAAGAACTTGGCTGAGGTTTCCAAGATGATGATGAAATGGTTGGAAAATAGAACATGGTTGGAAAGGTTATAGAAATGAGGATTATTTAGCTTGAGTAAGAGATGGCCTCTGGAAGTTTAGTGTGGATTTGTTTTTAACTGTCTTGGAGTTAGAGGTTCATCTTTCTGCTTCAGACTCTCTCCACCAAGCAGTGTGTAAGGTGGTTAGGAGATTAGGCAGTTCCCCTTGGATGGATGAACAGGTTTTGCCACAGATGACATACAAAGTCCAGCACTCCACACAGAAAAAGTTTAGAAATTCAGAAATGTATAAAATATATGTATAGTATTGTATAATATAAACATACTTTATCTTTTAATACCATAACAACTCAGACTCCTTCTCTGGTATGAATGGTGGGTCAAAAAATTTTTTGTAAAATCTTTTTTGTAAAATTTTTTACACAGATTTCCCAGATCACGGGGGCACTGAGCGCCTCTCCTCTGTGATGTGGAAGGGGTAACTGTGTAACATTTGGGGGGGGGGGAAATCAAATGAAATATGTATGTTGAGGTAGCCTGACAAAGGACCATTCAGTCCTACGTTTACATAAGGCTCCCCATGGGCTGTCTATTGACGTAGAAAACCTTATGTAAATATTATCTCTGTTTCAATATATTTTTGTTTATTTGTGAACTATTTCCCAGTTACATTTTAATCTTGTTTGGGCTGCCCTTGGCAGACTTATGGGCCATACATGGCCTACAGTCTGCGTATTTGACACTCCTGGCCTAATATATGCAGAGTTACCCTCCAAGCCAGAAAGACCCAGGTGTAGTCCTTCCTTTTACACATGCCAGCTACGTGATTCTGCACAAGCCAAGTGATTTCTAGGTGCTCTATACAACTTTCCAAAAAAAAAAAAAAGGTTCTGACCCACGTTGGTGGAGGAAGCTTCTTCACCCAAGAGTTCCCTCTACTGTTGAAATCACAGATTTAAGTCCCATCCCTCAGTCCCTATCCATATATACTACAAATTTGTATGTACCTCTTTCCCTCCATGTTTTCCCTCTAAAATGATTAAAAAGCCATTCTCAAATATTTTTATCTTATTACAAGAATGTCCTTAGCAATGTCATTGATTGATCTTTTCGAGATAATTTCTTCAACTTATTAAATAGCAGTGTTTTATCTACATGTGTTTATCCATCTATCTACCTATCATGTCTATCATCTATACCTATCTATCTGTCCTTTGTCTGACTTTTTTGTCTTTCTGTCTTGGTTTTATACATCTATATTTGGAGAACAATAATGATAATAATAATAAATATCTAGGATTTATTCAGCAGCTTAACATTTGCAAAAATTTTTATTATTCCTCACAACAATTCTGTGAAATAGATACTATTATTGTCTCCATTTTACAGATGAGAAAACAAACTAAGTGAGATTAAATGATTTGATCATGGTCACTGATTCGAACTCAGGTCTCCCTGACTAAAGGCCAGGACTTTATTCACTCTACCAACTGGCTCACACCTCTCAGTATCAGAGTTAATTGTTATTTTTTTTTTCTTAATGAAATATACACTGAAAAAAGGAGAGCAAAGCAATGAAAGATGTAAAAGATTTAAGTAAGGTTTTTCTAATCAATTCATTTCACCATCTAAGAAAATGGAGCTATCACTTGGAAGGCAAAAAAATTATAGTCCCAGGTGTGCTTCCAGAAAAGGTAGCTACATCACTGAAGAAGAAAAAATAATGAAACAAACCAAAACAACCACAACAGTTAGGAAGAGCAGCTGTACTAGATCAAGGGAACACATACAATAACATGACTATGCTGGAGGAAACGTTGAGCAACTGACTTTCAAAGTGTCTGAAAGGGAGGGAAAGATATCAAAGGTATGGGAAAAATCTTGGTCCTTATTACTGCCAAAATAAATTGAGAGAATGGCAATTGGGGATTTGTATGTATTCCTTTGCCATCTGTACAAAACTTGTATAAGAATAATTGATAGATGCATTGAGGGCATCCTTGAAGGAATTCAAAAGATAATATTCCATTGGGAATATAAGTTACGATTAGCTTTGCTACTGATAGCATGTGATCTTCTACAATAGATTCCATATTTGCCATAATACAATTGATTAAAAGATGGAGAGTTCCAGATCTGACCATACTAATAATTTGTTCACTATAATAAAGCATTTGTTTCAAGAGAGCAAAATGCCTCTTGAAAGATTCTCCTCCAACCAGGTGTCTACCATGGACAAGTCAAAACTTTAGGAATTTCCTCCAAAGACATGCACAGCAGAGCTAGCTTTATTGGAGAGCCCTCTAACCCTGAGTCTCAAGTGAGGTATCAAATAGGAAGACATATGTTTGGTAAAGGCTTTGGCCATTCTTGTGAAGGAGATCTAGTGCAGAGTCCAAGCTAAAGAGCTTTTTCCTGAAATGGTCAGTTCTTCTGTGTCTTTGTAGTTGATATTAAGATATTTATGTCAAGACTGAACATTTTGGAGCTTCTTAAGCAAGCTCCATAATCACAAATACACACACACACACACACACACACACACACCACACACACACACAGAGTTTGGCTTAAACAAATGGAAGAGGGATACCTATTGTCTAGTGATTAGTGATTTGGAGACTAGTGATCTTCAAAGTGGGGTCTAGGATTCACTGTGGAGCCCTGGCCTGACTTCAGGGGAGCCATGCATGTACCAAGGTAATACTAGCTAATATTTATATAGCATTTACTATGTGCCAAGCACTGTGCTAAATGCTTTAAAATTACTATCTCATTTGATGCTCATAACCACCATGGGAGGTAGGCGCTATTATTATCCCCATTGTACAGATCAGGAAACTGAGGCAAGCAGAGGTTAAGTGACTTGCCCAGAGTCACTCAGCTAATAAGTGTGTGAGGCCAAATTTGAGTTCAGGTCTTTCTGATCCCAGGCCCAATAATCTATCCGCTGTGTTTCATTCCACAATCTCCACCATCATGGGGATTGTCTCTAACACAACCATATCTATTCATATGCCCCTACATATCTTCTCTCATTCTCCCTCCTTCTGCTGTGTAAACTATGGAACTGTCCCTTCTGTCAGCCAAGCTTTGGCCTCTCCAAGCCATTTATATCTAACTGCTGTGCACCCACAGCTGTAGCTACAGAGCTGTCATTGGGAAAATCCTGCACATTCACCCAACATATCCAACCCTGTCTCCCGATATCTCATGGCTTTGGCAGGCAGTCCTTTGGGAGACAGTTCATTCCTGGATAGTGCCAGTGAATAAAAGCTCCACCTTCACCCTATTCATTATTTATGACTTGCGGAAGATTGCAAATCTCATTACATTTTCTTTCCCGCAATCCCTCCACTGATGTTGTAATGATTGGGTAACCCAATCATTCCAGACATCCAAGTTCACAACTTCGGTGGCATTTTCTATGCCTCACTATCCATCACCCTGCTGCAATCCAAATTGTATTGGTTCTACTTCTGCGTCTCTCCTTTCCATTCCCTTCTCAGTACTCACATGGCCATTAGCTTAGTGTGGGCCCTCAGCACCATAAGTGTTTGCTGTGGCTGGCTAACCAATCAGGACGCCATTGCCCGAGGTGGATTGTTGTTATGGCGGTGGCTGTGGTTGTTCAGTTGTTCAATCACGTTTGACCTTTGTGACCAAGTCCACGGGGTTTTCTTGGCAAAAATACTGGAGTGGTTTGCCGTTTCCTTCTCCAGGTGGATTACAATCTGCATTGTTAGAAGGAGTACTCTTACTATGCAGATCGGAGATCCATTTGAGTATTTGAGCATTCCTAAAATGTCTTTCTTCAAGCAATTAATGCTGAAACATTCTAATGCTTAGAGTGAAAAGTTGAAGCAGCTTTTAGTGGAGGCTACATCCCTTGTTTATGACAGAGAGAGAGAGAGACAGAGAGAAACAGAGAGAGATACAGAGATAAAGACAGATGAAAAGAGAAAGAAAAATTGCTGAATTCAGGATGAATTTAAAGGTAGTTTAATATTTAGGAATTTCTTCCTTTCACATTTCATTTTGGGATTGAGCATATTATGTTGAACACCAGCTCAATGCCACTGTCTCCCCAGCAGAGTTGAAGGCATGTCAGGAGACTATGTGTACTACTACAATTTTCCTGGGAATTTAGGGGAAAATGGAGGTGAGAAGGATGGAGCAATGTTGTGGGATTAGAGTACTAGCCAGGTTACTTCTTGAGGATGAGCAAGTGTTATTCAGAGAACTCTTTGAAGGCAATAATAGATTCTATTTTAAGGGAGATGGAAGGCAGAAAAGAAAATAGGAAAAGAGCCATATCTCTATCTTTTTGAGAACTTTACCCCCTTGGTTTTATTTTTGGAAATGGAGTTGAGGAAATATATGTGAGGGGGCAACATATAAAATGTAAATAGGTTATGTGAATATGCTTTGTCTCCCTCTGTTCCTGTGTGCATGTGCTTACATTCATGCATCTGGACAAATCTTGAACAGAACAGTTAGCAAAATAACCTTCTCAATATGCTCAATAGCTACAGTCCCAGACAGGCGGGGATGACGGCCATTACAAACCAGATGTCCGCTCCCGTTCCCATTCCTTTACATAAGTTTTTAATCCCTATTGCTTGGCTGGTGAAATAGGCGAAATCCTAGTCTGACAGTATCTCTAAATATAAACTGATTTCTAGCCTTCAACCCATCCAAATCTTGGGATCGATCATGTAGGTTACAATCAGTTTTTAAAAAATCATTTATTCTTGTTGTGTTTTGGCTATTATGTTAAGTGCTGTTATAGATTTCAAAGGTTAGATAAGATTCGTGTCCTTAAACATGCTTTCATAACTACAGCATATAATAATCTCTGATAGATCCATTAAGGCTATATAAGCCAAAATGCCTTATGGAGCCCAAGGGGTAGTGTGAGAAGGAAGATCTGTGAAGACATCATGGAGAAGACATTTAAAATAGGCTTTTTAAAGGGAGGGTAGAAATCTGACATACAAAGAAGCAAACAAAAGATATTCACTGGTGAGAATCAGAGGGATCAAAGAGAAGGCCACTAGAAAGCAAATGTGGCAACTAGATGGTGCAGTGGATAGAGCACCAGCCCTGGATTCAGGAAGAACTGAGTTCAAATCTGGCCTCAGACACTTGACAATTACTACCTGTGTGACCCTGGGCAAGTCACTTCGCCCCATTGCCTCACCCCCCCCCCCCAAAAAAAAAGAAACGGAAAGCATTGGTCATCTTCCTAGGTACAGAGATCAGCCTAGTTTAGCAAGAGCATAGAGTATGTTGAGGGGAGTAACATTATTTAAGGTTGGAAAGATAGGGAGTCACAAATTAAGGGAGGCCTTGGCTATCAGGAAAAAGTAGGAAGCTGAGTCAACAAATGACAAGGAAGTATTTGAGACAGAGAAGTGATATGACTCTATGTTTAAACAATTATGAAAATGTAGGAGTAATTTAAAGAAGTAATTTTCAATATGACCATAGACTTAGAGCCATAAAAGACCTTAGAGGCGAGCAAGTCCAACCTCCTGAATTTTACAGATTGGGAAACAGACCCTGGGAGAAGTTAAGTGACTTGCCCAGAGTCACACAGCTTGTAATTGTCAGAGACAGAATTTGACTCTACTCCCAGCCCTTTACTCACTAAGCCTCCCTCTAGTACTAAAGTTAATAAAGTTTCTTACAGTACAGTTCTTAAAAAACCAAATGTGTGTGTATTTTATATATATATAATATATTATATATATATATATATTATATATATATATATATAATATTATATATAAATATATATTATATTATGTCATATCATATTATATTATATTACATTATGTATTTTATATATGTATTAGTTCAGGGACATATTCGTTGCATTTGTTAAACTTGTGCTTTAAGTCTCTGACTAGAGTTTGTTTACTTTCATCAGTAGCTTTCAAGGACTTTTTTGTTAAGGTCTTGAGAGTGTTACTTTTCAACAGTACACCTTGAAGTTCGTTTAATTTCTGTCCATCCTTTCCCCTTCCTGTCTTTTCATTGTGGAGAATGCCCTCCCCGCCTTTCTGATTTTCGAAGCAGAGAGATGGCATTCACAGTTTGCTTCTGATCAATGTTATTCAGAAAGTCAGCTTCGGCTGGTCTCAGTGCTGAGTGGACACATCCCCATCAGCTGGGCAAACTGCTAATCTCCACAATTTGTCTGTTTCCTGAAGCTGGGGATTTGTCCCTGGTGGAGCACAGGATTCCCTCTTATGCCAATGCCGGCCATTTAGCATGCCTCGCCGTTGCCAGGAGAACCCTCTGGCTTTGTTCCTGGATCCAAGAGTGGACTTGTGGCCAAGTTTAAGGTCATGGCATTCCTTCCCTTAAGGCAGCTGACGTCAATTAGGAGAATTCCCCAGGCCTGTTCTCTTGGGAGAGCTAAGTGGGGCTAAGAATGCTGACAATTCTGGGACCAAAAAGAGTACCGTTTGCTTTTCTCATCTTATCTTCTGTCTCAGAGAGGGAGGGATAAGGTCTGGTAATATGTGGAGGCAAAATATATCCTGTAAGCCATTTTGCCCATCTGTGACCTCATTGTGTAAACCTGCAATGCCTGGCCCATAGCCAGGTATCTATTTTGGTGTCTGTTCTCCTGCTAGCACCACTACATTATGGGAGAGTGGAGGAGGGCAGAGCTGCTTTCTGCCTTCCTGGGTGATATCATCAAATCCTTCCTCTGTGATCTCTGCCCCTCCCAATTCTGGCCTTTGCCTTAAAAAAAATTCCATCCCTGCCCAGGGTGCTAGGGGACATGGCTCCATTGTCAGGTTCACCCCTGACCTACTCTTTGTTCAGTCATTTTCACCTTCTCTAGGTCTCTATTCTTCTCTTATGGGGACAAAAGCATAAGCCTACATTCTCTCTCTGGGATTTTAAAAATGAATCATTTAAGCAGATCTCTGTCACATATTTTAGTTTTAGATAAAGGAAGTTCCTGGGATAATTGTTTACTAAAGTTGTTTTCATTATTTGTGATACATATCTAACTTTCTGCATTTGGAATGGTAGAAAGATTATTATTATTAATAAACAAGTTTAGTAAACAATTGTCAACCTAAGTAAATATTACATTAAGTAGCAAAATTGATAGCTATGTAATAGCTATAATAACTCTCAACTTGGTATATATTTAAAGTTAGCCAAAATGTAGCTTATTAAGCTTATTATTAACTTGATGTTATTCATTCATGTTTGATTCTTTGTGATTCTGTGGACTGTTCTGTCCATGGGATTTTCTTGGCAAGGATAATGGAGTTGTTTGCCCTTTCTTTCCCAGGTGGATTAAGGCAAACAGAAGTTAAGTGATTTGTCCAGGGTCATGCAGCTAGTGCATGTCTGAGGCTGGATTTGAACTCAGGTCTAGACATCAACAAAGTTAAACAATAAAGTGAACACGCTAAAAAGAGGCAGCCTGGCCTAGTGAGCAGAGAGCAGGCCTCAGAGTAAGGAAGACCTGAGTCTCAAGCCCTGACTATGACAAACTCTCAGTGTAACTCGAGACAAGTCACTGGATCTCTCTAAGGCTGGAAATTGCCAAGTGGTTGCTGATTTGCCTTGATAGAAAGGGATTCCTAACCAAGAATTTTTTTTTTCCACACCAGGGATTCTGAATCATAGGTAGATTTCAAGGGATCTGTGAACTTGAATGACCAAACCCGACCCCAAAAAACCCTACATTTTGATTTTTACTAACCTCAGAGGTTAAGAATTTTTTCAACTATGAATTTTTTAAAAATATATTGTATGAAGCTGTCCATAAGCTGCATGATATTGAAGGTGTATGTATGTACTTTTATGTGTGTCTATAGGCCTATATGTGTGTGTAGATAGATATAGACAGACTGATTGATAAGAGTTTTCAAATTCTTAGTGTAATGAAAATAAGAGAGGGGGAAGAATTATTGTTAAAGGAATGAATTTCCAGAAGAAACAGGAAGAAATAGGACCCAGGGAAGGGCCGAAGAACAACGGTTGGTGTTGCCAAGGAGAAGGACGCTTCATCCTCTGAAACTAGCTCAAAGGAGACAATAAGAGATGATGCTGAATGATTTACATATTATCTTGTATTGTTTCACTAATTGTTTCATATTCACGAATCATGTCCTCCACTCAATTTTAAATTGCGTGAGGTTGGAGATCTTGTCTTACTTTTTCAGTATCCATCCCAGCATCTCAAACAGCACTGAGCACATAATATATGCTTAATAAATATTTGTTAGCCAATGTGAGTGAAGGAGGGAGGCCTACAAGGCTGTGAGTAGAAGACCAAAACTTAATGTTGATACAGTCATCACAATAGCAGGTTTTTCATGGAAGCAAAGTTGCTAATCTGTCCTTTCATTTAAAAGACTATGTCCTGCACTCAACAACAAAATATTATCTATAACAATAACAATAGAAGCATGTACGAATACCATATGAACAAGCCAGTATGACATCACAATGCGGTCAACCTGTGGTACAACATAACTAGTCACTTAGAATTCTACTTCCTTCTACCATAGAACTATAGATGGGTGGAGCTGTCAAGGACCTTAGAAATAATCTAGTCTTGGATCAAGAGCAGGACAATGATAGAGATTGGATGTGATATCATTGGTACAGGGAACTCCTGGATGAAGGAGTTTTCTGTACCAATGAAGGTTAGAACCTTCTCTGCAACTTACAGTCTTGAGGGTCACCTAGGGAACTGAAGGGCTAAGAGACTTGCCCAGGGTCACACAACCAGTAGGTCGCAGAGATATAATTTGAACTCAGTTCTTCTGGGAGACTGGTCCATCTTTATCCACAATGCCATGCTACCTCTAAACGTGGTGATTTACAGATTAGGAAGCTGAGTCCTATAGAAGTGAAGTGACTTTTACCCAGAAAATACCCATGAAATTAAATTAATTTAAGAGTAAAATAACAAAAGAGAGATACCTCGAAGCTTGTATGAAATATATTTAGGATTAAAGTAGTTTAATCTTATGCTACTCTGTCCCTCCAGAGGTAATACTTGTTGAAAATATTTCAGTTCAGTTATTTTTCAGTTGTGTCTGACTCTTCATGACCCTATTTGGTGTTTTCTTGACAAAAATACTAGAGTGGTTTGCCATTTCCTTCTCCAGCTCATTTTACAGATAAGGAAACTGAACCAAACAGGGTTAAGTGACTTGTCCAGGGTCACACAGCTGGTAAATGTCTAAGGCCAGATTTGAACTCAGAAAAATGAGTCCTCTTGACTTCAGGCCTGGCACTCTATCCACTGAGCTACCTAGCTCAGTAACTCAGTAATTATTACTAAGGGAAACCCAGTATTCTTACTGCAGATGTATTATAAAGGGAAATGCCACTCAATTACAAAATGTCAATTTCTTGACATTAATGACTATATTAAACTAAGATCTAACAAAATGGGCTGCCAATTTTTATATTGATGATAACTATAGTAAATGAGAATGAAAACATGGTAGGACTAAGGAGCTGTTAATTCATAGGGTACAGTAGGGCAAGATGCACTCCAACTTACTCAACCTTTACTTTTCCCCAGCATCTCTGTGTGTGTTAGTAATGACATCATTGATGCTCTTAGTAGTGATGTCTTGCACAAGAAGTGTTTGTTTTATTAGAAGCCTGGTCAGGAGAAGTGAAATTTTATAATTGATACAGTTCCCCTATGTTGGAAATTATTACCTCAATATAGAAAACGTTGCAATTTAAAATGTTCATTGTACCTTTAGATATACATCCATTCATACCAATTTGCTGCTTCATTTCTAAAACAATATTAAGCCATTCTGTTGAATATTTTAGTTCATTTTGTCTTTAAATTCCAGATAAATGAAAATTGGCAATTTACTATTAGAATTTTTTCAAATGTTCTTTCCTTTTTAGCTCTTTATAGTAGAAAAATGTCTAGTTAATTTTATTCTTTTATCATTAGGGTATGTAAGGCCTTAGATAGGGGCAGCTAGGTGGTGTAAAGCTCTGGCCTTGGAATCAGGAGGACCTAAACTCAAATCTGTCCTCAGACACTTGACATTTACTAGCTGTGTGACCCTGGGCAAGTCACTTAACCCCCGTTGCCTCACACACACAAAAAAATAGTAATAATAAAGTAAGGCCTTAGATAAAAGCACATCATTCACTTGTCCTTTATTAATAACTTTTTATTTTGCAGCAAATGTTTTTCTCATGCAAATAACATATATAAAAAGGGGAGAATCCCTTTCAAAGACACACTCCAGTGTCTTTCTGTACCCTTAGGAAACAAAACTTTATTATCTTCAGCAGACTTAAAGTGTTGCTGTCATATGGAATTTTGGGGTGAAATTAAAGGATGGGAGATTAATTAAGAGATGGAAGGGACCTTGGAAGTCATCTGGTCTAGTCTTCTCATTTTACACATGGGGAAACTGAAATTCCTAGTTGTTAAGTGACTTGTCCAAGATCCTAGAGGTGATGAGAGGCAGAGAGAAGATTTGAACCCAATTCCTTGATTCTAATTCCAGTATCTTTCTATCATAGGTTAGTTTTTCCTTAACATGGTTTGCTTTTAACATTCTGATTGAGAAATCAGGTGGCAACATCAGACTATTATAACTTTTTAAGGAACTTGGGGATATGTAAGTCAGTACTAGACCTCATGCGTTAGGGATTGATGAGATGTACAATAAAATACTTGTCAGTCTACTTCTGGGTTCTCATTCACCTTGACAATAAATGGAGCCTAGTGAAGGGAGAAAAAGAGCATTGGTGAATGAGGGCTATCCGTGTCATGAAAGGTAAAATTAAATTATTAAGCTAGCAGCCTACATTTTCATTTGACTTTATTTGTATTGAAGTAATTTACTTCAAGAAAATACACACAAACTTTACTCTGCTTTATTTACATTCTTTTCTGACTAAAGAGCTGTCCATGTTAACTAAAGTCTGCATGTCATTCTATTGACTTGCTCCAGCTTTGAGGACTAGCGTCTGACATTTTAAAGTTATGAAATCTATGATGATTTCATAAGAAGGATTTTGTTTCAGGCAATCTAGCTGTTATTAAAGAATTCAGTGTCTCGAAACGTGTTAACTGATTTGAGATGCCACCTGGTGGTATCCTCCTGCTACATCTCCTTTTGCTTCTAGTTGACATCATAGTTATACTTCCCTTTCTTGCTTGTGAGGGAAAGTGACTTTTGAGAAGACATGAACCAACATTTGTTGCCATCTCTAACACAGGAAGGTCCTTTTGTGCAACTGTTTTTATCACCACAAGGTATTTTAAACTTATACTTGATAGCATCTCAATATTTGATTTCATTCCATTAATACATCACATTTTTATTGAGTGCTTACCTTGTAATAGATCTTCTCACCTTTGCTCATATAACTGTCCTTTAAATGATATCATTTAATGTCAGGGATCTTTTTTTTTCTTCCTAAATCTCCTAAACGATTCACTAAAATATTTAGAAAAATAGAGTTTTTGTTGATTGTGATAAAATAATGCTTTAGGGGCTATTTGGATGCCACTTGACAGACTGGAGATCAACAGAACCATCATAAGTATTAAGCAATAATGATGAGATTTTAAATTCTTTACATTTTAAAAATAAAGTCAATGCCCCTTTAAAAACAGACATCAATGTAATTTTAGTAATTGACTACTTTAAAATCGATTCTAGAGACATGATAGTCATGTTTGTATGTGTGTATTGTGTGTGTCTATCTATATCAAAACGAGTGGGGAAAACATAAATTACAAGCATTTATGGTTATCAAATCAAGATCTGGCCTTGGATCCAGAAAGATGTGGGCTCATCCTTGAAAAATACTGGCTGTGTGACCTTGGGGAAGTCACTTGATCTCTCATTGCCCTAGGCAACTCTCTATGACTATTAGTTACAAAGAAAGTGAAGACTTGCCTTAGGAAAGCTTCCTCATTGGGGGAATTCTGAATCAAGGAGATGCTGAAGATACTGTAGTTGTTGTTTTTATTTTTGTATTAAAGTGACAGCTAGGTGGTGCAATGAATGGAGTGCTGGATTTAGGAAGACCTGAGTTCAAATTCAGCCTCAAACATTCACTAGCTGTGTGACCTTAAGGCAAGTCACTTGATCTTTTTCTGCTTCAGTTTCCTTAGCTGTAAAATGGGAATAATAATAGCATCTACCTCCCATGGTTGTTGTGAGGATAAAAAGGAGATAATGTCTGTAAAGAACTTTGTAAACCTTAAAGTTCTAAATAAATGCTAGTTATTTATCATTATTATTGCTTGTTGTTCTTAAACTAATTAATATTGCCAATTAGCTTTTAAGAGTAGGGCAAGATCCTAATGAGACAAGAGCAGAGCTGAAACTAAGTTGGGGTGATTAGAGCCGTGTTTCACTGTGCAAAATTTCAAGGGAATGGAAGCACAATTCTTGGGGTATCTCTTCTCCTGCGTGACTTGTCCATAATCAAAGTAGGGAGTGACCGCAGCAACTTCCTTCTGGAGATACTCCCTCCCACTTCAGCAGATTAGACATGTTAGTTTCTCCTGAGATTGTAGAGGTAGAAAGCTGGTGGAAGTTTCAAGGTTAGTTAGAGTGATACAGGGAAAATGTTCTGAACCATTAGTGCTATGTAAAAGGGGATAGACTGACTTAAGACTTGGCACTTTCCATGCTCTTAAGAAATCTTCAAGCAGTTAACGTCAAGGATGTTGTAGGGCTTCCAGCGTGCGTATGGATGGCACTGGATAACTTAGAAACTCCCGGCTCAGAAATTCTCTGATTCTGAGTCACTGACACTTATAAGCTACATAACCCTGAGCAGCTCAACCAAGTTCAACAAACAGCAGTTACTAGGCACCAGGCATTGTCCTGGGTACTGGGAAAAATCATTTATCTTCTCTAATCTTCAATTACTTCATCTACATGAGTAATAAGACTTATGCCACATACCTCATAAGGCTCTTGGAAGGAAAGCACTTTGTTACCTAAAAGTGCTATGAGAATTCAAATTCTAAATGGCTTTTCTGAAGTGCCTGTGCCCCAGAAATCATGCTAGATGCTAGAGATTCAAAAGACAAAAACCTCAAACTGGCCCTGCCCTCAAAGAGCTTACATTCTGCTGAGCAGCACAATATTTGGACAGTAAATAAAGGTGTTGTTTGTATTAGATGGAAAAAAATAGTAAAATATTCATTTTCCTCTCCCCCCCCCCACCTTAGCACTTCTAAGAAGACTAGGGAGCAAATATGTGGGTGGGGTGGTGGAATTACAGGTTGTCCTTACACTAATGCCAAAGACAATTCTTACAGCTGTGTACATTCTACATACAAATTATTTCTCAAGACCTGTTAATTCTTTAAAATGAATAAGTAATGAGGTCTCTTTTTCTCTTTAACCTGAGAGCAAGATTACTTCTTCTTTATCTTCTACTCTTCTTCTTCCTCTTTCTCCTCTTCCTTCTTTCCCCAAAAGTTGTGCTAGAGATTTCACTTATTTTAATGTTGCTGCTGTTCTATTTTGTTGTATTTTTAATTTTTTTTTTCTTGGAGAATTGAATTTTCATCTTTAGAATGGGAATCTTTCTAAGAAAACAAACATATTTAGAGAGTAGAGGACCTCTTAGATCTGTCAGAATATGGATCTACTTAGTGACCTATGTGACCACTTTGCAATTATGTTGGACAGAGAACCTTCCTTCAGGTATGAATGGAACTAGACAGCCACTGAGCTCCCTTCTGACTCCGAAATTACATGATTCTGTGATCCTTGGCTTTGAGCAACTGTCAAAATCTCTAATTTTATGGAGAATTACATATTAGAGTTGGTCATCAGAAGATCAATGCCCTTATCCTTTTTTGCTGAAGCATAGAATAAATATTTCTTCCACCTCTTGATAATGAGGAAGATGAAACGTTTTCCAGAGAGCATATTCCCATAAGTTGTTTAGAGATATATTGGCCTCTATTCCAAAGCACTGATGGATGCTCTAGTGAGCTGTGCAGGTGTTAGATCAATTATGAAGATCTACTGTATTTGACCATCAAAAGCTTATAGAGGAACTTGTAATGAGAGCAAATTTAGCAACATAACAATCTTCTCATTTTCCTCCCTTTATGGATATAATTAGAGGCTGATAGAGCTTTGGAAGCAAATGGGAGCAGGTCCATATGCCCACAGTTATCCACCACCCATCCCTTCTACTTCCCAAATGAAATTTTAGTCTAATTAAAGAAAAGTAAATTCTGTTTCAGTGGAAATTATTCGTGTCATCAAGATGTCAATTAGGAAGAAAATGAAAAAGAAAATCTGTGAAATCTGGATTATAAAGATATATTTTAAGATTGCAAGTAATTACCAGAAAGGCAAGCAAGGGACTTGTTCAGGCATCTTATGTCAAATTATTATTGTTTATATTTGAATGGGTACAGAGAATCCCTGAGGCTCATAAATTTTTATTTTCCTTTCTTGGTGATTGATTTTTTTTTTTGCTAAAAATAATGCATGAAGCTCATTTCCATAATAGGAGTTTGAGTTTTTACAATTGTCAGGAAATATAAAGCAGACTTTCTGTCCAATCAATTAGAAAGTTGCATTTTATCAAGGTATGATACTACCACTCTTTTTATCTAACCAGGGAAGCATCATGTTATAGTGACTAAATCCTACTTCCGTTACTTCTGACCTCTGTGACCTTGGTCAAGTTCCTTCTCTTCTCTAAGCCTCTTTTTTTTTTTATCATACCCTATCTAAATTCCTGATGCAGTCATTCACCAGACTATAGCCTGCTTTTTAATTTTTTATAAGCTATTTAGTACGTAGTCCATAATCTTCCCTACCTTGAACTCTTACCTCAATATTCATGTGGAGATCCCAGCTCATCATTATCCTCAACTTCCATAACCTACATTTTTAGCTCACTTCATCAACACGTAGGGATGGTCAGACCCTTGACCTCTAAACATCAGCCTTAACTATTGTCTCTCCATAATCATCTATTCATAAATTCCTTTATCCGTTCGCAACCTTACACTCTTCAGTCTTCCTGCTGCCTCACTCTTTGTAAACCTAATGTTGGTTCTCACCATTACTCTGTTTTCCTTACCTCTCCCTGTTCTTCCACTGTCACCTCCACTCTCGCTTCACTTTCATTCCTTCATAACATTAACTCTATGTTGACCATTTTTACTCTGCCCTATCAGCTATCCTTAAACTACTTATCTCTTGTCCCTTTTCTACTCATGCATTGCCAAATGCTGGCTTGCCGCATGCTTTTTGGTTCCTAGTCATGTGCCATTTGAGTTGCTGGAGAAAGTTCTGCTATCTTGCTCACAGGGTTCACCACAAATTCATGTTGCCAGAATTCAACTGGGGCCTCACTGCTTTTATGCCTCTCCAGTTGACTATCTTGCCCTACACAGTACATAATCCAAACCTTCTTTTTTACTTCTGAAGCCACCTATGCTACCTTTTCTCTCCTCCTATTCAGAAGATGACCTTACCTTTTACTCAAATAGATAAACTCAAAAAGTAGTTATGAATTGTTCCATTTCATCTTGGAAGGAGGTCTCTAGTTATGAGATCCAGGGTCTGTACTAGGCCCTGTGCTATTTACCAACTTGGATAAAGGTATAGGCAGCATCCTTATTAAAACTGCAGATGGTATAAGAGCAGGAGGGATACGTAACACAGTGGATTACAGAGGTGGGATCCAAGAAGATACTGACCTGAACACTATGTACCAGATATAGTACGACCAGGAGAGAGTAGAGTGGGACTTTCATCTCCATCCTAGAAGCTACGCCTCTCTTAATGTAACACCATATCACATTTCTGCCTTTCATATTGAACCCATGGTCCACCAAAAACCAAAACTAAAACCAAAAACAAGTTTGTTTTTGAGATAACTTGCTGACTAACCATGGATTATTTCTCCATCTTGCATTTATGAGGTCACCTTATTGAGCCTAACTATCAGGCTTTATCTCTTTGATATCAGGAAATACTTCCTGATAATTAGAGTTATCCCAAAGTGAAATCTGCCCCACCCCTGTGAGGTAATGGGATTCCTAGCAGTAGAGGTCTTATAATGAGGTTGGATAAATATATGTCAGCTATGTTATGCTGGGGATTCCATTAATCATATGGTTATTGTCATTCCTTCCAGCTCTAAAAGTCAGTGATTCTATGAGTAAAAAAGAATGTGCTTGTGTGTGTACATGCGCTACATAGTAGGTATTTCAAAAAAGTAGGAAGACAGGATGGAGTGTGGAAGGAACTACTATTTATAGATACTTTTTTTAGGGTCTCTCAAACCATATTTTATAAATTATATAACAGTTCCAGACATGTTCCTTGTTTCTCCTCAACTATAAAGAGAATAAGACAGGGAAGGTGAGTCTGAGATGTTGCACGGAAACCCCTTCCAATATAATAGAAACCAGTGATCTAAAACAGATATTTTGTGACATTAAAATAACATTTTTATGTTAAAAAATGGATGCCTACCCCTGTATTCATACATAAATTTGTTCCCAGAATGTTTTATTGCCTTAAAGTGGTTAACATCACAGAGCTACTGGTATAAAATCAATTAAAATTAAACTATGAGTGATGTTCACTGTCAATTCAAAAATATTTTTAGCAGAATTTTATTTATTCTTGTACAATTTGTTTTCTGTTTTTGGAAATGATTTAGCGTCAGAATTTTTTCATGGCTTTCGAAATCTAGAATCTTGCAGTACCTATTAACATGTTCCCAAATATCCTATACTGAAGAAGAGTCTGTGGTGCCATAGAAAGGCCTGCAGATTTGGAGCTAGGGGATAGAAGTAAAATCTCAGCTCCTCTAGGATCAAAGTGACCTTGGATGAGTCACTTGTCCTCTTTGAATCACAATGTCTTGTATCTAGTAGGCACTTAATAAACACTTGTTGAACTGAATTGACTTGAAAAATGGACTTGCATGCTCTTTTTCCCCTTGCTTTTCTTCTTGGTCTGAATCTATAGATACTTGTATTGAATTGCCTAATTTCACTTCATAGCTTGTCTGTTTCCTACTCTTTGTCCTGTTTCCATCATGAATTAGGATGTCATCTAAGCCCTCTAAACTCATACAATCCCTATGCCCTTTCTTTCTCTACTATCAATTCTTTCATTCCTCTCTCTCCCAGTAACTGCTAGTTTGTATATTGCACTAATCCAAAACTGAATTAGCACACATTTATTATGTATACTGTACTAATCAGTGGACATACAAACACAAAAATGAGATGGTACCTGATCTCAAGGGGCTTATATTCTACAAGGAGAAGATAACATATTCACAGATAAATATGTGTAAGATATATATACAAAATGAATAGCTAGTGGTTTAGGAAGGAGAACTAACATCTAGGAAAACTAGGAAAAGCTTTTTGAAGAAAGTGACATCTTCTGGACATGTTGAGTTGAGATACCTCTGGGATATCCACTTAGTGATGTCAAGTAGACAGAGATGGGAGAGCATAGGAGAGAGATGAGGCTCTGCATAGGTAGACATCAAAACTGTGATGAATAAAAAGGTTTGAGAGACATAGTTTCTGGGTAACTTAAGCATTTCCTGAATAAGGCCAGCACATTATTACTAAAATGATGGTCATTTGGCCATCTCTCAGACCAAAGACAATCAT
The DNA here is from genome assembly GCF_003287225.1 of Phascolarctos cinereus. Lineage (NCBI taxonomy): Eukaryota > Metazoa > Chordata > Mammalia > Diprotodontia > Phascolarctidae > Phascolarctos > Phascolarctos cinereus. The sequence goes on from NW_027556402.1 coordinate 31,739,163, forward strand.
GGTGGTAGCTCAGGGCTTATATGTTCTTTTGGAAGATGAGTGGCAATCAACTCTGATTGGTTAACAGAATGGGAGGGTGGCTATATTAAAATGGGAGCCTGAGAGTAACATCATATCACCCTTGGACAGAGAAACTATCTCTATATCCAGACAGCCCCCGGCCTTGGGCTATCTGTTCAAATAATGTATGCTCCCCCCAAACCAGGGTGAGGTATTGAACAAGAAAGTTAGCCCAATCTCATTATCAACGGTGTCCTCCAAGAGACTGAACTCTTTAAAATCATGACTTTAGAAGGAGAAGAGAACTCTGGATCTTTCCAAATTATTGGTTATTAATAATCATTTCTCTTAAGATCTTCTTCATAATTGAATCCATGGGCTCTGAAAAGAAGAGAAATTCCAGGACAGAACCCTGAGGAACACTCACACAGTAGGGATGGGCCAACAGAAACAGAAAGAAAGAGAGCCGTGACAGAATAGTGTTACAAAGCCCAGGGGGACAAAGGATTTCCAAGGGGAGAATCATCGACAGTCAGTGCTGCAGAGAGGTCAAGGAGAAAGACAAGGCTACTGGATTTAACAATAACGAAATCCTTGGTGATTTTTGGAGAGAGCTGTTTTAGTCACCGTGATCCCTGGTGTAGCCCTTTGGGGATAATCAAAGCAAATAAATTGGTGGCGTTCCAATACTGCACTAAAGAAGAGAAAATGCCCCCAAACTTTTTCTTGAATCCAAGCTATGTAGTATTCATTGATGCCCCACAGTGGCAAAAAATGTCACCAGCATAGCTAGTCAATCTCAACAGTATAAAAACCTGTGTTAATTTCCCTTTCTGCTCTTATGTCAAAATCCAGTGTTGCAGCAGTCCTCAAAAGCACTAATTGGAAACAAAAGTGAATTTTTTAGCCAGGTTCTTTTTTTGAGCAAAAGCTACAAGTCTTTATCTGCTTTTTTTCTGTCCATATCCTGAAATATTAAGTCAGTGAATAGTCAGTACGATGCCCCTTTTAACATTATCATGACCTGGAAACTTAATTTGCCATTAATTTAGGAGTGTTGGTGTCACTCAGCTTCTCAGCACCAGAGCTCAGTGATTAAGTGTAGTATATTGCCCTGTGCTGCTAGACTAATTATTTCTTTGAAAGAAAAGTGCTTCTGTGAATTCTCAGGGAAATATGACTTCCAGTGGTGGATGAGCCATGAAGTTAAAAAATAGAGTGAAATGTAATTGGGCTTTCAGAAATGTGCTTAACATGGGGTATCTTTACTAATGATATTTATTATAGCAACATAAGGCAAAGAGAAGAAATGTAAATTTAAATATTCAGGCCATATTCATTTTATACCACATTGCATCTTTTATTGGATATGCAAAATGAAATCAGCTTTTAGTAGCCTTTGGTAACAGAATCGAAGTGAACTACACATAATTAAATGTATTTATCTGACTTTGGGATATGTTCATATTTGAATGTCGGTGTATCTGACCTGGCAATTAATAACATATTTCATTACTTTGGCCTGATGAGGTTGAGACCAACCTGATTTAAGCAAAACACATAGAAACGCTATTTTATTACTCTTACCTAGAGACTTGGAAATTGTGGGACAGTAAATTGCCTAAAAGAAATTCTTAGACTGCCTTCCCTAATCTATATATGGAACTGCTTTGTGTGGTTAGGTTAGCAACTTGTTTGTGTGTAAATAGTTGCTTCTAACCTGTTTAGTACTGGAAAAAAAAATCGTGTGTTCCCTTGGAACATTTAAATATTCTCTAAGTACTTTTGTTTACATAAATCATTTGCTTAGTAAACACTTTGTTTAGAGATAATTCAAAAGTAAACTTCAGCCAAGGCCTTGTCCAAATGATCACAACTTCCAAATTAGTGGAATATAAATTGATCAACTTCTGTTTTTCTTCAAACAAATTTACAGATATTTGAATATCTAAGCATTGTCCTTTCTCTCCAACTCCTCTATGGAGTGTCTAGCTATACCCTGAATGTTGATTAAGAGCCAATAGGGATAGTATATTTCAGTAGAAATGTTTTCTTTTGGGTTTTTTTTTTTTTGGTATGGGGAGAGGAAGAATTTTGAAGGAAAATGCTAAAAAGTTGTTAGAAGCTTAACTGGAGTGAGGTGTTTTCTGGTTTACTTTTCATCAAACTAGATGATCATTTGAGTCAAACAATCTAAAAAAATTATTTTGTTTTTAATTTGTGGGATAAAGCAAGCATTTTGATAACATAGTATAATAACGATAATAATAATAAAGGTGATTACACGTAGAACTGCAAAGCTACTGTCTACAACTTGCTATTTTAAATATACAACAAAATTGTCATGTAAATTTCTTTTTTTTTCTCCCTATACACACTTCCATTTATCAGTTCTTTCTTTGGATGCAAATAGCATCTTTCTTCATGCGTCCTTTATATTTAATTGTGATATTTATAATAATAGTCAAAATGACTCATTCACTCAAAGTCATTCTTAAAACAATATTGATGTTACCACATACAATGTTCTCTTGGTTCTGCTCATTTCACTCTTCGTTATTTTGTGCAAGTCTTTCCATGTTTTTCTAAGATCACTGAGCTCATCATTTCTTGTATTCTATCACATGATACGCCATGACTTGTTCAGCCAATTTTTATTGAGACCTGGTCATCCCCAGTTACACCCTTGTATGCCCACTATCTATCAACTGACTAGAATTCACTCCAAAAAGAAATAGCTAATTTTAGCTTTTCATCTGTTTGTAGAAGTAGTTATTCTATGGTTAGCTTCAAAGTATGTCATTGTGTTAAGTTTTATAGCACTAATTAAGATGAAACATGAAATTATTTTATGTAGTGAACAGCATTCTTATATGTTAACATGGGCTATAGTAAATACAAGATGTTGAATAAAAAGTTAATGCAGTTGTATTAATTTGTTTGTTTGTTTGTTTTAAGGCCAGGTCTCCCTATTTCACACATTGGAGAAATAAAGCAGCCATTCATGGGCTTATCACCACTGTTGATTAGTATAGAAGCCATGATCTGCTCTTTTTCCAACTTAGGCCAGTTCAGCCATCCTTAGGCAGCCTGGCAGCCTCTCTCTTCTGGGGGCTTACCATGTTAGTACTGGACTTAGTGCAGGCACCTGATTAACTTTAATCCTATTGCAGCTCAAAACGCCCACACTCAATCAATCCACCAGCACCTCTCCCAATAGAAAGGATTATGACAAATACATCACCCAGGAATTATATTCAAAAGCTCGAAATTGTTTCTGAAGCAAACCAGGGGCAAGTTGGGGTTACATCAACACTTCTGAAGCTGTCCTTCTGTTAAACAAATTCAGTTAAACATTTCAGCGAACAGTTTTTAGGCACCTATGCTATGTAGGGCACCATGCTTGGAGCCAACTATGAAGGAGGAAAAAATGACCATCCCCATCTAAAGAGAGCCTTCATTTTGAACCAGGGAAATGTTAGGTACACAGAGAATCTTCTGTTCTCTCTTTTTTAGCGTTTGGCCTGTACCTTAAGAAGCCATAAGGTTCAGCCTTTGTCAAATCTTGAACAGAAACCCACTGCAGAGAGTTTTTCTGAAAATACTCTGCCTCTAGACTTATTAAAGATCAAATCCAGTCATTTATCGTAAAGTAAATGGTCAATTTCACGTATACAAATACATAGATGTATATACTAAGGATTTGGGAGAGGTTGTATCCTAATTACCTCCGGGCTCATGAAAATCCTGTCCATGGGTTCCTCTTTCGAAATCATAATGCAAGGTAGAATGTGATGAAGAGATGGGAATGACCCAGGCAAAATCTCCTATGGAAATTTGAGGAAAGAGAAAATACTCTCTATTAGAGGGGGTGGCATCTGCACTGACCTTTGCTTCCATATTTAGAATGAAATACATATCTTCCTCCTCACCTCTGCTTCCTGGGCTCCCTGACTTCTCTGAGGCTCAGCTCAACTCCCACCTTCTGGGAGATGCCTTTCCTGGTCTTCCTTCACACCCCTACCCCAACTGCTTGTGCCTTCTCTCTGAGATGACCACACATTTCCACTGTATATCTGGATGTTCGTGGTTTTTTTACATGCTGACTTCTCAGTTAGAATGTGTTTGAGAACTAGGTTTTTCCTTTCCTTTTATCTCCAGCACTTAGCACTGTTCAAGGCAATTAGTAAATAGTGAAGAAATGTTTGATGATGATAATGATTTGGTGTTAAGCTTTTGGTAAAGACATTAAATATGTTTTATTTTGGGATCAGATACATTTTTCATTAAATTTATTGCCTCCCCTACCATTTTTATGATTACATTCTATTTCTCGGCAGTCTGATTTCTTTGTCTTTTGCCAGGCAAAGGTGCTGATTCTTCTCAGGTCAGCTTTTTAGTTTATTCCCAGGATTCCAAAGTAATTATTCTTATGACTGTGTCCCTAGTCCTCTCCAACAGTTCAACAAACTTAATACCTACTAGGTCTAAGGCAGATTGGGAGCTTGGGAAATTCTTTCACTTAAGCAGATCACATTACACTATAAATACTCCTGGTTAACCTAGTTTCTCTACTTGAAAAAGACCTAAATTTAAGTCAGTGGAAAATTAACTAGAGGTAGCTAGGCAGTCCAGTGGATAAAGCACTGGGCTTAGAGTTGGAAAGACCCAAGTTCAAATCTAGCCTCACTCGATGATGAGTTGTGTAAACTGGGCAAGTAACTTAACTTCTGTCTGCCTCAGGTTCCTCAGCTGTAAAATAGGGATCGTGATAGCACATAGTAGGCACTTAATAAATGTTTATTCCCCTCTCCTTCACTTAGTTGAAAATCTGAGCCCCTGAAATGATGAAACAAAACCTTCTCACCACTTCTTTACCTATTTTTTCAGCATGACAGCTCTGCCCCATATTGTTGTTGTTGTTTTCAGTAGAATTATGTTCATTTAAAATATAATGACAATTATTATAGGAAGGTCATAAGGAGTATAACCATTTGGCTGTCATGGAAGTACAGAAGATGAACTGAGGAACAAAAAGTTAAGTGCTGCTCTAACATAAGAATACTTACAGCAGGTTTGAAGCATATTTATTCAAATGACATGCAAATTTCTTCAAGTTGTTTCTGTAGACTGCTATGCACCAGGATATGGTAGAAAGAATCCTGGACTGACCTAGGTTGTAGTCTCAGCTCTGCCAATGACTAGGATGTGTGACCTTTGGAAAGTCATTCAAACCTTTTGGGTCCCAGCTTCCTTCTCTGTAAAATAAATGGGTTGGACTTCACTTCAGAGGGATCTCAAGGGCTACTCAGACTTGTGTGTGGCCGTCAGAAGTCTCATTAATTCAGCAGGCATTTTAAGATTAGAATCAGAGAGTTCTTTTACCACCCAATTGTCCTGCTGAGTGCACTGTGATTACAGTGTGACTGTGTTAGTCGCACAGAATACGAGTTTGAATTGTCTGTGCCTGAAACAATCTCTTAGCAAATGCCATGAAAATGTGTGATGAGATTTTGGTTATTTCTTCTTAATGAGATAAGCCGTTCCAAAGCCAGTTTTATTTTCCGGACTCTCTTTACATGCTAAAGACTCAATGTAAGAATCTGTCAAGAGTCACTCTGTTCCTGGTCTGCAGGTTTTAAATTAAGAGAAAAGACAAACAAAAATACCATTTGTTTTTAATCTTAGCAAGCAATTTAAACTATCTGAGGTCCAAATTTCCCAATATGAAACTGAAGTAATACGTGCTCCCTACCTACTATGTATATTGTAAGGATCACCTGCGTTTGATGTCCTTCTCCTATATTTAGATATGCTAAAATCTCGATAGTGGGCTCAACAGTGAAAGAACAAAGTCACATAATTTTAGAGTTATAAAGGAACCCAGTGGCCATCTAGTTTCAGCTACACAACAAAAGGTGGTATGTTGTGTTCAGGGAGGACTGGTACCTCTGCTGTGAGGGCTTGATGAGCCCTTTTCACGGCTGCTCATCCACCTTCAGTGACCACCTGCCACCCAACTCTCATCTGTGGCTCCAAGAAGCTGTAGCACGTACAGCAGCCATACCCCGGTAAGCCGTCTAGGCAGACAGGCTCAACCAGGTTGAGGGTAACCAATATACCTCAAACCTGTCAGTGAGTAAGTAAAGGAGATATCTATTGCAGACGTGGGAAGAATTCCCCCAGTAGAATGGGTAGATGAGAACAATTTGTTCCAGTGACCACGAAGGTGGCTAAAGCAGGTGCTGTGGAATACTTAGAGCTTGGTCAGACGTCAAAGACACCAAGGTCATCCACTAGATCCTAGGCCATTGCTGGTAATCTTGACATTTGTCTTGCCACTGGATTTTGATGACTCTGGAAGAGATAGTGAGGCTGAAGACTTTGTGCAGCTCTGCCTCACTTAAATCCAATTCATCCATGAGTTGAGACATCACTCCATGATGTCATTGGTCCTTTTTGAAAATGAAGGATGGATAACAACAACAACTTCAAAAGGAATCTCCATGGAAAAGCTGCCATTCAGCATCTGCTTGAAGTCTCTCGATGAAGGAGTGCTCACCACCTTCTGAGATGGCCCTTCCAAACCTGCCCTTTCAAAATCTAGACTGTCTGTCAGACTCTGTCTTTCTTCTCCTCAATCTGTGAGGTTATCCCTTTCCCCTAAGCTTCCCATCATTGACACGCTAGTAACTTATTCTTCCCTATTAGTGAGAATTAAAACCAGAATAGAATTCCCTCTTGTTAGCTCCTCCATGTTTGAAGGATGAAATTACCAGTTAAGCAAGTTAGAGAGTTGTTAACTATTCCACCTCTTGGCAAAAAGAGAATTTCAGTAGATGTCTCATGGATTTCATAACCATCCCTATGCTCATGATTTTCAAACCTACCTATATCCTACCCCAACCTCCCTGATGACCTCCAAACTCATAACTTCAATTGCCTTTCAGATATCTTGAACTAGATGTCTTAAACTCAAATTTATTCAAAATAAAACTCATTACCTTTTGCCCTACACTCTACCCCCCTCCTACTTTCCCTATTACTGTAGAGGGCAACACTATCCTCCCAGTGCCTTGGGCTCTCAATAGAGGTATCAGACTTGACTCTTCACCGTCTCTCACCACCCCCACCCTCCTTTATCCAAGACGTTGTCAAGGATTGTTGATGTCACCTTAGCAACATCTCTCTAAACTCCCCTTTCTCTCCTCTGACACTGCCACTACTCAGGTACAAGCCTTAATCACCTTATTCCTGAATTAACTGCAATAGCCTATTGGGGGGAGGGTCTGCTCGCCTCAAGTCTCTCCCCACTCCAGTCTTTCCTTCATTTAGTCATTATAGCAATTTGCCTAAAGCACAGGTCTGACTGTGTCAAAGGGTAGTTAGTCATTAGTCAATAAACTATAGGACCACCTATAAAAAATGCTCTATTTATCATGAAAAACCCTTCATGCTTGAACTTCTCCATCACTGCTACATCAGATCCCTCTCTGACAGGCTTGTGATTAGTTACTTTAATGTCTGTCTACCAATATTCTATTTCTCCTTTCTGTCCTGGTTGTCTGTAGTGTACACCAATAAAAAAAAAATCATTGTTTCTCCTTCTGCTGATCTTCTCACAAAAGAATTAGATATTCTTCTAATTTATGATCCTATACTTTGGAGCATTGTGAGCATATGCTGAGATTTTTTTTAAATAGCTGCTACATTCTACTTTCATTTTTAGCATTAAACTGTGCAGCCCTGAATACTGGTTTCATGTTTGCCATATACTGCAATCCAGGCACTCACTGTCTGCACTTCAACATAAAAAATCTAGACTTCTACACAGCAAAATTTTAATTTCTCCTTTTTAAATTAATTTTTTTTACTCTTATTTTATCTGAACCAAATGTGTTCTCATTTGCTCTGGAGAAGCAAAGTTGCCTCCCTTTTATTTCTAAGATAAATTAATATTTATTTTGGATTTGCTGTGACAATGTCCAAATGGTGAAAAAAAATTAAAATATTAAGAGCAAAATTAATCTGAAATTGTGAAAATTATCCTGATCTAGAAATTAGGTCTAGACTTTGGTCTTCAGCTAATTAACTGTGAGACAGGGTCTAATTACTTAAGTTTCTGTACTGTTTCTTCATCTACAAAATATGGGTGCTGGATAGATTAGATTACCTTTTTTTAAGTGCCTATTTTATTTCAAGTTTCTGGATGATAGATACACTGAGGCTACAAAGTGATCTAAGACTACTCTTATCCCAATGGTCTTAGAGTGTAGTAGAAAGATAAGAAATGTGTGTGTGTGTGTGTGTGTGTATGTATACATATATATGTATATATATACATATAGATAGATAGATAGATAGATAGGTAGATAGATAGATAGATATAGCTATAGATATATATATAGTGAGGTGATTGGGAAGAAATATATATTTTAAAAGGATAAATAACAGTATATCTGCTATTATTATCACCAGAATGTTGCTCCCTATTTGTCAGACCCCCATCTTAACCTTATGTTCCATCTTCCTCTCTGTCTTCTTCTTTTCCATCTAGAAGTGTGCTCAACAGAACCAGGAGAACATTATACACAGTAATAGCCACATTGTATGATGACTGACTTTGATAGACTTAGCTCTTCTTAGCAATGCAATAATCTAAGACAATTCTAAAAGACTCATGATAGAAAATACTATCCACATCCAGGGAAAGAACTATGGAATCTAAATGCAGATCAAAGCATATTATTTTCACTTTTTTTTTTCATGATTTTCCTCTTTTGTTTTGTTTCTTCTTTCACCACATGACTAATGTGGGAATATGTTTAACATGAATTTACATGTATAACCTATATCAAATTGCTTGCTGTCTTGGCAGGGGAGGGAGAGAGGGAGAAAAATTTGGAGCTCAAAATCTTATGAAAAGTGAATGTTGAAAACTATCTTTACATGTAATTAGAAAAAAATAAAACAGTATTGATAAAAAATAAAAATAAAATAAATAAAAATGCACTCAAGTGTCCCTGAGTGAAACTTGTTCACCTTGTGGCCCCTTCCAGCTGCTATCTCAGACTAGATAACTTCAAAGGTCCCTTCCAGGTTAAAAAAAAAATTACTGTGGTCTTTCACACGTATTTATTATGTAAAATGTATATTAGGTGCCTTTGAAAATGAATAATTTGATTAGATATTTGATGAAATTTTTCAAATATTACATTTTAACGTGCTTAAAAAGATGTCTTTCAGATTCAGAGTAGTGTTGATAATCCTACTTCTTCTGTATAATATAATCGCACTTCAGTTCAACCTTACATATAATAATTGTTCATTAACATCTGCTTTTCGTGACCTTGGAAAAATTCATGCTGTGTATTTCTGAACACATTCAAATGACTAGTGTTATCATGGTGAACCCTCTATGACACAAAAACTCAGCATCATTTTTCTGTCATTATCAGAGATCTTCATTATAATTACTGTTAATGCACTCTTCCAACTTGAAAAGAATGGGTTATAACTTCAATTTTAAAGTGTAATTTTTTTTTCTTCAAGCACCAATCTACTCCACAGTGTGTTTGATTCCAACCCTCATTTCTGTGACCATACAAAGTATTCAAAGATTCAATTATGCCAGAAGAAATTCCCACTATAGGAAAGCAGAGAATAAAGAATCAGAAGTAAAATATTCTAGTCTGTTACATGGCCAGTTACATATTATTTGATTTTGATTTGATGTTGACCGAATTCTATTTAGCTCATTGGGTAAATGTGCACTGGAGGCATTATTTTTATAGTGGCAATATGATGAACACTGCAGTCCTGCCTTCATGCCATAGGTGACCTTGTTTTCCTGGAGGCTGTGACAGTGGAACATACATTATAAATTCATTAAGTAACAAATAAATAAAGCTAAAACTCATAAAACACCCTAGGGTTTGGAAAGTGCTTAAAGCTTAAAACTGCTCTAAGACCTTTGGGATACCCTATATTATCTCATTTGATCCTTGTAACTACTCTGTAAAGTAGGTGCTATAATGATCCTCATTTCACAGATGAAGAAACCAAAGCCATACTTATGGAATTTAAATGTCTCATCCAAGGTCACACTGTGAGTGTGAGACATGATTTGAACTCAGGGCTTCTTGACTTCTCTGCTCTTCTCCACGCAAGCTTTGGCACATCCCCTAACATCTCTGGACTTGACTTTCCTAAATTCCATTCCTAAATCAATTGACAAACATTTTTTCCAACAACTCCTCCGTAATAGGTACTATGCTGAGGCAAGGCATAAATGAGATAAGTCTCAGACCTTTTAGCACTTTGCATTTTTAAATAGTTTGGGGGAGGAATAAAGACTTCTCAAAGGGACCTAGGAATTCTAAGAGGTAGGAAATTGTTCCACACCTAGGGGACAACCTATACAAAAGATCTGGCGGCAAGAGATGCAGTTACATTTAGAGGGAACAGCAAATGGTTCAGATTGGCTTGAGTTTAGCATCTGGTGAAATCAGCTTGGGAAATTTGCAAGAGTTTGAAGTATTTTTAAATAACCAATTTAGTAATTTATATTTTATCCTTCAGGCAAAAGTACATCACTGAAAGATATATGGCCAGACTCATGTTTTCAGAATGTCAATTTGGCCAGAAACGTAGAAACTAGTTAACAATTGTTTAGATGAGAGATGAAGACAGTGGGCTGTGTGAGTGGAAAGAAGGGGGACAGATGGAAGAGATATTTGGGAGGTGAAATTGATTAGACTTGACCACTAATTGTAGATATTACTAAGGTTGTGAATCAGTGACTAGAAGGATGGTGAAGGAAGGAAGTAGAAGGAGAGGTAGGGTTAGCAGAAATGAAAATTACCTCCATTTTCAACATAGAGTTTCAAATTTCTGTGGGATACTCAAATGGAGAAATCCAGCAAGCCTCTAGTGATTGAGGACTAGAACTCTGAAGAGTGATAAGGGCTGGATATGAAAATTGAGGAGTAATCGGCAGAGAAATAATCCTTTATCTCATGGGAGATGATGAGAGGATATAGATAGAAAAGATAAAGGCCCAGGAAAGAGCCTTGAAGTATCCACATGCAAAACAAGAGGGCTATCCAGAAAATCAGACTGAGGAATATTCAGTGAGGTGAGAAGAAAAAGAAGCATATCTGGAAGAATAATATCCGGAGGAGGGTGTGGTCAGTAGCGTCAAACATTGCTGAGAGGTCAAGATGTATGAAGACTAAGGAATGACCATAGCATGAAACAGTTAATAAGCTGTTGGCAATCTTGCATACCTAGCCAGATTGGGAGCCAGATTCCAAGTGGTTGAGAAGTGAGTGCAAAGTAATAAACTGAAGACAAGGAAGATGGCTAGGTTCCCAACCTTCAGTGGCTGTGAAAGGGAGGAAAGATATAGGTTGCTCAATAGAAAATATGGAAAGTCAATTAAAAGCTTTGGGGACATGCTTCTAAGTAGCAGGAGTGCTTTCAAAGGTTGATTAAGGTATATAGCCATGGCTTTAAAAGTGAATAAGACCTATATAGTCAGAGAGGAGGAATAAACAAGTGAGCAAATGGGGAAAGTAAGCAAGCTCAAGTCATCTTTGGAGAATAGTGAATATGGTACACACATTTATTTGATGCTGAAGGTTTCAGCAAGAGAATAATGGGATTTAAGACAAGAAAGCTAAGCTGGGATCAGGTTATGGAGGGTCATGTTTGTGTGGCTGAGGACTTTCCCTATAGTCAGAGAGAAGCAAGCTACTAAGATGTTTTCCTTTTTAAGGTTAATTTCAATATTGTTTATTTTCATTCCATGTTTATTATCTTCTGTTTTGATTGATTTATCTCTTAGTAGTAGCCTTGTTTCTATCTGCCCTTGACTACGCAGTAGCTTTTATTAAACAAATCAAGTGTAAACTTGCTTTTCTATCTCCTTAAATAGACTAATCCCTTAATGTGTTTCTTTCTTTGCCCTTGACCCAGACCTTTTACTTTTATATCCACTTTGGCAATGTTACAGACACATAAATTCCTTGACAATCCCTTTTGAACTGCTTGGAGGATTTCCATCATCTTTATTATAATTGTCTTTAAATGGCTGGAGAGCTTGGAAAGTTCAGATTTGTGAAGATTATGAAATGTCAAGAAGAGTATGAAAAAGTTCTATAGCCTTCACTTGTAAAAGTCACAAAGATTATTTTCTAGTGGTTTGTTTTCCAAACATGCCTCTCTATGGGCTACTGGTGTAATACTGACGTTCTCAGCATCTGCTTTGATTTCCTTAGAATTGTTGTCATAGCCACGTGGGCCTTGGCACCCTGTCTTGTCCTTGGTGGATCTCAGGTTCTTTCTTGTCTATCACAGTTCAAGAGTAAGATGGCATGAGATTCTTTCCCACACAATTGGCATCCTCCTTCTCCTCCTCCTCCTCCTGCTTCTTCTTCTTCTTCTCCTCCTCCTCCTCCTCCTCCTCCTCCTCCTCCTTGCTCTCTTCCTCCTCCTCTTTCTCCTTCTCTTTCTCCTCTTTTCTTCTTCTGTTTCTTCTTTTCTCCTTTCTGTCACCATATTCTAGGGTCCGAGGAGTTGGTTTGAGTACTCAACTCCTTCTGAGATTCATCAGTCAAAATTTTGCTACATCCAGCTTTTGAGTTTTTACTGTTGAGTTTAGAAATACCACATTCTGCTTCAATATCAAATTCACATACCAGATTCTCAATAGGAATATGACAACAGGAATACCACAAAGTGAATTGTACAATCAAGGGCTGCATGGGATGTAGGCTGAACTATCTTCTCTTTCAGAGGCATTAGTCTTATAATTTACATTTTCCCTGTCTTTAATGCACATAGCTGACAATTTTACTTCAGACAATCTTTCTCATATGTATACATATGCTTTTGACTTCTTTCTTTGTTGTCTTATATCTCTTGACTAGTAATACACATACACACACACACACACACACACACACGCTAAAAAAAAACCTGTCTCCATTCATCACTGTCTCTCTTTTTTCTGTCTCTATTGAAAAATATGTCTCTAATCATGAACAATGAGTGTAAGAAGTGATAGCAATTTGTTTAAAAAGGAAAATTCCACATGTTGAAGTAAAATATTTTAAATATCATAAAAAAACCTTATGCTCTAAAACTTTGAAAAGTACCCAGAAATGCCCTTCACAATTCTAACCACTGCCTTTAGGTAGATTTTGGCTATTTGGATTGAACAGGGGCAAGTACAGACTGAGCAGGATGATGTCAGACTGACTGAGGGAAGGAAGGTGTATGCACTTAGCTAAAGCTGGTCACACGTGAGATCATTGAAAAGTTGGAACTCAGGAAGTGCCTGTTCTTGAAATTGTATTACTGCTCACCTAACAGCTCACATAAGGATTCAACAGAAGAAGTTTACTAGGAGAAAGTCTAGATTTTGCCCATCTGAAATGGAAGGTGATGGGATCTAGAGCTATGATGAATCTTCAAGAGTCAGCTGGTCAAATGCCTCATATCTTTTATTTTTATTTTTTTTCAATTAACAAATATTCATTTTCTATCCCTCCCACCTGCCTCCCCCACTGAAAAAAAGAAAGAAAAGCATATATATGTGTGTGTGTGTTTGTATATGTGTATGTATATATGTATATATACACATACGCATACACACATAACATATGTATACATTTGTATAGTCAAGCAAAACAAATTCTCACATTGTCAGAGAACAAAATGGCAAACCACGCCAGTATCTTTGCCAAGAAAACCTCAAATGGGGCCACAAAGAGTTGGACATGACTAAAACAACTAAATAACAAAAATGTGCATCTTATTCTGCATTGTACAAATTATCAATAGCTATTGAAAAAAATGGTTCACCATGAAAATTAAAGCGACTCTGAGGTTTCCCTTCACACCCATAAATTCAAAAAACAGATTGGCATTGCCTATCAGATTGGCAAAATTGATTTTAAAAGATGCTTATAAATGTTGGAGGAGCTATGGAAAAAACAGATCTTTTAATGCCCTGTTGGTGGAATTCTGAATTGATTCAGCCATTTTGGAAAACGATTTGGAACTATGGCTAAAAAGTTAACAAATCTTTCATACTCTTCAACCCAACAACACCAAACACTAGGCTTAGGCCTACAGTGCCACTATTCAAATAGAGATTCTTAGTTTCTAAACCTAGTGCTTTTGTCACCCTCACCTTCCCTCCTCCCCCACCACAATGGCCTATGCACCATCATGCAGTGTTAGAGGGAAGGAAGGTCTCTAACCTGTGGATAGACTTTGTATGGCAATTTTATGGGAAAACACAGACAAGATGGATAGGCACTCATGTATGACTTATAACCTACATCTTTGTAGGGATTTTGCAAATTGGTAACATGCCTTCTCTGTTTGAGTACATTTTGCAAAGTGCTTTATAAGACCTCTGAGAAGTAGATGGGTTAGACATTATTTCCACCATTTCACAAATTAGTAAACAAGAGTCAGAGAGGTTTTTAGTGATTTATCCAAAGTATGAAAAACAGTAAATACATAAATAAAATCTTTTAAAAAGGTCTCCCCCCACTTTGGGGGAGGGAGATAAAATTATAATGATTTGTGAAACTCTTTGAAAACCATAAACACTACAAAATGCCAATTATTGTTAGTATGGCTGGTATTTTAATCATCGCTGTACGTCAGTACATTATTAGGCACTCCCATTTCCACAGTGCCTATTTTTATTGTACTCTGTCTTCTTTCTTCCTGTTACTTATTTAAAAGGACCTAGAAGACATGTATAATATGTGGCAGGGTGTTTACCTGGGCTGCTGACAGCCAATAAAAAGGCTTTTTTCTTTTGAACCTAACTTGGATTTATTTTTAAAGAAGTAGATGAAAAAACTCCAATTGAGCAAAATGAACCTTTAGGAAACTGAAGTAAACAGAGTTGAATGACTTGCCCAGGGTCACCCAGCTAGTAAGTATCTGAGGCTGGATTTGAACTCGGGATGATGAGTCTACCTGACTCCAGGCCCAGCACTCTTTCTACTATGATGCCACCTAACTGCCCCTGCAGTTGTTAATTTCTTTTTTTCTTTTTTAAATGAGGGGCTTGAAGTAAAGCAGGGGTTCAAAAACTTTTAGCGTGAGTCATGAACACATATGGCAGTATGCTAAAGTCTATGGACCTTTCCTTAGAATCATGTTTTTGGATGTACAAAATGAAATATATAGTATTGGAAAAAGGGAACCAACTATATCAAAATCCAATTATCAAAATATATTATTTAACGGGTTCTTAGGTCTCAGATTAAGGACCTTTAAACTATAATATCTCTAAGTCATTGTCTAGCCCTAAGCTTTATAATCTTCTGGATATTTTTATAGATATTTAAATGACACTTCTTTTTCAATGCAGTCCATCAACAAGGAATCCAGTCTTATCTTGGCAATAAATTTAACTCATTTATTTGATACTGAACATCTATTCTGATTGATCCAGGAAATTTTGTTGACCATCGATTTATAGTCTAGAGAGTTGCCTGCAAGGCAGAGAGAGATTAAATGACTTCCCCAAGGACCCAGAGTGCAGCAGAGGTAAACATGAATCCACAATTTCCTAACTCTAAGAAATTCTTTCCATCCATTATGACATACTGCCTTCCTAGTTACCATGACCTAAGGGCCTCCTCTAAAAAATAAGATTAAATCCACATTTTAATAATCAATATAAACATCAATTAGAATAACTTCATCTCCTCCAGGATGAGTAGAAGCCATGATCCTGTTCCAGAGCCACATGCCTTTTCCCCCCTTTATCTTTTTTTGTAATTTAAAAGTATGTGTTTTCATTATTTATCTTATTATAATAATAATATTTAATTACTATATTTATGACATTATAATTATGGTATTATAATAATCATTGTGATTATAATTATTATAATAATATTTTATTATTTATAATTTGGCCCTCATTCTACCACTCCAATCCCCCACCAAAAAAAAAAAAACAGGTTCACAAAAAAAAAAAGAATAAAATAAGGCCTTCACCATAAAGATTCAAAAGCAACATGTCAATGGAGTCCAAGCACTGGCAGGTTCTACTTCATGAAAAGACTTGAAGTGCTATATGCAGTCCATTGTTTCTACTTTCTGAAGGTTAGCTACTAGGACTTTTAATGATTCCCAAATTCTTCCTGGAACAAAGGGCATTTTTGTCTCCCCCCCCCCCCAGTATAAACTGTTCCTTACTTAAAATACAGAGATACATTTTCAGGCATGACCAATGTAGGAATTTTTTTCACGCCTGAAAATGTATCTCTGTATTTTAAGTTCATCACCTCTCTGGCAGGAGGTGAGTCACAGCCACATGCCTTTTAAAAGCAATGCTCATCTTAAGAACTAGTGCTGTTAAACATGGTAAAGCTCTTAGGGAGTTTGAATTTAAGAAAATGAAGTTTCTCCCCAAGCCACCAATTTTTCCAATGACACACAAAAAGATTAAGCAGCAAAATGGCATAATAATGAAAAACACAAATGCAAACTTGTGAACTTCAACCGTTTCATGGATTCATAGAATACTAGATCTAGAGAGACCTCCGAGAGCAAAGGCTCTCCTTTCTCAGATAAGTGATCATTCACTGCTTGTTAAAAACAGCAAAATAAGACCTCGCAAGGAAACTGAATTTTAAATTGAAGAAGTGAGATTAAATAGGTGACAATGTTTTAAAAAGCCTGGAGAAAAGCATAGACAAATTACAAATGGATTAATGTGCCCAAAGGAAATAAAAAATGTAAGAAGAAATCAATAAGTATGTACACATTATTAATGTTGTTTTGAAACCTTTAGAGAATACTGTCACATACAAAGTGAGTTAGAAAGTAGATACTTATAAAAAAAAATTGACTTAATGGAGGTAACCAGTTCAATAAAAAAGTACAAAATAACCAGTATTGGTCTGAAAGGGAATGAAAGAAACAGCATGGGCTCAAGATGGCAGGATATGTCACACAGTATACTGCTTGATGGGTCACTTGGAAACACACTTCAAACAATAAAGATTTAGGCTCAGAGATTTTGGTGATGTATCACTTTTATTTTGTGATTAGAGTGGGGAAAGCACCCTCAAAAATACCAAATTCTTTGACAAGGAAAAGGAATTGTATATGATTGTGATGGAATACTACTACGCTATAAGAAAGGATGAGCTCAATGATCTTAGAAAAACATGGATAGCCTTGCATGAAATAATGAAGAATGAAATGAGCAGAACCAAGAGAGTGCTGCATACAGTAACAGCCACAGTGTTTTAAGAATGACTTTGAGTAAATAAGTCATTTTGACTACTACAGATACCCAAATTAACTATAAAAGACATATGAAAAAAAAAAGCTATCTGAGATGCTATCCAGAGAAAGAACTAATAGAAGTATGTATAGAATAATATTACATATATGCACACACATATACAAACACATACTTACATATGTGTGTACGTACCTCTTTGTGTTTAATGGTAGCCCTCTTAGGGGGGAGAAAAAAAAGAAATTTACATAACAACTTTGTTGTCTATTTAGAAGAAATAGCAAGTTAGCAGATTTGCAGTTTCATGTATATTCATCTTTTTTTATTATGCTATTTTTTGGAAGTGTTCGTTTCATTCCATAAATTAAAAATGAAATAAATTTTAAAAACCCACAAAGACAAAAAAGGAACCTATTAAATGGATGAATTTTGCACAGAGAAAAAAATTTGTACTAGGAAGGTTTGAACATGGATCTGACCCCAAAGGATAAATTTTAAGATTTTATCCAATGGGAACAAGTACCCTGGCTCCACTAAGGGTTTACTTTACAAAGACTGAAATTAACAATTGCTTGAATTGAACAGAAAATCTGACAAATGGAAACTGCACTGGAGATGGAAGAGATTATATTGTTCTTTCATTGCATGTGGTGAAAGGACTAAATAGTCAGTCCTTTGTCTAAGTGACTTGTACTTATCCTTTCACCAAAAGGAAGGTATAAACTGGTAACAGGATGACTAATGAAGACCCTTCTTTGAAAATCTGTCCAATGTGTTCTCCAGTCTGCAAAGTTATGTCTTTGCATGCCTGATAATATAAGAATTTTCTGGATGAATTTTAGCTTTGTTGTCTTTCACTTTTGCTCATTCCTTCATTATAGCTTCTTGCTTTTTTTTTTAATTTAAAAATGAGGCAGGTTTAGATTGATCATATTGAAGCTCTTTTCTTCTTGTTAAGAAGAATTGATGACTTTTGTTTCCATGCTATCATGTCAACTAGCCTTGCCTGCTCATTTATTTGACTCTATCTCAGGGGGCTTATTTGATGAGATCCGTTGCCTTTTGACATTAAAAGTGATTGCTTTGTTATTCTCTGACTACCAATGTGCCTTTGACCAAGGCCAGCTCTCTTAGATTAGTTGCCTGTTGACAGAATGCCCATGCATATTTTGTTTTTATTGAGTAATGAAGAAAGAGTTGGCAAGCATAGCACAAAGCAGCAATTTCACATGGCCAAAGATGTCTCTCCAGGTTGTCTGGATCCCTAAGGGAGGTAAAGAAAGTAAAATTCCAGAACTGAAGTAAAGATTCATCAGATAAGCCACAGGATTTTTTTAATCTGTGCAACAAGGAAGTAGGAAAACTGTGTGTAAAGAGTTGTTGAAAGAGAGAGAGAGAGAGAGAGAGAGAGAGAGAAAGGGAAGGAAGGAAGGAAGGGAAAAAAGGAACAGCAAATCATAGGACCTGTTTGTTTTCTAATCTGTTCTTGTACTTATGCCTATGTGTCTCAGGGCAAGACACTGCAATTCATTTAACTCATCTGTAAAATGGAAAGGTTAGACTAGATCAGGGGTTATTAACCTGGCATTAGTGACCTTTAAAAAACCCCACAGTATAATTGATTTCCTTTGCAAACTTATCCATGTTACTTTATGCTTTTAAAAATGTTATCCTGAGTAGGGGTCCATAGGCTTCACTAAATTGACAAAGGGATCCATGGGGGAAGACAAGGCTAAGAACTCCTGAACTAGGTAATCCTGTT
Source organism: Phascolarctos cinereus (assembly GCF_003287225.1). Lineage (NCBI taxonomy): Eukaryota > Metazoa > Chordata > Mammalia > Diprotodontia > Phascolarctidae > Phascolarctos > Phascolarctos cinereus. The sequence goes on from NW_027556402.1 coordinate 31,758,218, forward strand.
TAAACATTATGATCCAATTTCCCCCACGTCAGGCAGAGATGTTTCCCATAAGGCATTTTTAAATTGGTTGTTTTGTTTTGTTTTTGTTTTGTCTAGTGAACAACTTAACAAATTAAATTTATAAAATTATTATAATTTATAATAAAATTATTATAATAAAATTATTATAAAATTATCATAATGAGGAAAATTATTTTGAATGCCTGCTACACTCACTTATGACTGAACTTTTGGATATCAATTTTTTCATAAATGGTAGGCTACCTGTGCCTTCACTTTGACGAAAATCAAAATAGTCAATCAACCAACACCCATGTCTTAAGCACCTCCTCTGTTTGGTGCTGGCCTGTAGGGATACAAAAACAAGTGGAAAGGGGTTGTTTTGGTTTTTTTTATCTTAGAGGCGCTAATGGATCAGTGGAGCTTTTGGGCAGTGAAGCCCATGATCATATCTATGATTTAAGAATAGCACTTGGGCAACTTTCTGGAGGCTGGATTGGAGATGAGTGAAACTAGAAGTAGGAAGAATAAAGGCCTTACCTAGATTTGATGTTTTGTGAGTAGTGAGAAAGGAATGGATGTAAGAGATGTCAAGGGAGAATCTGCGAGGTTGGATAACAGTTCAGATGTTAGCAGTAAGGGAGAATGAGGTGTTGGGGATTGCCTGGAAGGATGGTGTTACCCCCGACAGAAATAGGGAAATTTTGAAGAGGGTGGGGATTTTGGAGGTAAGACATAGTGCATCCTGCTTTGGTTATGTTGAATTGGAGATGCCCCTGGAAATTCAATTGGAAATGCATATTCAGGCAGTTAGTGATATAAGATTCGAATTCAGGAGTAAGGAGGGCTAATTTTGTAAAATTGGGAGTTATCATAAGTTAGTGATCTTAATTGATCACTCAATTTCTTAGCTGTTTGTTTTGGTTACTGAGAGGCTCGGTTGGGTGGTAGTTCAAGGAAAACCAGCTTAGTTCAGAATAAAGTCTAGGTCCTAATGGCCACAGACTGTTAGGGGTAGCACTGTTTTATTCTTATATAAGGTACTGTCTAGGCTAAATTTAGATAGGTGGAAGAACCTAGATCCTTTTTTTCCCCCAAATACAGTAACCTAGAGTAAACAGAACATGGCCATTTTTTATATACATCAATCATGGGGAAGCTAAGAATGCACACGGGGGTTGACAAAATTTGCTTGTTATCAGAAGTAGCACTCATTGATTCATTAGTAATTCTAGTGGTTTCTGTCTACTCATTTCTTCTCTGTTTGGTGCAAAGGGCCTACCTATTCATGCTTCATTACCAGTAACTGCCTGTGCCTAAATAAACCAAGAATGCAAGAACATAATCCCAAGCATCAATTAGTCTTCTAAATCCTTGATAATTAGAGCATTACATCTACATATCTGCTGAGGAGCCTCACAAGTAAAAGTGGGGCTAAAATTCTAGAAATTCATGCTTCTTTGACTCAGTCATGCCTCATTTTTTCAATAGTTCTGTGATCTCATTGATGTCAGCATTCCTTTTAACAGTGGACATCATAACCCATACATACCATCTCATCCTATCCAATTCTTGTTTATGTTGTCCCATTAATCCTTAGACATTTATCTTTTTTTATAATTTTAATGTTATTGTATGTATTTATATAAACATTTATATATAAACACAAACATTTATAAATGGCATAAGGTGAAGAAAATGAATTTGTGGATACTCAATTAATTACTCTGAATTACACATTTTAAAAAATGATAAGGTAGTATAGACCATGTAAATATGTAGCCAAATGCCAGGTCTTTTATATACTTCTAACAACTGTTCAAAAATGTCATCTTTAAGGCAACTCCTGTTGTATGTTCTATGATCACTACCACTGCTCCATTTTGTTCTTTATGGAGAAAATTCACTTTCTCTCCATCTGTTCCTTTCCCCAAGTTCTTCAGAACTTTATAGCTGTACTTAAATTTACAAAAATTCCAGGTCTTTTGGCACCAAGAATTATAGAACCTTAAAAAAGTTCTTAACTCTATATGTTAACTGAGATTTTTGGCTTAAATAACAAAATTGTCAGCAGGGTATATTTTCTTAATGGTTTTATTGGAACGATTTCTTGGAATTCCTTTCCTAATGAATCCTTTCCTATTTGGCTAGAGATAACTTGAGGCTAGCACTGTTCCATCTGAAAGTGTATGTGTAGCAACACTAGAATATTCCATTTGATTTTTCATTAATTATCCAAATTAATGCCTGAAAAGTACATAATTCATCAGTAACACCGTAGGACCCCAGGCTGTGGGCAGGTATTTTTAAAATGTCAGTTCTGTGGGTGATTGTTTTTGAAGTTCACATAAACTATAGTTCAAATAATCAAAATCAAAACATTTCTCTACATGCCAAACACGTGAGACCTTTCCAGCACCTCCCCTCCCAATGAAAAGGATATTTTTTTGTGTTTCAGCTAAAGTTTATCCTTTTTATTTTTCAATATCTTTCCAGCACCTCCCCTCTCAATGAAAAGGATATTTTTTGTGTGTTTCAGCAAAAGTTTATCCTTTTTATTTCTCAATATCTTATTGCCTTTATCCATTGACTTTTGTCTGTCTTAAGTTTTCAGCACTGAAACTAAATGCTTAAAGATATCTTAGGAGTAGATATTTTAAAACCTACAATAGTGAATTTAAATTTATTCAACAGGTGGTCTGCTTTAGTATCTGTCTTAAGACAACTCAAAAGTCAGGGATTTATTGATGTTTGTTAAGTTCACAATCAAACAAATAATTTAAGAAAGAAGACTTAAGTCAACAAATGTTTATTAAACACTATGCCATTTGATGGGAATACAAAATAAAAGGTAGATCATCCCCTCCAAGGAGAGGGTAACATATCCACAAATTTGGATTAAATGTATGGAAATCCCCAAACAATTATCTGTAATGAAAACAAAGCCCATATGAAGAATTGTTGAATTGTATAGTAATATGAAAGTACATGAATGTCTATCACTTGGGGGTATGCACTCCACTTATGATCTTGTTCATTGCTCCAGCCCTTCTTGTCTCACCAGGCTTCCTTTTCTGATGTGTCCAAAATTACTATTTCAGTATACAACATTCTATGTTCACTGCTGATCTTCCCTAGAGCTGCTGCTACTTCCCAGTAAGAATACATGAGAGACTGGTAATCTAGGGGCAGCCAGTCACTATGCTCTTTGAGTTAATGACCCTTATCATATTGAATTACACTCTTAGTCTGAATTCTTAGCAATTAACCAATGGTTATGGCTGTTTTTTTTCCCTTTTAACTTTCTTGATACTTGTCAAGTTTGAATTGTTCCAGAAACCTTTGTTATAATGAAGCTTTTCCAAAAATCATTTCACCTCCCATATCTCATATGTGTGTGTATATACATATATGCATATATCTATATACATGCATACATATATATATATATAAATGTATGCCTATGTACATATTACATCTCTCTATATATGTATGTATGTGTAAATATATGTGAGTATGTGTGTGTGTATACACTAGTTCACCTGGGAGGGATATGAAATAAAGTAAAATACCAACAGCAATTTGGGGAGTATACAGGGATTTTTACATATAAATACCTTTAGAAACCTGTTTTTCAGATGTCTGAATAAGAATATCTGCAAAGGAATGATAATCAGAAAAAGCTAAGTAGTTTGATTTCTATGAAGGGACCATTAAAATTTTAGTAGGAAAGGTAACCATTAAAAATCCAATTGTTGCAAATGAAATATATATATATATATATATATATATATATATATATATACACACACATATATATATATATACACACATATATATACACACACATATATATATATATATGCATAGACATATGAAAGAAATAAATGTTAATAGATAGTTGTCCTTTTGGGGGGGGGCAAGGCAATTGGGGTTAAGTGACTTGACCAGGGTCACACAGCTAAAAGTGTCAAATGTCTGAGGCCAAATTTGAACTCAGGTCTTCCTGACTTCAGAGATGGTGCTCTGTCCACAACAGTTGTACTTTTGGAGGGAAACCTCAAGGTTGTTTAATTTAATGTCTGCTTCCAGAAGGGATTTAATAAAACAGCCTACTCATCCTACATCATGTTTTATTGAACATGTGTTTGGGGAGGAGGGAAGTATGTTGGAAAACATTTAGTTGGAGACTATAAAGACAAAGATAAATAGTACTGACATCAGATCATATCTTAGACCATGGACAGAAAGAGTAAATAGGTGATAAGTTCTAGAATGCTATAAAAGCTGGGAATATATGATAGTGAGAGGGTACCCTTATCTGCACATCTGCTAGACCTCCTCTTTGCCCAAAGTCAAGTAGCTAATAATTTCTAGACTTGCCTCCATGATAATTTCATCTTACAAAAAAATGGAAGAACTAACATGGTCTATTCTGGACCTGATTTTGACCAGGAAAAGAACTGGTTGCTGGGGTAGAAATCTTGGGAATTTTAGAAGTTGACTATTTCAAATTGGAATTTTATTACAAAAGAATAAGAGGAAAGGATTAGTCTGATATTTAACCATATATTTATAGGCAGCAGACTTGAAAGAATTCAGATAACATAGTGATAGACTCTCTGAACTAAAATTATATAGGGAAAACCAGCTAAGGATGAATGGGAACCACTCAAGATAGAAAATCTCAAGAAATGAACAAAAGCAATTCTGATGAGGAATAAGAGAGAAATTTGTCTAAGAGGTCAATGTTATTCACTTCCCCCACCCCAAGGGGGGTAAAAAAAACTTACTAAATAATTTATACTTTTAAAGACATGGGAAGGGAAACAAGGATAGGTAATAGAAGGTAATTCCAAAAGCATGTTGTCACCTCGTAAGAATGTCAATTACATAAACATTTTTGGAGTTAGGAATGCTAACATTCAGAATGAGTTGATGATAGCAAGTCGAGTTAAGGAAAACTGTTGTGTTTTTGTTATTGTGTGGTTTTATGTTTGTTGTTGTTAAAGTTACATTAGAGAAAAAAGGAAAACAAATTGTCAATAAGACCATTTCTTGGGATAGTTAAGAGGAGTAACCAAATTCTAGCTTTGTTTCTGATTCTCTGACAAGGAGAATGGTCATCAGACTGGGAAGGATGACAGACCAATTAACAATAGTGAGGTGATCTTTAAGGTCAGAAAATGAGCCCATTACAGAGTAGGGGTTCCAGGATGGCTGATCATTAGGGAAATCCTTCCAATAATCATATTAGAGTCATAAATGACCAAAGTGTACTTTTGCTCGTGGCCAGAATTGTATCTCCCTTTCTTTCTCCATTCTTTATTTCCCTCATTCCCCTCATTTTAAAGGTTATTATCTTCCTCTGTTTAAAAGAAAATGAACTCCTTAAGGGCAAGGACTATTTCTTTTCTTTTTCTATTTCTTTGCATCTCCAATGTTTAGTACAGGGCCTAGAATACTTACTTTTGACTTTAAGACCAGTCTTAAGGCTGATCGCTTCAATGAAGCTTTCCCAGACTTCCTTAGACCACATTTATCTCTCTGAACATCTATAGTGCTTGACCTCTGTGATAATCATTTTATATTTACACAGCAGTGTGAAATAGCTAGCTATCTTATGACTCACTACCTCAACTATACAACTGGAGTATAGCTTTCCTAAGGATACAGTCCATATATTATATCTATTTGGATTCACAACATTGAGCATATCACCTAGCTTCATATGCCTATTTTATGATACTCAGAGAAAGCTCTATAATATTTAAAACCTTCCAGGGTAATATTTTAAAATTTGATATACCCTATTCTTAAATGTTATAAAAGTACATGTGAAATGTGTCCCTTTTGCTGTGGAATCCTTATGTCTTTATCTTATCACTGTGTATTGTCTCTGAGTTGGTTAAGGAGAAAAGACATCATCATTAAGTAGACCTATGCCTTTTCTTCTTTATTCTGAAGTTAAAATTAAGGATTGGTTTGTAATATGTATCATAAAGTGACATTCTAGATAAAATTCATATAGTAAATAGTAATAAGGGTTAATGATGATGTTGGTAGTGATTGTGTGAATTCCAGAATAAAGAAATGTTTTATTGAAGGGATGATATAGAGTATTAAGCATAAATATTTTTAGCAAAAATAATTTGAATGGGGACCAAAAATTGACTCCTATTCAATAATCATTTTCGCCCATTCATCATTTGTTTAAGAAAAAAATGCTCATAATTGGCAATCAGCCTTGTTCTTGTGATGCAACACGCAGACTTCCACAAAAAATAAATTGAATTAATGCATTGCCATTGCCTGAGGAATGTGGTCTGTCTTTTTCACACAGCTCTTCCCTCTCCCCATTTAATTTTGAATTAGAAGTCATTTCCTACCCTGGGCATGAAGTCTATTTCAAGTTAAAATAAAAATTAATCTAATATAGATATAAGTAGTAATGAGCCATGGACAGTGCTGTTTAGCTATGTGCTTTCTCTAAGTGCTAATTTAACAACAAAGGAGTCCACAGTTCTTTATGTTAGTCCTACAATTAGTTTCTCTCATATAGATCTATGGCCAAATGGATCTCTACCCAGAAGAAAAATACTAGATGAAAAGTAAACTGGGGGTTCACTGAAGTAAGGCTGTCTTCTAGACTTTAGCCTCTAGTGAGAGATAGCTAATAATGACTCGGGATTGTGGGAGGCAGTGACTATGTTGAGTAGGGATCTGCTAGAAGAAATTGGCAGGGTAGAGAAGGATGAATCCAGAGATGCCATATATGTAGCATTTATTCTTTTGCTGGGTGCAGGTAGAGAGTATTAATAATGTCTCACTTTGACTTGCAGCAATTCCAAAGGAAAGGTTATTTGAGACAAAGTTATAGAAAAAGGCATGGAAATAAAATCTATTTTGGTGGATGGGAGTGGATTCTTTATGTTTCAGGTCAAATGAAATCTTGCTGGGCATAAATATACTCTGAAAACATTTTATAAAGTGCAAAATATTTATATAGTTGAATACTTTTAATATCCTTGAAAAATTAGATATTTTTAAAATGAGGTTTATTTCATTTTGAACTTAAATGAACAAAGTAATCAACCAACCAACATACTACTAATGAAAAAGACTCCTTGCCCTGTAAGAGCTGCCCAGTAAATAGCCAATCCCAAGTAAATCCTGGGCCATGACCAGTATCTACTTAAAACATTTATTTTATAGTTGCATATATTGGCATTCTCTAAGATTGTACAATGAAGAACAGGTGACAATAAGCATTAAGAGAGAAAATTTCCTCAAGGCAGAGCTCCTATAACAATGAAATCATAAGTCTAGATAAAAACAATAAGGCTCCATTTTTCATATACATGTATACATATATATACATATACATATAAACATGTCTTTTCATATATTGTATATTTATATTTCATTTTTATATATAACACTTCAGCTAACTGTTACATTACTGTGATTATCTGTTATGGTTTACAATGTTCAGTTAGGAATAAGATTACAAGTTCTGATATTTAGACAATTTATGTCTTTACTAAAACCTGTAACACAGTTAGACAGTTAGCATGTATCCTTCCCAGCATAGCCACCCTGCTTTGAAAAGTACAGTTGCTAACTGTTTATACTAACAAACACATAAAACAATGTTGTGATTGATTGGCAAGTTCCTCATTTCCCTTCTGCAAGTATTTTTAAAAACGTTGACTCAAATGATATCTCTCTTTATATCTAGGTCATATATCCATTTTGACTTTATCTTGGTAAAAATGGTGTAAGATATTAGTCAATGCCCATTTTCTGCCATACTGCTTTCCAGTTTTTTCAATAATTTTTACCAAATAATGAACTCTTATCCTCAAATTTTAAGTCTTTACAGTTGTCAAACAGCAGGTTATTATATTTATTTGTTGTTGTAAATTGTATGTCTAATAAACGATGAGAATGTGTGGTAAAATAGGCTTACATGTGATTTTTTTTTCTGGCTTTCTATTGGTGAGCTTCTGAGACTTAATTAGAGCAGCTAAAAACTGTTAGAATTTCCTATAGATCTCTTCCCCCATGTTTTTAGCAAACATGGGATTGTGTAACCCTGCAACTCTTTTGATTAAGTGGTCCATCGGGAAGGAACAAATGTGGAGGAAACGTTAAAGTGTTTTGTCTTCAAAATATGGTTGACAGCACCCCAGTGATCAAATAGGGGTGGAAATATTGAAGTCTTTATAATGCTTTAGTTCCTCATCTCTGGAGTTAGCACCACTGAAAAGTCACCCTGTGTGAATGCATTTTCTTCTCTAAAAAATGAGCAGAAGTTATTGTATCTTTGCATCAGGGAGATTACTCTAATATTTCTGTGAAGGAAACAGGTTGAGATTGGAGCTCAGTTAGCAGGCTATTGCAACAGCCCAGAGAAGAAGTATTGGAATTTTAGACTAGTTTGAGATGTTAATGAGAATGGAAAAAATGGATAAATGTAAGAGCTATTGTGGAGAAGGTAGGTGGAAGCAATACTTGGCAACAAATTTAATGTAGAGGAAGAGGGAGACGTAGGAGTCAAAGATGAAACAATTTTGAACATGGATGCCTGGGAGAACAGTGGGAGCTCTTGGAAAATAGAGAAGTCAGAAGGAGGAACAGGTTTTGGTGGAAAGATAATGAGTTTGTTTTTGGACATACTGAATTTTAATTTCCAACATTTAGAAAGATATGTAAGGCATGGAAATCTGGAGCTAAGGAGGGAGGTCAAGGTTGGAGAGGCACACCTGGGAGTCAGAGGATCACAGAATTTCAATTTGGGAGGGACCTTTGCTGTCATTAATTTTTCAGAAAAAGAGTTTGCAATGGAATATGCTGTATTTATTAAGAAAGAGGAAGTTTGTTAATGGTGATGTAATAAAGACCAAAGAGAGTAATAACTGAGGGTTTTTACTTCTAGATATTATACTTGCATATGTATACATATGCATACAGGTACATGTATGCATGCATATAATATTCCAAAAGTCTTAGCACACTTTTGAGCTTTACTCGCTTATCAGGGCAGGTAGGTGGTGCAGTGGATAGAAAGCCAATCTTGGAATCAAGAAGACTCATCTTCCTGAGCTCAAATCCAGCCTCAGACATTTACTAGCTATGTGACCCTGGGCAAGTCACTTAATCCTGATTGCCTAAAAAAAAAAAAAAAAGATCAAAGCCGTAGAAACTTGAGAATATGCATGCCTGTCATCAGGGAGACTCTGCTGGACCAGGATGAGGAGGGGAGACAGAGACACAGTGACAAACAGACTTGTGTTGAGTGCTGGTAATAGCTCTGAAGAATTGCAGAATCCTTTCTCATTCTGGAACTTCTGCCAGACAGTAGATCCATGCTTTCATGGAGAAGTAAGACTGTTTGTGTAGAGGCCTTGCAAAGTAGATGCCCTGTGAAGAAGAAAAAATGAGAACTCTTTGTGATGACTCAAATTGGGTGGGTGGGGGAATGGTTCTTAAGTGGATTTCCTTCTGAATTTCGGTGCCCCATATCAGAGTTTTGCAAAAGTGGAATGAATTGTCCAGGATGTTGTGGGTTCTCCGTCACTGGAGGTCTTCAAAGCCATGGCTGGAAGGGGTTGTAGGGCAGCTTCTTACTCAGGCACTGGTTGGAATAGATTGCCTCTAAGAGGCTCTCCAATACATCCTGTGACCCTCTTATTGATGGTACTAAAAGTTCTTTCTCCCTCCTCGAATTTTCCTCTTTCAGGATCTCTCTGTAGTTTCTCTCAAGCCCTATCTTGTGACATACTTATCTGTATAAGAGCTCTCCTAATAGCCTAAGAGCTCCATGAAGGCAGGCTGCTACCTACTTGTTTCTTGTTTGTTTTAAAGAATTACAATTGTAATATGACTTTTAAAACCTCAGCAATAATAAAATGAAAGTAAAGTGGCTTCCTTAATAATATGGTTCTTTGCTGAAGGAAGTCATTGCTTTCGTTGGATTCTGATTCTGCATTTTTTCATAAAAAAAATAGTGCTTATGATGGCAGGGATAGAGTATAATTAATCTTTGTGTCCCTTCTCAGTGCCTAGAACCATAATATGTGTGCTTAGGAGAGGTAGGAGGTCACAACTGGTCTTGGGATTTCATTGATGTATAAAGTTCCTATGAGGAAATTTCTCTAGTTGTTCTTCTAACAAAGCAGATGGCCCTGCTCTGTTACTTAGAGTCCTAGACATAGTCTTAGAATATTTCCTGGAGGCATTGAGACATTAAGGGATTTTGCCCAGGGTCATCCATCCCAAAGTGGGATCTGAATCCAGGTCTTCCTGATTCCAAGAACACCTCTTTATCTACTATATTAGTGGATAGAGAGATGGCTCAAAGAAGCTGTAGCATGCACAACAGCTACACCCTAGTAAACCATATCAGTAGACAGGCTAAACCAGGTTGAGGGTAACCACTAGGCCTCACACCCATTGGTGAGTCAGGGGGATGTCTACCCCAACCATGTAAAGACTTTCCCTAGCAGAACGGGTGGATAAGAACAATTTGTTCCAATGGTCATGAAGCTGGCTAAAACAGGCCCTGTGGAGCACTTAGATCTTGGTCAGATATCAAAGATACCGAGGTCATCCACTATATCCCAGGCCATCACTAGTTTTCTTGACTTTTGTCTTGCCACTGGACTTCAATGGCTCAGGAAGAGAGAGTGAGACTGCCAACTTTGTAATGCTGCCTCACTTAAATCCAATTCGTGTGCAAGTCAAGACTACCCTGTGGTGTCACTGATCTTCTTCAAAAACAAAGGACAAAGGGGCAGCTAGGTGGTGAAGTGGATAGAGCACTGGCCCTGGAGTCGGGAGGACCTGAGTTCGACTCTGACCTCAGACATATTACACTCACTAGCTGTGTGACCTTGGGCAAGTCACTTAACCTTGATTGCTTCAGCAAAAAGCACCAAAAAAGAAAAAAAAAGGACAAACAACAATACACGTGTATGCAGACATACACATATTTATTCATGCTTATATACAATATCACGTATAAGACATATCTTTCATGCATTGAGTATGTAGAGATGGTATGTTCAATAAATATTAGATAAATTGATAAACTAGATCATTAATAATACATCAATAAATTAGATTAAAATTAATAAATTAGACAAATTAGTGAACTAATCCCTCACATTTCTAGCATAATCGCTGTTTTCTGGACTGTTACTTGGCAATTAAGTTCATAGTACTTAGAGCCTTTTCCTCTTATCTGTGGAGGGACAGTTCACTTTTGTGTCAGGCGATAGGATATTAACTTCTGGGTCATGAAGCATTACATTTTAGAAGAGGATGATGAAACCATGTAAATATTCTAGGGAAAACCAGGCAAATGGTGACCTATATGATGTATGTATGTATGTATGTGTTTATTTGTACTGTGAAATGTCCTTGTTACCATTTTTGGGAATGTGTTCATGAAAATTGAATTAGAGGCATATATTGCTTAAGGATAAACTAATACTACATAGCAGTTTGCAAAACTGAAAAGAGTTTACTGTAAGGTTCCTTTTAGTGACATCTAAAACTCCAGTGTTCAGAAGAATGAGTTACCTGGCATGTTACAAAGCATAGAATCATAGATAGAATTATGATATGCTAATAATAATAATGATAGCTAGAATTTAAATAATGCTTTAAAGTTTACAAAGTGCTCTCTCTATTTGATCTCATGTGATCCTCATTACAATCCTATGAGGTAGGTTCAATTAGTTTCCCCATTTGACAGATGAGGAAACTGAGACTGAAAGAGGTTAAGTAACTTACCCAAGGTCACACAGCTAGTAGACATTTCAGGCAGGATTTAAACTCAAGTCTTTCTGCCTCTAAGCATCAACTATGCCCTAAAGAACGACTGAAAACAGAGTCCCACCCTTCATTTTACAGATGAGTTTTACAGAGTTATAGGATTTGATTGAGAAAGGATTTAAACGTAGATCTTCTTGACTTCAAATTCAGCGCTCTGTGACTACAATTTGGGAAAATTAAAAAAAAAAGTCAAGTGACCAAAACTGGGGATATTCATACATAGGTAACATTGCAAGTAGAAGCATTTTTTTTTTAACAGAACACTTGCCTTGAAGTAGAGATAAAACCAAAGATTGAATTTAAAGGACAAGTAGCGTGCAGGGTCCATTAATTTCCTTAGATTGTTTCAACTCTACTCCAGGGAAAACTTTTTAAGAATATTCATTTCCAGAATATTCATGAACCTCTTGGGGTAATGTCTGATTTCTTGAAGGCCATGAAATCTGATCTAACTGTGATTCTGCACCCCCTACTCTGTTGCTATTGGTAGTCTTTCTGCACCCCAAGGATAATATAGATTCTTCTTGCAGTATTAATTTTGAATGCAAACAAATTGAGTTTTTTCACAATTTTTTAATAACCATATCATGACCAAACTAGCAAAATAACTTGACTGCGCCTACTTCTATCACATATACAAGTCATTATTATGTTACAGAAATTTTATTTTAATTTTTATAGACACATGGTATCTCTTCAACAAAAATTATATTTAATTAAAAAGAAAAAAGTATCTCAAATACCAGTAATGTTTGGTAAAGTAATATAAAATATTAAGGTTTATCAAAATATAATTCATTTGAGGTAGGTTTTTTTTTAATTTTGTTTTGTTGTAGCTTTCATTCAGCTATGATTCGGAAGCAAAACCACTGTTCATATTTTAATAGATTACTAGACAATTGATCAGTGGGAAGTTTCAAATAAACTAAAGTTTGTGGGGCTATCACCTACATTTTCTTTCTGTATGACTACATATTTTCAAGGATAAAGAAAGGTCCGATTCAGGTTCTGCTCTATCCTGAGAAGTAAATCTGTGCAATTAAAAGTATTGGTTCCACAATTAAGAATCCTCTCCGGAAAGTCTAAACAAAGGCAGAGATGAGACAAATGACAGGCCATTCTTATTCTTATTAATCACTATCACTGTCATTCACTCAATCAACAATCATTTATTAAGCATCCACTCCATATCAGGCATTGCTCTAGGCTCTAGGGATACAAAGACAGCAATTAGAAGATCCCCCCAAATTTTGTTTTTTTGGAGACATGCCTCTAGATGTTAATGCCTGGTCTTTCCAGCAATTTACTTTATATTTTCTTCCTATAATTTGTGTATTCATAACTACACATATACACATATGCATTTCTTCCTGTAATTTGTACAGTCATGCATACACACGTGCATTGTGTGGACATAGGTGTAATATCCATGCACATGCCTATGTGCGTGTCCATATTGTATTTGCATTGTCTCTTCCAAAAGAATTTAAGTTCCTTTTGGATGCGGGTTGTTTCATTTTTGTCTTAACACCCAGTATAATTCCTGGTACGTAGTAGGCATCACCTCTTTCATCTTGGGATCCCTAGTTTACTTCAAACCACAGCCCAAGCACCACTTTCTATGGAAAGTCTTACTGAGTCTTACCTTGTCTCTACTTTGTATATATCTATACATTTACTAGTTCTCTTCCTCCAATAGAACACAAGCCCCTTGAGGGTAGGGACTGTCTTATTTTTATCTTTGCCTCTCCTACTACCAATAGCAGATCCTTGATAAATAATTGTTGGTTGACATATAGATCTGAGAATTATCTACAAGAAAATGGCAAATAGGTCCATGCAAAAATAACGAGATCACTGAGAGAGAGAGTGTAGAGAGAGAAGGGAAGAGATGAGCGACCAGCATAGAGCCTGGCGGTACCTCAAAGGTATTGGAGTGGGGCATGAAAGATCTCAAAGCAGTCTAAGAAGAAATGGTCAGATAAGTCAGAGGAGAACCAAAAAAGCAGTATTCCAAAACCCAGATAAAAGAAATTATAGAGGAGGAGAGAATGGCAATGCCAAAAAAAAAAAAGTATCTTCCCTGCTGTTGAATATTCTTTCAAGCTAACTTAATCCTAGATATTTTAATCATAACTCCAGCAAGGAATTTTTCCAAGGCTCTGTTATGGAAATCTTAACTGGTTACTAATGTAATTTCTTCTGCTGCCCATGTTATTACTTTAAAAGCCATTATAATGAGTTTATGAATTAGACATGGGGAAAATGATTGCTAATAATTTATAATAATTGAGTTAAATGAAAAATAAAAAAAAATCCAAACTTTCAGAAATCCTCATGACATTTTAGTGATAGTCTGAAAGTGATTTCACTCTGACATCATAAATGTTTTCTTGGGCTGCTTTTCTTAACTGTTTAAGCAAACTGTAATTTTTTTTTGTTATACAAAATCTCCTCAAGACATTTATATTGATGGAAATACATTCATAGTTCACAAATACATGGCTCTATCAATATTTCAGTGTTCTGAAGTAGGTTGCCTTTTTTTCCCCAATAATATTTTTGTCTGATTTATCCCTGCAAGAATCTTTTCTCAGGAAGATAACTTCCTTGTGTGGGCAACATCCTTCTGTTTTATTTTTGTCTTAACACCCAATATAATTCCTGGTATATAGTAAGCATCACCTCTTTCTTCTTAGGATCCCTAGTTTACTTCAAACCACAGTCCAAGCATCACTTTCTATGGAAAGCCTTACTGAGCCTTACCTTGTCTCTACTTTGAATATACCTCTACATATTCCAGTTTTCTTCCCCAGTAGAATACAAGCCTTTCCCTCCTCCTGAACTCCAAACAGCCAACAAAAACATTTTTAAACTTCTCTTCCTCTACAAATGTTTCTGTGTATGCTTACTATATGAAGCAATTCTTTTGTTTTTTCCTCCATTTCTGTACAGAGCCAGAAAGTCAGAACCAGAGACACAGACATAGAAACAGTGACAGAGACAAAGAAAGACAGATGGAGACAGAGCTGGAATCAGAATCAGACAGACAGAGCAAAAAGTGTGAAATAATTTGATGAGAGTTTTTTAAAGGTGTTAATACTTTTTGTTCGCGTGTTGTTAATATATTTTCTGGTTACTACTAAAGTATATTTGGGTTTTTAAAACAAAACAGAACAAAACCAGAAAACTGATTGTTTGCCAGATTTCCACATCATGGCAGTTACGACTCTCTTTCCCACTGGAATGATTCGCTTACCATTTTTGGCATGTAGTTGGTGTTGCTGACACATTGTTTATTCTGCTTGTCAGATGCAGCTCTTGAGCCTGGGCATTAAGCCGAAATTCACTTTCCTTATTGATGATGCCTTTTCCTTGGTGTAAATAGAGTCATTTGATAGCCAGCTTTATAAAGTGATAGCTGGGCTGAAGGTAGCTGCATTATTTATTGAACTAGTTGCTGATGGAGATGTTGTGTTCTTAGAAATGGTGTCCATATTGTCAGCTGAGTATCCCAGAAGATGAAACCTTCATATCTTTGTTCTGACCACTGTTCTCCATTGCAGGATGGTGAAGGAATTGTATCCAGTATGCTTTTTCTCCTTTCACTATAGTTTCTCTCAAGTACAGTTATCCCTTCCACATCATGACATTCCCCATCATAGTTTTGATGTATTGAGTGTAGGCATGAGAAAATAAATGGGAGTTTGGGGGAGTTTTGTCTGTTTTTTGGGGGTTTTTTTGTTTGTTTGTTTTTGCTAGGCAATGGGGTTAAGTGACTGCCCCAGGGTCACACAGTTGGGGAGTTTTGTGGAACCCACAGATGACACATGAAGGCCAGCAGAGAACACAGAAAAAGGTTAGGAACTCAGAAATACATAAAATATATGTATAGTATTATATAATATCAATGCGAATTTTAAAATAAGGTACTGTACCTAGCAATTCCAGATCTTAAATTGTATTATAAAGCAGCAATCATCAAAACTGTTTGGTACTGGCTAAGAAATAGAGTGGTGGATCAGTGGAATAGGTTAAATATGCAAGACACAGTAGTCAATGATTATAGTAATCTATTATTTGATTTAACTCAAAGACCCCAGCTTTTGGGATAAGAACCCACTCTTTGAAAAAAACTGCTGGGAAAACTGGAAAAGAGCATGGCAGAAACTAGGCATAGACCCAAATCTCACACCATATACTAAAATAAAGTCAAAATGGGTTCATGACTTAGATATAAAGGATGATACTATAAGTAAATTGGGAGAACAAGGAATAGTTTACCTATCAGATCTATGGCGAGCAGAAGAATTCATGACCAAGCAGGAGATAGAGAACATTATGAAAAGCAAAATGGATAATTTTGATTATATTAAATTGAAAAGTTTTTGCACAAACAAAGCCAATGCAACTAAGATTAGAAGGAAGGTAGAAAATTAGGAAAGAATTTTTACAACCAGTCTCTCTGATAAAGGCCTCATTTCTAAACTATATAGAGAATTCAGACAAATTTATAAGAATACAAGCCATTCCCCAATTGATAAATGGTCAAAGGATATGACCAGACAGTTCTCAGATGAAGAAATTAAAGCCATCTATAGTCGTATGAAAAAATGCTCTAAATTATTATTGATTAGAGAAATGCAAATCAAAACAACTCTGAGGTACCACATCACACCTATCAGACTGGCCAACATGACAAAACAGGAAAATGATAAATGTTGGAGAAGATGTGCAAAAATTGGAACACTAATGCATTGTTGGTGGAGTTGTGAAATGATCCAATCATTTTGGAGAACAATTTGGAACTATGCCTAAAGGGCTATAAACATGTGCATATCCTTTGATCCAGCAATAGCACTTCTAGGGCTATATCCGAAAGAGATCATACAGATGGGAAAAGGACCCACGTGTACAAAAATATTTATAGCACCTCTTTTTACGGTGGCAAAGAATTGGAAATTGAGAGGATGCCCATCAATTGGGGAATGGCTGAGCAAGTTGTGGTATATGAATGTAATGGAATACTATTGTCCTATAAGAAATGATGAACAGGCTGACTTCAGAAAAATCTGGAAAGACTTATATGGCCTGATGATGAGTGAAATTAGCAGAACCAAGAGAACTTTGTACACAGTAACAGCCACGTTGTGCGATGATGACTAATACGGATAAACTTAACCCTTCTCAGCATTAAAAGGATCTAAGACATCTCCAGAGGCCTCGTGATGGAAAATACTATCCACATCCAAAGAGAACTATGGAAGTTGAATCGCTATCATTTTTTTTTCTCTTCTGTCGAGTTTTGTTTCCTCTTTCTGATGGTTCCTCCTATTGGTTTTAATTTTTAATTACAACTTCACTAATGTGAAAATACGTTTAATAGGAATGTAAACGTATAGCCTATATCAGATTGTATGCTGTCTTGGGGAGAGTGGCGGGGAGGATGGGGGGGAAATATTTTAAACTCAAAAGCATATGGAAGTGATTGTAGATAAATCAAAATAAATTAATAAAATTTTAAAAAATAAAATAAAATAAGGTACTGGAAACATCCCATCAAAGAAAAAGAACAATTCAAACTTCTCTGGTACAATGGGAGGGCCAAAAATTTTTCCTTGGATTTTGCAGATCACAGGGGTGCTATATCTCCTAATTCCCTGATTTGAAAGGGGTAACTGAATCATCTTATCTTTTGCTCCTTTATCACCTTCACCCTTTGTCCTTATCAGAAAGGTTTATATCTAATTCCATTCTAGGTCTAGCAAGTTTTTAGTCATGTGGTCTTATCTCTGGTCTTACATACAGAGAATTTTTTTTTTTTTTAATGATCAGAAGAAACCTCCTCCACCCTTCTGCTTTTTACTCTTGTCTTTCTTTGCTGGAATATTTTGTCTTAGCCATTGTATCTGTACGATGTGAACAGCTTTTGCCAAACTGGTGGCTTGAATTTAATGTTCATCTTTATTAATTACAGGTTTACTTCTGAGTATATCCATATTTTGCCATATTATGAGAAGTATATTTCTGACCCTTAGTGCAATGTGCCACATAAAAAAAAAATTAGGATGGAAGAAAATGTTTAAAAAAAATAATTTACCCTCTTTAGGTTTTCCTGTTAATAACTTATTGTAACCTGTGTATTTTGACTTTAGGACAGAGGTACCAAATTCATGTAGAAAGAGAGGCTATTAAACCATATACAAAGACTCCTGTGGGCTACTTATTGACTTAGAAAACGCCATATTAACATTGTCTATATCTATTGCATTTTCATTTATTTTGTTAAATCTTTCCCAATTATAGTTTAATCTGGTTTGGGCAATATTTGGTAGTGTAGGTGGGCATCATGAATCTGCTGGCCAAGTTTTTGACACCTCTGCTTTTAGGGCAAAGAATCAAGTTCCCTCTTAGTAACTTGATTATATGAAGCTACATCCTTTGTGAATTAGAGTTCTTTTTTTCTTTCCATTTAAAGTGCTGGATCTACTTATGTGATTTTAAAAATTCACATAGACATATAAATCTGATCAGCATTTTACACATGCTTGTGTGTGTGATTCATTACTCCACCTGGGAATAAGAATAGGAAACTTGATTTTATTCATGTATTCTTTTTATATTTAGTGTTTTAAATTCATTTTTTTCTCCTTCAATGCAGTATGTGTAAACATATGGAAGTGACAATCCAAACAGTTTTTCAGAAATTCAGGACATTCTTTACTGCAGTGTGTGCAGAGTGTAGGTCCTGAAGTCAGGAAGGTTCATCTTCCTGAGTTCAAAACCAGCCTCAGAAACTTACTAGTGACCCTGGGGAAATCACTTAACCCTGTTTGCCTCAGTTTCCTCATTTGAAGAAGGAAATGACAAAGCACTCCATTACCTTTGCCAAGAAAATCCGAAACTGGAGTCACAAAGAGTCAGAAATGACTGAAACAACAATAATCATTATCCAAGTGAATGCTTTATAGCTTTTATTTCTACATTGCTTATATTTCCCCTTTATCCCTTCTATCTCCCCTCCCAGATAGCCATCCCATAAATATGTTTTTTTAAAAAAAGAAACAGGAAGAGAAAAAAAAAATCATCAAATTGATCAATGAGTACATTTGAAAACAATCTGAATTGTATGTGATGTTCCACACCTGCGAACACCTCCCCTCTACCTCTACCCCCACCTCCCACCTCTGAAAAAGGATTAGGCAGGGGGAGGGCGATCTCATATGTTTTTTCTTGGGCCAAGCTTCTCTGTCGTAATTTTGTAGCATTCATTTTTTATTCTTTCATGGCGGTCATTCTTTCCATTTACATTATTTTGATCACTGTCATGTTTTTGGCTCTGTTTTCATTTCTTATCAGTTCATGTAGACCTTTCCATGTTTCTCTTTATTCATCACACGCAGCATTTCTTATGGCACAGTAATATTCCGTTATATTCATGTGCCTCGATTTGTTTGCTATTTCCCGGTTGATAGGCATCTATTTTATTTCCAGTTCATTTCCACAAAAAGTACCATTCTAATGTTGTAATACATGTGAGCCTTCCTTCCTGTCAATGCACTTCTTAGAGTATGTGCTTAGTAGTGCAAGCCCTGGCTGAAGGGATGTAGATGTTTAGCTGCTTTATTTGAATAATTCCAAATTACTTTCCAGAACTTACCTGCTGATGTTAAAAGGAGAAGATTGAATATAGAATCTGACAATTTAGATGGTATTAAAATTAACAAGGAATGATATTATATAAGGGAAAATTATTATCATCAATATTTTTAAAAAAAATATTTTAAACAGATTCTGTGTGTGAATATGTGCCTATAAACACATAATGAATCTTAAACATTTTTGCAACAAAGATATGAATTTTGTACCATATCAATGCACTGGACTATGATATTGTGCCAGTCCATGCCACACCATACCATACCAAACCTTACTTTACCATGACATGTAAATGATACCATGCTATATTAAAAAGTTAAAATTATTTGGCTGTTACAGCCAAATAGTGTGAACTTAATTTTCAGAAATATATTTAAATCATTAAGAGAAGAAAGGATTTTAAAGATGTTAGAAATGAAGTTATTTACACAAATGATGTTGATAATTACAAACAGATGTGTTACAGAAAGAAGGATCTTTTCATAAAATCTGTATTTTTAAAAATTGCATTTCCTTGAATATGTTTCATAATTTGGGCTTTTAAATTTATTTATATGAAGCCACCTCCCCCTGCAATTAATACTCATTATTGAGATTTGACTATGAACATACAGCATATGTAATATAACTAATTTCATATTGTGCTATTCAAAAGTTATTGCTATGTTATACTAATTCTATTATATATAAATATGCATATCTATTTATGTTTGTATATATAGTTTGGGGAAATGAGGATATAATAATGGTGATTAAAATTAAAATTATATATTTAGAAAAAGAATTGAGTATGTCATAATCTTGAAGTGGTATTATAAAGTAGGCTGATCCAATTTATAGTTACAAAAGGTCCCTAAATATCTTAGAGTTGGATTCTAGGGGCATCTACTTTGATGGAGTCAGTTTCAATTTTTTTTTGCTGTGATAAGCTCTGTCTCCCTTTGCTGAGTTTGTCTCCTTTGGTCTTCTCTAACCAGTACCTTTCTGAATTCTTGTAATCCATAATACATAGCACACCAAAAAAAAAAAAATCTTACTGGTTTCCAGCATCTGGAATGTATATCTGGAAGATATACATTATTCCAAATACATTTTGGTTACCTAATATTGTAAAGGCAAATTATGACAGGGTATAAAGAAAGTCAGGCTAGATTTTAATTCTGCTTCCTAAAAAAAGAGAGAAAAGGGAACTTATATTGGTTTTCTTGAAAAGGGACTTTTATCAACATTGAGGGCTGAGCAATCTCTGGCTACAATACAATACTCAATCAGTCTTTGTATTAGCAATTTATTCTAGTTAATAGTTATTGCAGTTTAGTGGGATGAGTAGCCTTCTATTATGTTCTTGGTATAATTCAATTGAGTACCAAAACCTGTTCATTTGAGGAACTTTCGACTCAGCAGTATATATCATTCATATGTGTGTGTATGTGTATATATGTGTGTATGTATGTATATGTATATTGTATATATGTGTATGTATATATACACAATGTACATATATGCATATATAGCAGATAGAAACACACACACACAGTTTTTAAACAGCCAAATAGGGTGAACTCAATTTTCAGAGAGGTATTGAAACTATTAAGAGAACAAAGATTTTAAAGATGTTAAAAATGAAGTTATTTACACAAATGATGTTGATAATTACAAACATTTAGATGTGTTACAGGAAGAAGGATCTTTCCGTAAAATCTGTATTTTTGAAAATTGCATTTCCTTGAATATATTTCATAATTTGGGCTTTTAAATGTACTTATATGAAGCCACCGCCCCCTACAATTCGTGCCCATTATTAAGATTTGACTACGAACATCTATCAGTGATGGGAGTGCAGTGGACAGATTGCCTGACCTAAAGTCAGGAAAACTCATCTGCCTGAGTTCAAATCTGGCCTCAAATAGTTACTAGCTTTGTGACTGTGGGCAAGTCATTTCCCCCTGTTTGCCTCAGTTTCCTCATCTATAAAATGAGCTGGAGAAAGAAATGATAAACAATTTCAGCATCTTTGCCAAGAAAGCCCCAAAGGGAGTCAACAAAGAGTAGGGCATGACTGAAAAAACAACCAGGCAACAACACAAAAAGGATCCCTTCTAGTTACCACATTCTATTCTGCCATAATCCTAGTCTAAGAGACAACAAAGCACTTTCAAACACATTATCTTATTTAACCGTCACCACAATTATCTAGGGGCAGGGAGGGAGGGAAGAGTAGGAAATGATGGGTCATTATCCCAATTTTAAGGAAGAGGAGCCGGGGCTCCAAGAGATTAAAGGACTTTCTGAAGGTCACACAAACAGTACATGGGAGACCCACGGCTAGAACCCTCATCTTCTGAATTCCATGTTCATTTTATTAATCTTCATCATATAGGATAATGGAGAAGTACCATGGTGTAGCAGATAGAGAGCTGGCATCTGATCCTGGAAGACATAGGGCCAAGTGCTGCCTTTAACATCTACCGACTGTGTGACGGGGGACAAAGTATGCTTCCTTGTGCTAGTCAAGTCAAGAGGCTGCAAGCTGCAGCCTTGCTGATCAGAATTGTTAGAGCCATTTTTCTCATTCAGAGTACCCGACACCAATGAAATCACAGGTCTGGATGTGTAATTTCATTGGAATAAAGAACCACACACAAATAAGCCACACACGTACATATGTATGTGTTTATAAAATGTAAGCTGTCCCAAAGGTCTTGATGCAGTTAAAAAAAAATAACACACTAATACTTTTTGAACACTGTGAATATACTACCTTTGTCATTGCTTCGGTCCTTGTTCTAGGTAGAGAAGGGGACAGAGAGTAAGATTTTAAGTTAGGAAGATCTAAGTTCAAATTCTGCCTCTGAAATTTACTAGTTATGTAACCCTAGGAAAGTTACTTAAGCTCAGCCTCAGTTTCCTCATCTGTAAAATGGGATGGTGGTAGCATCTACATTATAGGATTGTTGTAAGAATCAAGTGAGTTAACAAAGTACTTTGCAAATCTGCTATTTAAATATGCTAATTATAAGCTATTACTATTCTTTTCATATTGAGCTTTAGATTTTATATTATGCTTCATATGTTATATTAACATGGTTCATCAGTGTACCTATGTGATATTGCTTCCTGCCCCATGCTTCGCATACAACCCATTATGGACCAAGAACTTGGTATATGTTTAATAATCAATTTTAATTAATTGATTTTACTTATTTTCATCTTTATTATATTACCCAGGACTGGGTAATACAAATTTGAGGTTCTAACATCATATCTATTAGATGGTTATTGAATTTATTAGATACTTAAAAGGAAAAAGTTACTACATATCATAGAGATGCGCAGGTTCATGTATAAACCTGTCTGCCTATTCTATTCTATTATGGGAGTTCTCATTAGAGTTTATACTTACATTAATTTTTTTAAAGTGGCAACAAAAAGAAAAAAAACTTCAATGAATCAGTAAATGAGTGGATGGGTTATGCCCAGTGAAACTAAGATTCTATGTAATTTAGATTGTGACTGTCACCATTCAATTATATAGGATCATAGACTTCAGGCTGAAAGAGTTCTTAGGGATTATCTAGTTCAACCCCAGCTTTTTACAGATGTGGAAACTGAGGGCCTGAGAAGGGAGTGGTTAATGCAAGGTCATATAGCCAGTGTTGGAGTCAAAACTCAAACCTAGGTCTTCTGACCTCAAATAAATTGGCTTTCCCCTAAAATTGTGTATATTGCCAACCTCCAAAAAATGTTCAATGAAAGTTCTGATGTTTTATGAGAAACATCATTTGGATTGGGATTTATGGTTTTAAAAAACATAAAAAAAAGGTCCATAGCTATCATCTTCTAACATGTAATAATTTCATTGAAATCCGGATCTGAGGGGCAGCTAAGTGGAACAGTGGATAGAGCACCATCCCTGGATTCAAGAGGACCTGAGTTCAAATTCGATCTCAGACACTTGATATTTACTAGCTCTGTGACCCTGGGAAGTCACTTAGCCCCAACTACCTCATAAAAAGAAAGAAAGAAAGAAAGAAAGAAAGAAAGAAAGAAAAAGAAAGAAAGAAAGAAAGAAAGAAAGAAAGAAAGAAAGAAAGAAAGAAAGAAAGAAAGAAAGAAAAAAAAAGAAAGAAAGAAAGAAAGAAAGAAATCCAAATCTGAATATAGCCATATGTAAGCATTGTCCAGTTGTACTGGCATATCCTTGGAGAACATCTATTCTAGTCCACTGAGGTCTTTCCAGGTACGTGACCTTTAGCTTCTTCCTCTCTCAGCTTCAATTTGCTTATCTGCATTTCCTATACCTTTAATACCAACATTCTTCCCTTAGGGTGAGGGGAAGGACCAAATGAAATGCTTCCCTAGACTGTACTGCTGTGAACTCTGTGCTTGCCTGTGGTTATAAGACATACATGGAAAATTAAACAACCTAAGTTGACTTGAGATTTTTTTTTTAAGAATATGTGAAGGATAGCAAAATAGCTGTGAAGAAAACACCAGCCAAAATGGTAACTAGGGCCTTTGATCTGTTCATCACGACACTTTCATTTTCCTTGTCAGAACTAAGTTTTCCCTAAAGCTACTAATTTATGATTATTGTCAATAAAATGCCAAGACAGGGAACCTTCTTGAAACACTGCTTCAGAAGTTCTGTATCTGGTCTCTCCAGTGTTTCACATAAAGTACTTTCTCTCTCTCTCTCTCTTCTCTCTCTCTCTCTCTCTCTCTCTCTCTCTCTCTCTCTCTCTCTCTTTCTCTCTCTCTCTCTTTCTCTTCTTCTCTCTGTCTCTCTTGTTCTCCCTCTGTTTGTCTATCTGTCTGCCTGTCTGTCTCTCTCTCTCTCTCTCCCTTTCTCTCTCTATCTCTGTTTGTCTCTCTCCTCTCTCTGTCTCTCTTTCTCCCTCTGTCTCTCTGTCTGTCTGTCTCTATTGTCTGTCTCTGTCTCCATCTATCCCTCCCTGAAATCAATTCAAATTTGTTGACATGCCTTTATACACACACACACACACACACACACACACACACACACACACCTCATGGTAGATATCCACCATGCTCCAATATTGGATGAGCTATCAGAACTTGATTCTTTGCCTTTAAATGTTTTTCTTGTTCTATAGGGGAAAAAATGCCACTGAAATTTCTCTAGGAATCTATTTCTAGCTAGAGCACTATATAGTAAACTATTGAGTTACTATGCAAAATGGCCTTAAAAAGTGAAAATTGGGGGGGCAGCTAAGTGGCGCAGTGGATAGAGCACTGACCCTGAAGTCAGGAGGACCTCAGTTCAAATCCTGCCTCAGACCAAACCTTGACTCTCACTAGCTGTGTGACTCTGGGCAAGTCACTCAACCCCAATTACCTCACCAAAAAAAATAATAAAAAGTGAACATTGGGTATAAAGGTAGCTGTAATAGTTTAAAAAGTAATTCTATATGTATGTTCATTCCTTCATGCAGTGAATACTCATTCAACAAGCATCGAATCATTTCTATCTCTTCAAAGTACTGTGGTAGATACCTGTAAAATGGAGCTGCATAGTAAATCCATTCTGTCTCTAAGTTAGAAAATGTCAGATAAGGAACAGCCATTTTTAAGAATCTTCAACAATTGTTTTTTCATATTTCCAGTAAAGCTAGGGAAACAAGGCCTATAGAACATGAACTCAAATTACCTGGCCCAGGGCATTGAGAGTACTAGAGGGTAGGCTTGGTGAGAACATGTTAGGAACTTTGAAAGCTAAATATATTTGATAACAAAACATATGTAATAGGTAAGTTATTATTGTTATTATCTCTGATCATGAAAAACCAGGAGAGGTTCTGCAGCACTTGAGGAGAGAAAATATCCAATTTTCTTTAAAAAAAAAAAAGGAAGAAAATGGCACCTGCTAACTAGACTAATGAGTTCAACTTAGATTCCTGGTAGAATTATAGAGAGGCTTATTTAAGGGACTGTTGGTGAACAGATACAAAGAGAAGCAGAAATCACTAGGACCCAGTCTACCTTCATCAAAAATAGGTGATAAGCCAAAATGTGAGTGGTATTTCATTTTCTATTTATGTAAGTTTAAAGATATCTGAAAAACGTGACTCTCAGATATTTTATGCATCTCATCAATTATTTTTAATGGGATTTCCCTTTTTTGCTATTTCCCCCCTGGATTTTGATTTGCTATATAGAAATGCTAACAATTTTTCTTGTATTCATTTTGTATCCTGTTACTGTGCTAAAACTATAAATGATCACAATTAGTATCTTGGAAGATTCCCTGAGTTTTTCTAAATAAGTTGTTGTATCAGCAACAGAAAAGGACGATTTTTTTGGACTCTTCCTTGATTATGTTCCTGTCTTTATTTTCTCCTCTTCTCTTATTGCAGTTACATTCCTAGAACTAAGTCAAATAATTGTGGGGAAAATAGAGAACCGTGGAGAACCCTTCTACTTATTGCAAAAGTTTCTAGTCTCCCCATTACAAATACTGCTAGCTATTGTGTGTGCATACATATAATGTATGTGTATATGTATACAGTTACATACAAATATCTCTGTCTTTATGTTATGTGTGTGTGTGTGTGTGTGTGTGTGTGTGAGAGAGAGAGAGAGAGAGAGAGAGAGAGAGAGAGAGAGAGAGAGAGAGAGAGAGAGAGAGAGAGAGAGACTTAGTTTTATTAAAAATGTGGTTTGCTTTGTTGGGATTTTAGCATAAATGAGAATAATACATTGTCAGACACTTCCCCCTCCCCTCCATATTTATTCACGTAACAATGTGGTTTGGGGTGTTTTGAGTTTTAATATAATTAGATTATTGCCCAAATGTTGAACCATCCTTTCATCCCTAGTAAATATTTGCCTTAATCATAGCAAATTGTATATATCTTTTCTGTTTGGATTTTATCAACAATTTTGCACTCACATTTATTACTGATATTAATCTATAGCTTCCCTTTGCTTTATTTTTGATTCATATATTAGGGCTACATTTGTTTCATAAAAAGAGTTTGGTGGCATTTAATTTCTCAGTTTTTTAGAATAATTTCTTTAGCATGAGTATTACAGTCATAACTCTTGTTGAGTGATTAAAGAATCATTATTCCATTTCTTATCACCTGTGAACTCTGTGTGTGTGTGTGTGTGTGTTTGTATCTCTAGCTTCCCTCTGTCTCTTCCCTCTCCTTTCCCCATTCACATTGATTATCTAGACCAGGGTGGGGAATCTATGGCCTTGAGGCCACAAGTGGCCTTCTAGGACCTTGGGGGCAGCCTTTTGACTTTTATACAACAAATCCTTTTATTAAGAGGATTTGTTTTATGAAGCTTGGATTCAGTCAAAGGGCTGCACTTGAGGACCTACAGGGCCATGTGTGACCTCAAGACCACAGGTTCCCCACCCCTGATCTACATTTAGTGATGGAGAAAATGTTGATGACGCAGATTAAGTTTAAAGGTGTGTCTTACATTTATCCTTTGGAAAGCCGGTTGTTAAACATTTACTAGCACACCTCTACCTACACCTGAAGTACAAATGCTGCATCAGACCTAAGCATATATTTCCCTTGTAATTTCAGATGTTTAAAAAAAATGTGGCATTTATGTTTCTGTCTTTTTATTTTGTGAATTTAGCTTTGGTGCTCTGTATTTGGTAGTCAGTTGCTTTTTCTGAGATTTTTGGGTTTGGAGAACTTTGAGAAAAATAACTATCCTGCCATATTGTGGATGATTTGATTTGTAGTTTTCAAAAGAACAAGTTCAAACTAGCAATCCCAATATTTTAAAGCTCTTCAAAGTATCATTAAAGTTCTCTACAAATAGCTAATAAGACAAAGAAAAACTAAAATGCTGAGGTATCACCTCATTTCCATCAGATTTGGCAAAGATAATAAAAGATAGAAATATTGTCAGAGGGCCAGTGGGAAAAGAGGCACGCCATTACATTGCTGTTAGGACTGTTTGCAGGTTTGACAATTCTGGAAAACAGTTTAGAATTTTATCACTTAACTGTCATATCCTTTGACCTAGTAATTCCTCGATTAGGCAGATGCCCAAGGGGGTTAATATAACAGAAAGAAAAGTCCCTTATATACCAACTATTGAGATCACCCTTATTTGTCACAGCAAGAAGCTGGAGGCTAAACATGTCACTATCAATTGGGAAATGATTGGACAAATTATGGCATATGAATGTCCTGAAATATTATTGTGACTTAAGAAACAATGAAAATGAGGAATTCAGAGAAAGAGGCAAAGACCTCTCTCATCTGCTGGATTGCAAAGAAAAAGAACCAGTAGGGCAATATGCACACTGACAATAATGGTAATATAATTGAAGATAATGTGGAAAGACAGAATTCAGATCAAATACGGTAAGTGACTAATGCTGTTTCCAGATGACTGATATTGGAACACACTTGCTTCATCTTCTCATTTCTTTATCAGTTAATTTTACTTTGTGACACCATGGATAGACTCTGGGACTAGAGTCAGAAAGATCTGAGTTCAAATCTGGCCTCAGAACTCTTCCTAGCTGTGTGACCTTGGGCAAGTCATTTCCTTTCTTCCTGCCTCAGTTTCCTCATCTGTAAAATGAGGATAATAATAACATACACCTCCTAGGGTTGGTATCAGGATAAAATGAGATGATGTTTATAAAGACCTTTGTAAACCTTAAAGCATTATGAACTCTAGCTATTAATATTCATAGTATGATTGTTGTTATAGAATAAAGCAAGGAATTATAGAAACTTACTGGAAAAGGACCATTGTGGAATTTTTTTTTTAAAGAATTAACTTGGGTCAGTGTGCCTTTGAGGGGGAAAAAAGTTTTATAACTGTGATAGAGAAAAAGAAAAGGCATGTAGGAAAAAAAACAGGAAAAAAGAATAAAAGGATATGATAAGAACTCACATTAATTAGGGATCTTAGTTTCACAAAGTTCTTTCCTCCCCAAAGTCTTGTGAGATAGGCAGTACAAATAGTGCTATCTAGCGTTCAAGGTAAGCTCCAAGTTGGCTCTCCACTGACCATAGGATCATAGATTTCTAGCTCAAAGGGACCTCGGAGACCATCTTGTCCACCCCCTGATTTTATACTTTATTTTGGTGAGATTAGGTATCTTGCCCAAAGTTACACACATAGTAAAAGTCAAAGGGTGACGTGTGAACTCAGGTCCTCTTCACACTGTGCCCTGAGTAAAGGATATTGATCTGGAAAGTAGAGGATGAAGACATACGTCACTGACTTTGTGACTTATCGTCTGTCAGTTATGTGTTTATAACCACTAAACATTTTACAATCCAGTCCAAGGCTTTTCCTAGGGATATGAATAGCATGAGGTAACCCTCTTTCTCTAAGATCTTATCACCTCCCACTGGTTGAATTATAATCTCTCTACAAATGTCTAATATATTCAGCCCTGGTTTATCTCTGTATCACCAACTGGCTAGTGGATACTTCCAACTACATGGTCTACAGGCATCTCAAAGTCAACATGTCCAAATGAGACATGCAAAAAAATTATCTTTCACATTTCCAACCTTTTCCCCTTTCCCGACTTGCACGTCCTTCTGGTTTACAACCTTGGAGACATCCTAAATCCTTCACTGTCCCTAAACCCCCACGTCCAGGCACCAAATTTAATCTCATCTACCTTCAGGTCTTGCATGCAGTCCCTTCTCGGTGATGCCACAGCCAATACATTGATTCCAGTCTTTACCACTTCTCATGTGGCCTATTGTAAACCTTCTTTATCAGTTTCCCTACTTCAAGTGTCCCAATATCCTCTCTGTAGCTGACAAAAATGAAATATTCCTGAAGTGCCGTCTGACCATGCCCTTCCTCTGTTCACAAGGTTCCAGTGGTCCCTAGTGCCTCTATAACAAAATGCAAATCCCTTTGTTTTTTGGCTTTTGTCCCCTTCACAATCTGGCTGCAGCCTGTCTTTCCAGGCCTTTATTTCCCTCATTACCATAATGCAATGATTTCACTAACTACCTTCCAGCCAGATCTGCCCATTTGCCCTTCCTCATACATCACATTCCACCTACTGTCTTCATTCTTGTTGTGAGCATAGAATTCTGAGTTTCCTTCTAAATACCCCTCAAATATCATCACCTTCTACCTGAGGCCTCTCCTCATCTCTCCAGCTGTTATTGCCACTGTCCCTCTCCCCCATTCATCTCCCACCACACCACCCAAAATTGTTTTGTATTAACCTTGCACACACTTTGTGTTTACCTATCCTGGTAATGCTCTTTTTGTTAAGTTTTTGGCTTCGGATCCCAGCAGTTTCTGACACAAGAGGCACTTAACATACACGTGTTGCTTTAGTTGTGGTTGTCGATAAAAAAAATACAAATACACAAGGAAAACCATCTAGTTCACAAGAATTCTGAGCACTATGTTGACCTACTGGTAAAAAGGTCTTAATTGTTTTTTTTTCCTCCTTCCAAAATGCACAGTCCAAACACAACACGTATTCAGCACTAGTCTCGCATTTTCAGGCTTGGTGGGTTTTTTTGGCTTTTTTTTTTTTTGGTTTCTTTGTTTGACATTTTTCTACATAGCTGCAAAGTAAAAATGAGCCCTTGTTCGAGCTATTAGCAACAACTGTTCTGCCTTCCTGATCACGGAAACAACCCCAGAACTCTCTCTCTAGCCATGTTGATTTATTTTTCTACCTAGTCAGTTATTTCTGGTTGTGGTGCTGGAATTTAGCTCATGCAACCTTCTGTGAGTTTCTATCATTATCATCGTCATCATCGTCATCATGATCATCATCAGCGCTAGCATTTATATAGTTCATTAAGACACCTCATTCAATCTTGACAATAGTCCTAAGAGGTAGATACTATTATTATTCTTTTACAGATGAGGAACCCAAGCAGACAGAGGTTAAGTTACTTGCCCAGGGCCATACAGCTAGTAAGTGTCTAAGGCAGGATTTGAACTCAGGTCTTCTTGACTCCAGGTTCTGTGCTCTATCCACTGTGCCACTTAATTATTTACTTAAAAAAAAAAATCTAAGTTTCTAATATCTAGAACAATATGTATGCCCAAGATTCCATTCCTTAGCTGGTATAATCTCTGATCCCTTTGGTCTTATATTCCCATTTCTTCCGCTTCACACACCAGTTCTTGGTTGATTAGAATGAAGTCCAGAATAGTAGTTTTCCTCATTAGGAAAATATACACAATATCCTCTCTCACCCTCCCTCACCTATAATATGGGGATGATAGGGGCACCTATCTCTGAGTTCATGATTACGTATTATGTATATGCGTATATGTATATGTATACAGACATGCACACAGATATATACACTCAGATTCATTTTTCTTTAGAGTAGATCTGATTTTATTTTCATATTTTCTTGTACAAACATACATGAATTTAATATATATGTTTTCTTATATGAGCATATGAGTCAAAAAATATGGCCCCATTATCTATGATTAAGTCTGCTGTGAAGGACCAACACACACACATACACACATACATGTATGGTTGTATACCTTTTTATGCATATGTACACACACACACACACACACACACACACACACACACATACCCATATGTGTGTTGGTCTTTCACAGAACTAATTACAGGAGCCAGATTTTTAGAGTTCATTTAAAATGCATGTTTTACTAATGAATAAATTAATAAAAAAGTATTCCTTAAGCATTTATTATGTGCCAGTCCCCGTGCCAAGTTCTGGTGATACAAACAGAACAAATGAAACAGTCCCTTCCCTCTAGAAGCTCGCACTCAAATTCCAAAAGACAACATATTTAAAAAAAAAGTTTAAAGGCAGTGTAAACAGAAACACCCAGAATTCCTAAGGAGGCAGAAATAAGAGAGATAGCAAGGCCCAGGGGTCCTTAATTATATAAATAGGTAAAATGAATAGTGCCAAGGAATCATAGGACTTAAGAGGAAGGCAAATGGTAAGGCCTAGAGGATGTTAGCAAACAGTCTCAGGGCAGATGATAAAGCATGCACATTCTCCATCTCAATAGTTGCTGACTCCCATCTCATTCAAGGTGTAGAAGCAGTCAAGCAGCTCAGGAAAAGGAGGAACATGGCAGGTCTTCCTGCTGCCAGGTCTTTCCAGATGGGGTCTCATCATGATGCCTAAACTTTTTGGTAAAGTTACCACCTAATTTAACTCTTTTCGCTCACATGCCAATTCTGAATGGAATTGTTCATAGGCTTATATTTCTGGGTCCATCTTCTTACCAGTGGCTGCCACCCCTCAATCCTAGATCATTCAAGGGGTGACAAAGTTGGAACTGGCTGGCCCAGCATGAATCACTTGACAACGATGAACTTTGTCAGCCGTGTTGTAAAAAATGAAAGAACCCCAGCAGCAATGAGTAGGGATGCTTGCCTTTGATCCAAAAAATGCTCCTTGGTTGGCACCAAGGATCCTGGTTTTCTTTGAAGTTCTTGACTTCAGACATGGATTTAACAATATCTTGACAATTTTTAGTCGTTAAAGGTCTTATAACAGTTTTTATAAGAGTGAGAATATATGTCTGAGTTGCCTTGAAGGGTCCTAGCACAGATAATTAAATTTTGCTTATATAAAATTCCTTTTGAAGTCTTCCAAGCTTAAGAGATTGTTTACCTTCTGATTCAAACTCTTAGCTCAGAGTTTAGCATGTTTTGCTAACAGCTATTATCCTTCTCTCCTGGGAGTGTGAGTGGTAGAGAAGTATTGGTTTGTGAGGTTGGTAGAGAGTGTTAAATTGCTTGGAGAAAAAGGGTCCTTATGAATTTGTTCACCATGATAATCTCTGTTTGCACCATCAACATTTCCACAGTAACCAACTAAATTTGATGTCCTCAGTGGACAGTCCAGGGGAAAGAAATAAACAGTAGGAACAGCTGAAGCCTCAAACAATCTGTGTTCTATCTTAGCTGAAGATCTTCTGTAAACACCTTCTTAATGACAAGTGTGGAAAGAGAATTCTGGAAAGTATATTAAAAACAAAATTTTCTAATCCTTCCAAGAATTAGAATCAAAGTAGATTAGATCATCCCCTCGGTGAGCTTTTTATAGTTATTTCTTTTCCAGTTTTCCATGCTTCACAAAAGACCTTTGTATGAAAATTACTCCCATCTTCAAACACTTGATCCCTGTTTGACATTCGAATTTTTTTTTTTGATACTTCACACAGCAGCTATATACCTCCATTTTCATGCATCTGTGATCACATCAATGTGGTCACATCTTCCACTAGTTTCAATCACAACTCGTCTACTCCTCCTTCTGTGAAACTATTGTCCATGCCTTCCCATAAATTGCCCATAAATTATCTGTACTACATACTGAAGTCTTTCCTACAGGTATTTTAATATTATGGTTTACCAGTTCCACACTTGGCTGACCACTTTCATTATGTGTCTGACCCACCTCCATTTCTGATCATACATTTCCTGGATACTGTGTTTTAAGCCAATTATTGTGTACAAGTCATCACTGACAAAAAATTTAAAACTGCACTAAGACTTTGGGACATTCTGTATATAGAGGATTTGGCAGTGAGGGAAGGGAGCTATGCTTTGGAGACTACAGGGATAACGGATTGATCCCTTGGGCAATCCATTGACAGAAAACTAATGGTATTGCTGAACGGATGACTGTACTTAGAATGAGAAGGGGAATGAGAGGGATGTATCTATACTCTCCCCATTATGTGGCCTGGTAAATGGCAAAATGGCCTGGCTGCGATGTGAAGCATCGTTGAATCTGATCTGTGGACTAGCATCAGCTAAAGGGCAGGAATTACAAAGCTCAGGGACTGGGGCATGGATTGGGGAGGTCCAGGTTGGGGAGAAGCCTGGCCTCAGTAGTGTCAGATCACACAGCCAGATGGCCTTAGTCTGTGAAAATTGTTACAACAAGGCTAATAAGCCTGTTCCATTTTTCATCTATTGTTTTCCTCATAGAATAAAGGCAAACAACTTCTCCTACCTATACTTTTTTTTTTAATTTACCTACCTATACTCTCCCCTTTTGTTTACATGTCACTTGCAAATTCCTGGCAATTCCTGTTTCTACTTTCTCTCAGACACCTTTTACACACACCATAGATACAAAAGAAAAATTAAAATTCTCCTGATTGACAATTTAGAAGCATATAAATCATAAAATCCCACCTCTTCTCAGTGTGTATTAGTAAGGATTTGAACTCAGGTCTTCTTGACCTCAAGTCTAGCCCTTTATCCGCTATGTCACTTAGCCTCTAAGACATTGGTAAATCTCATCTACCTTGTAAAATTTTAAAAGCAAGGATTGTGTTCTGCGCTTTTTCCCCTCCACTGTATCTAGCAAAGTGCCAGCAGCATCACTTACATAGCAGGCTTGCAAAGCTCTCTACCTGTATTATCTCATTTGAGCCTAGGACTTAGGTGTATGGGTATTATTCCCCCCATTTTATAAATGAAGAAACTGAGGCTTAGAAAGGTTAAAGGTTTTGCTCAGGGTCAAATAATTCTGTAACCTATTGGAGGGAGAATTTGAACCTATCTCTTCTGCCTTTATCCCATGCTCTTTCTTTTTTTTTTTTTAAATTTGTTTTCTTGTCAATTCACAAAACAAAAAACATTTCTATAACAGTATATTGAACATGAAACTGCAAAGTTATTCTTAAAACAATATTGCTGTTAGTGTATACAACATTCTCTTGGCTCTGCTCACTTCACTCTTCATTATTTTGTGCAAGTCTTTCCATGCCTTTCTAACATCACTGAGTTCATCATTTCTTATAGCACAGTAGTATTCCATCACAACCATACATCACAGCCATTCCCTAGTTGATGGGGATCATTGCAATTTGCACATAATAAGTACTCAAGAAACATTTGTTAAATTGAAGGTAGAGTTTAAGCTGTTTCTTCATTCCAAAATGTGCCTTCTTATTTTTGACTATTTTATGAAATCCAGTAGTCCATGCTAGAACACTGTGCCACTCACTACCTGTGTGTTCTTAAACAAGTCATAGAAACTCTTGGACCAGATTATCTCTAGGGTTCGTTTTCAACTATGATGCTGTGATCCCAAAAAATCAGGGTGGCATGCTGGGAAGAACCTCAGACTCGAAGCAAAAAAGACCCGTGTTGAGTCTGAGCACTGAGGCTTATTAGTTATATGACTATGAACAAGTCATTTGATTTTAAGGAGCCTTGGTTTTCCTCATCTGCAAGATGGGAACCATCACACACTACCTGCTTCACAAGATTGTTGTGAGGTATATGCTTTGTAAACTTGACATGCTGTACAGATAGGAATTGTTCTTATCATAAAATGAATTTAAGGCAAATGGTGTAAATCTTAGCAAATTGGCCAGTTTGTCTAAAATCAACTCTATATGCAATTCCTTCCTAGTTTGGCCACAAAAATCTCTTAAGCAATTTGGAAAATGGGAAGAACAAACAGCACTATAATGTGGTGAAAAGAGAATAGGAGTTTGGCTCCTAGCCCCAGCTCTGTCCCTGACTTGCTGCGTGATCATGCATTGGTTGCATAACCTGTCTGCACCTGGATTTCTTCAGCTATAAAATGAGTGGTCTGGATTAGATAACCTCTAGATTCCTTTACAATCCTTTTGTGGAGTCTGGAATTTTAACTGGAATATTCCATAAGAAAATTAGGCTGGAAATAATTTGATTTTATGGGAAAAAGAAACCAGTAAAATACACATATACACCTATACATATGTGTGTATGTGTAAATAGATATGTATATACATATATACATGTGTATGTGTGTTTCCTAGCATGTATATTTTTATGCCCTAGTTCCGGCCCTGATCACCTCCATTAAGAGACTTCCAATTGGTTTTCCTGCCTTCATCTCTCCCCACCCCAATCAACTACCCATGTTTATTTTCCTGAAGTGTTAAGTAGGACCATATTACCCCTCCCCTGCCCCCACTCAGTTTTTTCTGTTACCTCCAGGATCAAATATGAAGTCATTTGTGTTGATATTTAAAGTTGTTCACAATCTGGCAGCCTCTTCCTACCTTTCCAGTCTCCTTACATTTTCCTCATGACCACACAGTCTATGATTCAGCAACACTCTCCCGCCTACAGTTGCTGGCTCCTATCTCAGAGCCTTTGAATTGGCCGCCCCTACCCCATCTGTCCCCCTTCTCCTTCCCCCCATCATGGCTGGAACACTCCCACCTGACCTTTAGCTTTTACAATCTCTGGATCCCTTCAAGACTCAGCTCCAATTCCACCTACTGCACAGGGCCTTTCCAGTCCTCCCCACAGCTAGAAATATTTCCTCCAAGGTTGCCTTTCACCTGCTCTCTTTGTGTCTTGTATGTACCCATTTATTTAAATGTGGCCTCCCCCATTCCTATGAAAGTTCCTTTGTGGAAGAGACCACTTCTGTCTTCCTTTGTATTTCTAAGCACTTAACTGAGTCCTTCAAGTCAACACCATATAACAGAAGTCATGCTGGATTTATAGTCAGGATTTGGGTTCAAATCCCAGATCTGCTGATTACTCCTGTAACTATAGCCAAGCCCAGAGCCCCGCACATAGTAAGTGTATTTGTCAACTGATTAAAGAGAAGAGCCTTTTAAATTTTGCATTTTTCCAGGCAAAGGAAAAGAGTTGATTGGCAGTTCTGTTTGTAGTCAAACATATGGCAAACATTTATAATTTTAACAGGCCAAAATTAAGCTAAAGTTGAAAATGTGATTACTAATGAATCGTGAGATATTGTGAGCACATTTGTAGCTGTTGTATGTTTCCCACACCTGCATTAATGTGTATACTTTCTTATAATCTTTCTGTATACATTCCAGATGTCACAAGGTTTGCATACTTTGTGGGGGAATTCCTTTAATCAATTTAGTTATATGCTTGTAGAACACTGTACACTGTAACACTAACATTGTTCAAAAGCAGTGTGTGCATTTGTAAAGACAAACGGAACATATATAGTTCATAAGCCATGGTAAAAGGCTGATCAAATTTTCTGAACAGATCAAAGCCATATTTTGAGGCCTGGAGGATAGTACTTTCCCGTATCCTATTTGAATGCTGGCAGATCTGCTATTGATCCTGAAAGTCTGATCTATTGGAACTTCTTCTATCCTACTACACAAATATGCTTTTGAATGGGGACAGACATCATCCCCAAACTATTTCCAATCTAGAAATATATTTTGCATCCAATTTTACTGGATCACATCCACTCTGAGATGTGAGTGATGTTCTCATTGACTTAAAAGTTTCTGTTTCTTGATATCGGTTAGAGAACTGGCCACAGAGTCAGGGAGATTTGAGCTCCGCCTTGCCTGTGACCCACACTTGCTGTATGACCCTTGGCAAGTCTCTTCACCAGGCAGTGCCCCTGGGAATTAGGCTCATCAGTTGCAGAACAGCTGTGGATCTGCATTGGTAGAGGGGGTTTCCTTACTGGGTGTTCCCCACACCCAGGTCAGGACCAAAATAATAAAAATAATAATCTCTGCAAGCCTGTCCAAATCAGTGTTATTTCGTTTAGACTGAGCTTCTAGCAGGTAAGAATGCTGTTTATAGCCTTTCTATACGGTGCCTAACACAGTGTAGTTAGACATTTAATACGTGATCACGGAATATCAGAGTTAGAGCTGGACAGGAGCAGATCAGGCCCTCGTTGACCAGTCCCCTTCTCCCACCCCTCCTTACAGATGTATCGTCCTGTATTTCAGCCTCAGGAAATTGAATGCCAGCCAAAGCTCTACATTGGATTGACTTTTGCTATTTCCTTTTTGCTATTTTTTTTATAGAATTTCCTCATTTTATAGATGAAGAAACCGATACCTGTAAAATAAACTTATAATTCTGTAGTGTTCCAACTCAGTAACCTCTACAAACCCTACACTAACTACTCTAGCCTTGTAACTGCACCTTCCACCCCATGACAAACCTTTCACCTTTGCTCATAGTGAAATGAAAGCCTTCCCTCCTCTTGCTTTCTAAATTCTATCTCAAAGGTCTATCTCAAGTCCAGAGGCCTCCATATGACTTTCTTTGACTACTAATTAATTACCCTAATCAATATCCAGTTGTTCTGAGCTGAGTAGCCCATTCCCATGGTTCAGCTTCAGGACTGGAACAAAATGAGACAATCCAAGACCTTCTAAGATTTACTGAACACAAACAACCCTAGAATGGAAAGGTTATTCGGCGAAGATGCAGCATTGGTTGATTTGGGCACAGCGCCCCCCACCCCTATGTTTGTCACAGTGGTACAAACCAGTCCACATCGTGTGTCAAAGCTGTGAGTGACTCTTCACACGCTGGAATGTTTTGTACTGAGTCAACCACAGGCTGTGTCTAGAAGTCAAGTCTACATCCCCCAGACCGACCAACTTTCACAGTTATCACATTTTTGGGGAAAACCATAGTTCGGCCTCTGTGGCAGGGAATCTGGGAGGCACTGCTGGTATCACACTGACGGGAACCATTTCATTTCCTAGAGACAGAGTGTTCTAGAGGCATTTAGGGGACAGATTGGATGGAGCACTAGATCTGGAGTCAGGAAAACCTGAGTTCAAATCTGGCCTCAGAGGTGGGTGACCCTGGGTAGCTCACCTATAAAATGGGGATAATAATAGTACCTACCTCTCTGGGTTGTGGTGAGGATCAAATGCGATAGTGTTCGTTAAACCCTTACCACAGTGCCTGGCACATGGGAGCCATGTGATAAACATTTGTTTCTTTCCTTCCTTCCTGTCTCTGGGTGGCTCCCAAAGCCTGAAATGTTTTTCCTCCTCACTTTGTTCTCTTGTAATCCCTACCTCCCTTCAAAGCTCAGGAGCTCAACCACCTTCTTTCCTGACTCACTCAGTTGTTAGAGATCTTCTTTCCCCATTACTTTCTATTTGCCATATACACAGATATAGATATGCCTATCTATCATCTATCTATCTATCTATCTACATTGCTTTTATGCAAAATGACCTCATGCCAGGGATGATTTTCTTAACTTTTTGCAATCCCTTTTCTCCTTCAAAACACTTGAACTCAGGAGCCAGCTTACCCTTCCTTAAGACCTCTCTTGGTTTTCCCAGCTATCAATGCTTCATGCCATACACCCTCCACCCCCTGTATATTGTTTATTTTACATTGACTTATCCACATCCATGCTATTTCCCCTGCTACAATATAAGATTCTTGAGGGCAGGGAATATCTCGTTTTGCCATCGTATTTCCAGCATCTACCACAGGGCCTGGCCACACTATCAGGTAGTTAATAAATGCTTGCTGATTTTAATTTAATTGTTTTGAAATCATCTTGGCACAGCCATAGTGTTGACAGTATTTTTGCATTGGAGAGAACAGTAATACACTTGGCTTAATAGATTGAGATTTAGGAAGCTTTGAAAACTTTAATAGATTTGGATGGATAAGTTTTAATTGGTTTGCTCAAGACAGGGTTGATGAAATCCTTAATATTTTCAGCCTTTTTTAATGCCTTGTTTTTAAACATTTTTTTTCATATTTACCTATAATATTGAAACCACTATCATTCATTCCAATAAATTAATATTTTTCTGTTTTTAAAGTCAGATTCACCATTCAAAATTGTTGTTGACATTGGGGGTTCTTAAGCTGGGGGACCTTGAACTTTATCTTAAAATACTTTGATAACTGTATTATAATACAATTGATTTTCCTTGTAATCACATGTATTTTATATTTTTAAAAAATATTATTCTGAGAAGGGGTTCATGGGTTTCACCAACCTGACAAAAGAGCTCTGTGACACACACACAAAAGGTAAGAACCCGTGATTCTAGGCTCAGGTTTTTTGGTGGTTTGTGATTGTTCCCTCCAGATAGTTAATTTTAGGTTTTATTTGACACAAACAAACAAAAAAACTGTGCAACATATTTTATTCATCTTCATCACTCCTCAGTCTGGTGTTTGGGTTGGTGATACTAGTGGCCAGCTCAGCTACTATCTCTACAATGATGAATTCTTGAAAACATATTGTGAGTCATCTCTACATAGTAAGATTTCTTACACAGCAAGAGTACTTCCTGGTCTCTGACACTGTGTTCCAAATATTTTCTGAATCCTCTGTCTGGAATTTATTTGCATCTTCTTATTTTTCCCATGCCCAGAATTTGGACATAAAGATCTTTTCTCTAGCATCACCTTTGGATCCTATTGTCAACATCTCACGCTTGTAGTCAGTTAGCCAGTCACTGTTCATCTTGAAATATTGGTTTGAATGCTATTGGATGAACTTTTTTATTTCTTTAATGACTCAGTTGGACTTCTTGAGTTGGTTAAGGATAGCAATGTTTCTACCATCTCTTGATGGTAGCTATTTCCATGGGCTGCCCCCAGGAAGAGAGAAAGAGAAAAGAAGCATTGAGAGATTTCCTAAGCCATTCTCAATCTATAATCTATGACCTTGTTTTATAAGCGAGTCACCACCATTTGATTTCTAGTACCGTTGAAACTAACATTATCATACTTGAGCTCATTGGTCAGGGATCCCCTCATTCTTTTTTTGCACAAAGTGCTTATGGCATGCTTAACTTTTTATATGTTTTTAAGTGATTTAAGTTTTTTTCTTAATTGCCTTTGTTTTATACAGCATTATTGTGAGTTTTTGAGGATATGTGCAAACACTATAACAAAATTTGAGTTATACACTACAGACAAAGTCTTGGTTTTCAGAGGTTTGCACACGCTCAGCTAATGAACCAGTAACATTTACACCAGGAATTGAACTTAACACCAATAATTGCTACTTTATTTAATCCTGGGTATCAACAGGGGTAACACCACTGTGCTTTATTCCTAACTAGACATACAAATATGATACCACTTAGTATAATTTTCAAACCTTGGAAACTAAAAAGTTTGAGTAGAAAAAGCATTGGAAACCCAATACTACACAAGATTATTCTTCTCATGTGGGAAATTAGACTTA
The DNA here is from genome assembly GCF_003287225.1 of Phascolarctos cinereus. Lineage (NCBI taxonomy): Eukaryota > Metazoa > Chordata > Mammalia > Diprotodontia > Phascolarctidae > Phascolarctos > Phascolarctos cinereus. The sequence continues at coordinate 31,798,672 of NW_027556402.1, forward strand.
GCATTACCTTCTCGAAATTAGTAGTTTTATTATTCTGAGAAAATGTGGCTACCATAAAAAAATGAGCTGGGGGAAAATGAAAGAAGATGACTTATTATGAAAAATTAATTTTAGAAAATTAAGAATTTTCAGAAGTATAGCCGAACTAGAATAATTGCAAGAGGATTTTCATGGGTAGTCCAGCTCATTTAATTAGGGTGTACACCAAGGAGAAATTTAAGGAAAATTTTTATTGAATATTCAAATATATGGAATGTTATTTTATTAAATAAAAAACCCCAGAAATTATGCATCTATGTATACATATATATAGACATATATATATACATATATACACACACATATATAGATAGATAGATAGATAGATAGATAGATAGATAGATAGATAGATAGATAGATAGATATAGATATATATTTAAATTAACAATTGAACTTTAGTTATATATGAAACCCAACCTGGATTTGGATTGTCCAATCTCCCATAGGTGACATAGTCGTAGAAAGCAAAGGGTTGATAACAAAGGAACAAGTGTTAATGTTTGAACATCCAGTGATCCCTTCATGAATAGTGAATGCATTTTTTTTCTGATGAAATTAAAGGGAATGATGTCATTGGGTGGGCAAATATCATGTGTAATTTGGCAGATATTTAAATGGCTAAGCTTTGGGTAAGTTGAGTTGTTAAGCAAAGTAGGCCAGGAGTACTTAATAGAAGTGACACCCATGCAGAGGTAAAAGAGAACATTTATCTTTCTCTCTCTCTCTCCCTCTGTCTCTCCTTCTTTTTCTCCCTCTCCCCCCCCCCATTGGCCATGTTGTTTTTGAAGTAGGATGCTCAAACAGTAGGGAACACTGCAGAAGACATAAGCTACCAATAGATACAAATAGATGCAGCCATTTGAGGGAGGAAACAACTTCCATGATCAAGGCCTCTGGCAGCAAAAAAAAAAAAAAAGAGCCAGCTATTGACTCAAGAGAGTTAACCCTAGCAATCAAAGTAGGGTATTTGAGATAAGCAGATCCTGGAAGCCCTCTTGAATAAACCTCACAGCATAGATAATACCCACAAGAGAAAACTTTGTGAGGACTGTACTAAGAGAAAAGACATTGGGAACCTAAAATACTACTGCTATTGTGAATTGCTTTAGCTACATGAATTCCATATATGTGTACCTTACTACCATTATGTTCTTCAATTTGTGCCAGATTTTCCCACTGATGTGGATGGTAATTGCGGGTGAGTGTGCCCCAGGTTTATGAGAGGAGGGTGATATTTTGTAGCTCTTGCTGTCGCATATTAGTAAATACCTTTGCTAAGAGCCAACTGTGAATACCAGCTGACTTTTAATGGGAAGCACACCAGTGGTGGCTTGGGAACTACATTAGTAGGAGTAGGTATGCACAAGATGCCCACATCTAGTACCCAAGAATAGTAGGCATCCTCTGTATTTCCCACCCACGTGTGCAAGTGGAAGTTTGAGAAATGTTCCAGAGTGGATGTTGCACTTTAAAAATACAAACCTTACAGAGCTCTTGTTCAAATCCATCCTTTCCCCTTATCTTTCGACACTGCAATCTCCCTGGTGCAAGCCTTCATCACCTCACTGTTGCAATAGCCTGTCAGTTGGTCTCTGCTTCAAGTCTCTCTCTACCCTAGTTCATTCTATACTCAACTGTCAAATTGATCTTCAAATTGACCTAAATTTTTCAAATTGACCTAAAATGCAGGTCTAAAATAAATAAATAAATAAAATGCAAATCTAAGAACAGCCTGTGTAGTATCCACTGTAAAGAATATGAATCTTCCTGAGATCCCAAGAAATATTAACATTGGTGACATTAGTATAAAAGTGCCAAACTTGCCCTCTTTTGTTTTTGTTAAGTGACTTGCCCAGGGTCACACAGCTAGTAAGTGTCAAGTGTTTGGTCTGAGGTCAGATTTGGACTCAAGTCTCCTGACTTCAGGGCCGGTGCTGTATTCACTGCGCCACCTAGCTGCCCCTCCCCTTTTTTTTTTTTAATTGCACTCTTTTAAATAAAAAGGCTACTCCCAGGTAAAATCCAGGAGGGAAAAAGTCATCTAGGTTTACTATGCAATTGTTTACTAAAAAAGAGGAAGAGAGTCTTAATTTTTTGCGGTTGGATTGATTTAAGAAAAGGTATTGTATAGAATCATGTATAAAATCAGTATATTAAGGTGAATATTGCTTTCGTTTTGGCTCAGTGATTTTTAAGGAAATGAGTAGTCCCTGTGTGTGTTTTTTTTTTCTAAATTACATTCCTATGCCCTCATAAGGCATGTCATGTTGGTTGCTACAGTATTTTAAAAATGTATTTAAGGTATTCCTTTATTATATCCAACCCAAAATATTGGGGCATTTTGTATATTTCATGGAATTCTATGAGTACAGCATTCCTTAACTCTTCCTGCCATTTGTCATGATTATTTAAAAACCACGTCAGTGTTGCGTGAAAATATTCTGTTCTTTTTTAGAAAAAATAAACTCCAAATTAACTGGACTTCTAAAAAAAATACCTCCAAGATCAAACATAAAACCCTCTGTCTCTTAAAGCTCTCCATCATCTGGCCCTTTCCTACCTCTGCAGTCTTCCTCCCTTCTGCATACTTTACAATCCAGTGCCACTGGCATCGTTGCTCTTCCTTTCAGAAACACCCCCTCTCCCAACTTGCAGCATTTCCATGCTTGGAATGATCTCCCTGCCCATCTCAACCTTCTACCTTCCCTGCCCTCTGGAAGACACCTTTCCCAATCCTCCTAAATCTTAGGGCCTTCCCTCTAAGACTACCTCCAATTCACCCTTTATACTTTCCTTTCATATACCTGTTTGCATGGTATCTCCCCCACAAAACTATGAGCTTCTTAAGATTGGGAACGATTTTTTATCTTTCTTTGAGCTCCCGATACTTAGCATAGCGGCTGGAACACGGTAGATGCTTGATAAATGTGAGTTGTACACAGTAACAGCAATATGGTGCAGTGATTAGCTATGATAGCTCTGTAGAATGATGGAGTCTGAATGCAGATTGAAGCATACTATTTTCACTTGTTTTTTTCATTGTCATGGTTTTTCTTTTTTGTTCTGACTCTTCTTTCACAACATGACTAATGTGGAAATGTGTTTAACATGATTGTACATGTATAACTTATATTATTTGCCATCTTGGAGTGGGAGGAGGGAAGGGAGGGAGGGAGAAAAACTTGGCACTCAAAATCATACAAAAATGAATGTTGAAAATTGTCTTTACGTGTAATTAAAAAAAGGAAATATTAGTAAGTATAAAAAAATAGTAATAAATACTAATTCACTGACTGACCCTAAAATATAGAACAGTCTTTTTGACCTTATCTTCTTGGCTAATAAAGTCTTATCAACTGAACTCTGTTTATCTAGCCCTGCCCTTTGCCGTGGAGTGCTTATGATAGAGTTAATTAAAAGTGAAAATAGATACATTCTTTTAATTTTTTTTTTTGCTTCCCCACTTATAACAACCAGAGCTCCAGGGCCCCATACTAGGAGTTGAGCCACTGACAATAAATGATCAGAGGAGTTAAAAAGGAGGAAAAAAAATCCAGTTGATTCTTACCTGTTCCAATTGTAGTGGGCTAGAGTTCCCAGGTCTCTGAGGAACAAGAAAGGAGATTGACAGAGTCCGAAAGGTTAGGTAACTCCCCAAACTAGAGGTTTGTAAAAGAGGCATACTCTTCTGGGCAAAATTACTGTGCTAAATCTTGGGTATACAAAGATAAAACTAAAACACTCCCTGCCCTCAAGGGACTTGTTGTCTATGTATTTAAAACTAATCAAAAACAAAAAACATACAAGTTAATTTTAGTGAAAAAGTCCTTGGAAGATGGCGGAGGCAGGGGGTGATGAGGAAGTGGTGTCTGAGCACTTTTGAAGGACACTGAAGATTCTAAGAGGCTCACGTGAAGAGATAGGACACTCCAGGCATGGGGACAAGAGATAGAGTGACATGTAAAAAGAATAACCAATCTGTTTTGGCTAGACCATAGAGTTCATAAAGAGGAGTATAAGGATAGAAAGGTAAATAGGTGCCAGTTTGTGCAGAGATTTGAATGTCAAATGCAAGTTTATATTTGATCCTCAAGATGACAGGGAACCATTGGAATTTATAAGCAAGCAAAAGCTGAATCAGTGAACCCATGTTTGCTCCTCCCCCATCCATGGCACTAAACAATGAAATCCTAAAATGCACTTTTATCCATTCTGATTCTCGAATCTTTGCTCTTAATGTCTGGCCATCTTTTATTCACATAATTATCCGCAAGTGTTTCTATGTTTGCCTATTTATTACCTTATGTAAACCCCTGGTTTTCATTTTAGTTCAAATGGGCCTGTGTACAATTACAGATTAAAAATGACTTTGTAAACTAGCATTACTTTAGTTATCGGTGGAGTCAGGGAGTCTTAGCCGAAAGAGAAACAGTGTTGAAACACACTAAAGCAAAAGAAATAAATTGGTTCTTATGGCATTGCTGGAATTTCCATATATAATCTGGAAATTCTCAGTGACTAGGTGCTAGTATAGAGTGAATACGCTTCCTGATGGCAGATGAAAAAGGGTAGAGGGATAGAACAGTAGTTGTGTGTGTGTGTGTGTGTGTGTGTGTGTGTGTGTGTGTGTGTGTGAGAGAGAGAGAGAGAGAGAGAGAGAGAGAGAGAGAGAGAGAGAGAGAGAGACAGAGACAGAGACAGACAGAGACAGACAGAGAGAGAGACAGAGACAAGAGGAATGATAAAGGATGAGAGAGGAGACAGAGAGAAACAGAGGCAGAGACAGAGATTGGCAGCCCATATATATCAGGACTTACAATCTTTACATTAAATGACACCCAACTTCTCAGTGAAGGATATTTTGCTGAAAAGCATTCAGCAGCCCTGGAATTTAGATCATTCCTGCTTCAGAGAATCTATCAGGTGTTGGCTTAGAATCAGTCATTTGTTTTAAAGTTCTTCAAATTGCCAAGAGGTTTAAATGAGTAACTTGGCAGACCCTTATGTATGTCCCTAAGCAAAAATGCTCAGCTAAGATCATCAGTATCTATACTCTGAGTATGACAAATAATGCTGAGGAGAAATATTTTCCTGGTTCCTAGGTAGACTTATCACAGAAGTAGCAGCATCTCAGGAGTGGTTGGCAGGGGAGTGCAGGCACAGGAAAAAAAAAAAGTGGACATAGAGAAAAGTAACAATTGTCATAAGATTGGAAAATTGAAAAAAAAAAAGAGACATAGCTACCTTTCACAGAAAAAAAAAAAACCTCATCATGAAATTTATATATGCCCAAGCTTTAGGCAGCTGCCAGAGGTAAGATTCAGAGCCACGAATTCAAATACGCCCTGAAAATAGCTGCAGCTGACTCAAAGCATAAGACACTTTTTTGCAAATGTAATTGCTGTATGGAAAGCACTGTTAGTGACTTACTAATCTTTTTCAGCACATTCACATGCATTTATATTAATTTAATCAGCCCCATGATCTTGATTAAACCTGGAGACATATGTTCTTTGCATATGCATCTCTCCATGTGTGATGTCCTACAAGATAATTGCTAAAAGAGTCCCATCTACTCTTTCCATTTAGTCTGCATAAATTTGTTGTAGAGTAAGTTCAGGTTGATTCCATCAGGGCTAATGACAGATGTATCATAAATAAAATAAAAGCTAATGATGTAATTCTCAGTAAAGATTTTTTTTTTTTAAGTAATGAGTATGGGGCAGCTGGATGGTGCAGTGGATAGAGCACTGGCCCTGGAGTCAGGATGACTTGAGTTAAAATCTGGCCTCAGATGCATAACACTTACTAGCTGTGTGACCCTGGGCAAGTCACTTGACCCCATTGCCTAGCAAAAAAAAAAAAACCAAAACAATTAAAATAATGAGTATGGTTCCTTTATCCAGCATATAGTAAATTGCAAAATTTGCTAAATTAATATCTAGCATTTTTATCACAAATATTTTATAGTTAGAAAGGAAAGGAATAAGCATCTATTTAGAACATAAAATGTGTCAGCCACTGTGCTAAGCTCATTACAAATATCTCATTTGATCCTCAAAACAAATCCATGAAGTAGGTACTATTATCCCCATTTTACAGTTGAGGAAACTGAGGTCAACAGAAAATAAGTGATTTGTCCATGGTCATATAGGTAGTAAGTGTATGAGGCTGGATTTGAACTCAGGCCTTCCTGACTTCAGGCTTAGGGCTCTATCCACTGATTTTTCGACGACTTTAGTTGTGCTCTTGTGACAGGGACTTATTAAATGTGGCATGTTAAGAGTTCAGTTAAATCTTCCACCAAATGATTGTGGCATAGAAATGTAAATTAAAAAGGATACAAGTTACCTTTAAATGGAAAAAAAAATTATTAGAGGATACTTTTTGGAATTATTAGGAAATGTGAGGGAAAGCCAGATGTGGTGGATAGAAAGCCAGTGTCAGAAATAACTACCTTGGACACATGCTGGTTTCTCAGTGACACAGGAAATTTTCTAAGATTATAAGATAGAGAATATTTAAGAAGCTACATTAGTGAAGGGAGTTTGCACATACTGACTAAATTATAGGTTACAAATTACAGAACCAGTGAAATTGTGGAAATGTGTGAATTAATAAACAACATCAGTTGTCAATTCTTTGGTGATAAAGGATAGACAGAATATATACACTTCAGTTCTAGGTTATTTAAATGCCCTAACTGTATAGAGTTGAATTTCAGCATTTTGCTTATATATAGTTGTTAGATTAGGTATATGTTCCAAAGAAAAGCCTGCTCTTACATTAGAAAATAGAGCACCATATAAATAAAAGCATTATGAAAGTTATGAAAAATTCACTGTTCTTATAGTTATAAATAAATAATTTGTATATTAAATGAGAATGACAGAGAGAGAGAGAGAGAGAGAGAGAGAGAGAGAGAGAGAGAGAGAGAGAGAGAGAGAGAGAGAGAGAGAGAAGGAAGAAATGGGAGAAAAGTGAACAGCCTTTTGAAATTTCTAGTTAGTATACTTTTTGCTACCTCGTTAGCAAAGAGACTCTGCTGAGATGAGGATAAATTTTTTCTTGCCTCAGTGTCTCTAAGTCCCTTTTTTGTTTGAGAAGGTAGAGCCCTAGGGAGATTTACCTCAGTCGAAGTGATGATAAGTTCTAAGAACAGAAATGGTTTTCTGATCATATTAGGCGATAATTGAACCAAGAAATTCAAGGAAGGCAGTAAACAACAAATCAGTTAAAATAATTTCAAGGAAGCAGTTAAGAATTCTAAGAAGAGTTCAAAGGGTAGTGGTGATTTTTATGCCAGGCTTCTGTACCTTCTAGTATAACACGGCTGAGAAGAGATTTTCATAGCTATTAGCTTACAAGCCCAGCTGAAAAGAGAGAAAACAATTGGTTGAGAATGTTGGTTTAGGAAAAGCCAATGAGAGGCTTTATTAATCACAGTACCTCCAGAACATGAAAAGCTGAGTTACAGGTAGCCCTGAAGTACTAACTTATGAGGACCACCATACAGTAGAATTTTGAAAAAGCAAGCTGATAGAAGAGACTGAAGGGGCCTCTTTTCTTTAGGGAAGAGACTTGTTAATTACCGGGGCTCCTGATACCTTCCTTTCTACCTGCATCCCCACCAGTAGATGGTGAAGGAGGCTTAAAAATGGTGAAGTGAATGTTTTGGGGGACATCAGCTGGAGTTAACAACCAACGATAATAACAAAAAGAATTTTTGGTGGGGAAGCAGCAGAAAGCAATGCATAGGTGGGGGGAAGGCAGCATGAGGCAAGTCCAGCAAAGAACACAAAGATATACATAGAAAACACCAATAACCTTGTACCATCAGAGGCATTAGCTGACCCTCCACATGTGCCCTGGTCAGACATTTTGAATATACTTTACTTCACGTGTGGATACCCAAGTGTTTCCTATCTTCCACACATAATTCCTGTAGAAATCCATTCCTCCCATTCATACAGTATGTATGTGCTTACTATAGAGTAAGTTCAAGATTTATAGGAGACTGGATGTTACATTGCTTTTAATCAAATTATCTTTAATATGAACATCATATATGATCTGGCATACTGGTAAATAATAAAACATCAAGGACTCATGAGCTACAGCTTTCAGAAGATTCTGATACATATAATAGCTTGAACCCAGGATGGCTTAACTCGGGGTCCAGAGTGAGATTGTGCTGGGGAGTTATATATACAGGGTCTTCCAAAAATCTTAATGCAGTTTTAACTTTTGACATCTTAAAATCTTGTTGTGGTTCAGTCAACTCCATTGGGGTTATGTTGTCTAAGATACTCAAATGGTTTGCCATTTCCTTCTCCAGCTCATTTTACAGATGGGGAAACTGAGGCAAACAAAATGACTTGCCCAGGGAAACACAGCTTGTAAATGTTTGAGGCTGAATTTGAACTTGTGTCTTTGTAACTTCAAACACAGAGCTCTATCCACTTTGCCACCTAGTTGCCCCAGCTTAAAACTACGTTAGGACTTTTGGAACACATGGAGAGAGGGGGGAAAAAAAAGGAAAAAATAAAGGACTCATTTTCAAAGGACAAGCTTTTGCTTGCCCATCTGGTGTACATGAACATACCTGCTTTGCCTTCATGAACCTAAAAAAAAAAGACAAATGGACATCTTTTATTACTCAAAGTTGATATATATATATACAATAGAGATGTACCTGATTTTCCAGTTGGCTCCTTTTTATATTATTGACAAAGTACATTTTTCTTTATTTAAAAAAAATACTATCTTTCCTCTCATAGAATCTAAGATTCAGAAGGACCATAGGAGTTAGCTAGTATGACCTTCCATAATTTTGATCCCACACTGATGTTTTTTTTTACTAGTAACAGCTAGAACATATGGCAATTCAGCCTTTGCTCATCCACCTGATGTGCATAAGTCTACCTGCTTTACATTCATGGACTTAAAAAAAAAAAGAACAATTGAAGGTCAATTTTAAACAGACTAGAGAGTCATCCACTGAAGATATTATTTGTTGAGGGATAAGTTAGACTAGATACCCTTTACAATTTCTTAGAGGATACTACTCTCAAATTCTGTTGGAAGGGATCTTAGAAAACTACCTAGAAAATTGGAATTTCCTTTATAAGATCTCTGACAAATGAATATCCAGTTTCTTCTTGAATCCCTCCAATGAAAGGGACCCCGCTATATAGTAAGATGGGGAGCTAGTCCAAAAGAGAGCAGCACAATGGCATCAGTTGAAAATATTGGCAACTGTATACTCTAACAGGTAAGAGCTCTGCAGTATATTCCATGATTATACATCGCTTTACATGTATATGACCAAATGGTTCTCATGCATGCATGTTCCACAAAGAATTCCTATAAAGGCCCACATTTTCCACCTATAGTGTAGATATTTATTGTAGAGTACAGTCAAGGTTGATGGGCGATTAGAATGTGGCATTGTATTCCACTTAATGTCAGGAGGATATAAAGAAGGCTTCCAGCACATTGAGTTGGCTCCCTGGGATGAACTTTTGGGAAAATATGGGCAAGATTTTCAGACCATAGGTAGACATAGATAGATTGAGATTTGCATCATTGGCAAAGGCAACCTAATCAATAAAATTACGGATCCATTTGAGGGTTTTAAAATATGTATTCCAATATTTGCTTTCAATAGCATAGGTCTATTTAATATGTATAACATGAAGACTGTTTACAAAATTACTTGTCTAAACATCTATAAGATGTCTTCATTGTTATGTTAATTTGCATACATAATAGAGGAGGGAAAATGGGAAAGAAAAGAGAGGGAGATATTTATCTAGCCTTTTTTTTTTAAATTGAGGTGATGACATTTTCCAGATTATTCTTCTGGGCATCAAAACATGCTTACTTTAATCATTTTCATGGGAGGTGATCTCCATCTTAATTCCATGACTATAATAGGTTATGTGTGTGTGTGTGTATACACATGGAATAACTGGGTAACATAGTGGATAAGCAGGCTTCAGTTCCAGGAATAACTGAATAACTGGGTGCAAGTTCCACTTATGACACAAACTTTCTATGTGACTCTGAGAAAGCATTTAACCTCTTAGTGTTCTGGGCCAACCCCTAAGTCTATATATTACAGAGAAGGTGCTACCTGCATTGACAGAGGGGTTTCTTCACCTGGGATTTTTAGGAATTTGATATACTAAGAAATTCACAAGTCCAGTCACTGCCCCTAGTGCTGATATGTTTTAATGACTCTGTGTGTGTGTGTGTCTGTGTGTGTGTGTGCACGTGCACACATGCAGGTGAACATGCATAGGTAGAGAGAAAGTCAGACAGGAAATATACGAAACAGCTCTTGTGACTAATGGACATTAAAATTATCAACATAATGTCAGTAAAAGAATAAATATCTTTCTTAATACCAAAAGTACTCAGCATAGGATTGTATTTTTAACAGCTCTGATCAGTCCCCAGGAGTATGTAGGAAAGGAGACTTTAAAAGAGAGAAAACACATTTATATTAGAAGCATGATATAATGAACTGGGCCTAAAATTGAGCAGTGAGGAGAGGTGATTATATTTTGGAAATTGTTCAGTGTGTAGTGTCCCCAAGCTTCTCCTTGAAACAAAGGTCTGTTTTTTTTTGTCAATATTCTTCTGGTGATGCTATATGTCCATGAGTAAAGGAATGTCCCAGACCCCAAAGAATTAAAGACACAAGTTACATGAGGGGCAATAGATAATCCTCTTGTCCTATATTGCTTATATAATCTTTTCTCCCACTACACTCTAATTCCATCAGGCAGTTATTACTGTCTTACATAGATATATAGATATATAGATATATATAGATATATCTATATATCTATATATATAGATATATATAGATATATATATATATACACTTGATAATTTCCACCTAGATTCCTTTTCTTATTCTATTCCCACTACCAGGAATGCCTTCCCTTTTCTTCTCCATTTATCTAAGCCATATTCATCCTTTGAGACCAAGCTGAAGTCCCACATAACCTTATGATTTTTTATGGACTATTACAACCTTCGTTTTGAATGCATCACCTCTCCCTACCATAAGCTTCATAAGGACAGGCAGCATATCTTATATATCAGAAGCACTTAATACCTGTTTACTAAATGAATGAATTGATCTCCCTCTCCTCTGAACTGTAACGGAGCTTATTCCCTACACTACCCATTTCGTCATTCATACTATACAACATCATATATGCAGGTATTAGTCTTGTCTTTCCCAACTAGATTTTAAGCTTAATGGATGGTAAGACTATGTCCTATAGTTATTTCATATTGTTCATTAGAACCTGAAACTGAGCTTAGCCCATGATAAGCACACAAATATTCATTGAATAAATGATTACTCTGAAGATAAATGTACATCCCTAAGGTGCCTCCTAATGATGTTTGGAAAGCAGTACCTTAAATAAATATGAATTTGTTTGTTCAAAAGAAAATTGATGACAGAATAAATAGAACAGGCATTTAAGAAACCATAGTGTGTATATATATATACACACACACACATATGCCTGTATACACACACACACACACACATATACACACACATATGCACACACACACATATATACACACACATATGCACACACACACACATATATATATATACATATATCATCTCTTTTTCTCCCCAATATATTTATACAGATATGCAATGTATATAATAAAATATATCATATGCATTTTATATAAGTATATTTATACTGTGTTATTATATTAGAATAACATAAACATAATAGACTTTTACATTAAGGAAGGCCGTTAATTTTCCATTTTCTCATAGCTAGGACGGTATCTTACTATCATGCTAGCACAAAGGACAGTAAGATATGACTAGTGTTTACATTGTTTAGAGGCTGTTAACTCATTTTGTGTTGCCCTAGTTGTCATTTTATGCTATGGTTGTGTTAAGAATTTGCATGTATTATTTTATTATGTAATTAAATATAATGCATTAATCTTTAAAATATTAATATAATAAATATAATATAAATATTTTGCATGTCATATTGTGTAATATATTCTATATTATACATGTGCATACTTTTCACCTCAGGACCAAACAGATAGAAAATTAATCAAATGTTAAAAGAGACATTAGAGATTATCTTATTGAATCTCTTCATTTTACACAATGTGTATTTTTATACACACACACACACACACAATCTCACAATGACGTGGAAGTGATGAGGTTAATAAAAATAAAAATTGTTGAAACAGCAGTGACTACTAGAAATTATTTAATATAACTAGCAAAGAACTCTTTCTTCATTTTGGGGTGTTTGTCTTGTTTTGGCTTTGAAGGATTTTTTTTTTAATGTAGCTATAGGTAATATATTTTGCCTCAGTTCAAAATTGTAGAATGTAATAATTTGCTGCATAAATACTGTTGCCAAAGTCTGGTTATCTCAAGTTATAGTGAAACATTCTAAAGTTCAAATTAAATCATGCAATAGGAAATAGTATCCTGAAGAGTACAGGATCTCGTTTTTCATTTATTATAGCTTGTTGTTTTTGCATCATCAAGCTGGTTCAATAATTGCAGTGTGCTTGCAAATCACAGAGATTATTTCTGATCACAGAGTTATTATAGACTTAGGAAGAAGGCCTTAATTTCCCATTTTCCCAGAATGGACCGTAACATACCATCATGCTGGGACAAAGGACAGTAAGATATGATTAATGTTTACATTGTTTAGAGGCTGTTAATTTATTATAATTGTGTCGCACTGGCTCTCAGACCACGCCATAATTGTGTGTTAGGGATGTAAATGGCATAAATCTTGAACTCGTGTTTTGTAGAATAAAAGGTTTGCAGCATTTATATCCCTGGCCATTTATATAATAAATGTGCTGTACGTTGAAATAGGAAAGCAAAGTTTATGAGGAGTAATTAATTTTAAAGTTAAACTTCAGCTTAGACCTAAGAAAAAGAAAGGAAGTGGGTATGGAAAAGCTAGAAGGGACCTTCCAGTTCGCTTGCACCTCCTAACAAGCAAGGACCAGAAGAAAACCAGAATTAGCACTCTGTCTCTGTCTCTCTCTGTCTCTCTATCTCTGTCTGTCTGTCTTACCTCTCCTTTCCTCTCTACTTCTCCCCACTTACACTCCCTAATTCAACAAAGAATTAATTGACGGAGTAAGTTTCAAGTATGAAATTTTAAAAGCTTGTTGACTAGTCATACCACTTACCATAACTGCTTGATCGAAATATATCATTCTAAAATGAAAATCCTTTTTATATAGTATCAAAGAAAGGTTGAGGTATATGAAAATAGGCTGTTGTTCAGTTACGTCTGACTCTTTGTGACTCCATGGGCAGTCCATGAGGCTTTTTCGGCAAAGGTGCTGGAGTGGGTTGCCATTTCCTTCTCTAGTAAATTAGGGCAAACGGGGGTTCAGTGACTTGGCCAGGGTCGACAGCTAGTAAATGTCCAAGGCCAGATTTGAACTCAGCTCTTCTGGCCCCAAGCCCCGCACTCTATCCACTGAGCTACCTAGCTGATTCACGACAGTGGGTAGTGTTTGTGATAGTATCAGAGGGTAAAATAGTATAGTAAGGTCAAGCTAGCATTATATGCTATGTCCTTATCTGTATATCCTTAATTTTCATTAATCAGATTTCACAAAAACCTGATGCTAGAGCGTGGGGGAGGACCGCTCAGTTCTATAGAAACGATGTCATAATTCAGTGATGGATCAGCTGAGATATTAAATTAAAGTACTTTTGTAACTTCAAAGAGCTATAGAAAAGCAAATTATTATGATTACATGAAGACTGTAACTACATGTCAATTACCTACATTATTCGTGTGTTGCATTATTACAACACTGTCATAGTGTATTAATATGTCATAAGTAAATTCTACCTAACATCGTGGTAACAATAATCATAAATTGTGATTATTAACATCATAGTAGTAGCATTAAAAGTAAGATTACTATTATCGCTATGATGTTAGGCAGAATTTGTTTACACTGTATTAATAACCTATTACGAATGCTCATTATGTGGAGTGATGCCTGTATGTTTCCTGTCGTCAAGATTTTTCCATCATTATGGTCTTTTTTTTTTTCCAAATGAGATACACAGGATATGTTCATTAGTTTTCAGAATGCATGAAATCATATCTTTCAATTATAAACATGTGTAATGAATAAGACTATTTCTAACAGCATGCTTAAAATTAAAAGACTTCATTTGGTTTTGACCCTCTTTAACGTGGCTCCCCAGGCTTGGCATTGACAACCTGGAGGCTGTAGACTTGGAAACACAATACACTTGATGATTTATTTGCCTCACCTTCTGTACTTCTTATTCCAAGAAACAATGCCGCTTGTCTCTGAGGTGCAGTGTAAGGCCAGAACACATTCACATGACTATAATAATCCAAGGGCATGAATGATGAGGAAGGTATAAAACAGATCCTCTCATTGCCTTTAAGATAGGAAGAAATATTTTCCATATTTTCTTTTACAGAATAACATTCTCTTCTCTTCTAATTGATTGCTGATTCTTGTCAGTCTACCTCCATAAAATTTCTCGCATCCATCCGGATCCCCCCACTGACAAACCCTCTACATTAGAGGTGGGAAACCTGCAACCTCCAGGCCACATGTGGCCCTTTAGATTCTCAAGTGCAGCCCTTTGACTGAATCCAAACTTCACAGAACAAATCCCTTTAACAAAAGGAGTTGTTCTGTAAAACTTGGGCTCGATCAAAAGGCTGCACCCAGGGACCTAGAAGCTGCAGGTTCCCCACCCCTGCTCTACGTACTCTAGTGCAGGCCCTCATCATTTCATGGCTGGCCTACTGCAATAGCCTCCCATCTAGCCTCCCTGACTCAATTTCTCTCTTTTACAATCTATCTGCCTTGCAAATGACAAAGTAATATTCTCAAAACACACATCTTATCATGACACCCTCCTGCTCAAAATTCATCAATTATCCCTTCTTTGCCTCTTGAATAAAATAGAAGCTCCTCAGCCTGACATTTAAATCCTTCTGCAACCTGGCCATCATCTACCTTACCAGTTGTATTTATATAATTCCTACTAATGCCTTCATTTCCCACTAGCTTCACTGCTTGGTTTGATTCTACCACCATCCTCCTCCTCCTCCTCACCCATCATCCTGAAACTCATCATATTGACATGTTATCAGTTTTCATGCTCACACTTGATCAGGACCCTCATTTGCTTCTGCTTCCTGATTGGACAGCTTGGGAGTAGAGCAAAAACTCCTCCCAAGGTCTCTGTTAAAGAAGGCCCTTCTGTCTCTTCAAATCCCTAGCTTCCTTCAAAGCTCATCTCAGGTGTCTCTTCCTAGGAAAGCTTTCCTGATTGCCCCATTCTTAGGACATACTCCCTCTTCCCTTATGCTCCTTAGTAGATATTTTATATTCATTTATTTACTTACATGTCATTTCTTCCAAGTAGAATATTTGTTCTTTTTTTTTCTTTGAAGCATGCTGTTAGAAAAATTCTTATCCATTACATACATATATAACTGAAAGATGTAATTTGATGCATTCTTAAAATTAATTAACACATCATTAATGAGCTCCTTGAGGCCAAGAATAATTTCATTTTTGGCTTTCTATACCTAGGAATTATTGTAAGTATTGAATAAAGAGTGGTTGAATTTAATTGAATTGAATCATATCATAATATGATATCTATGAAGTACTGTATGCTCTTAAATCATAATATTCCAGGGAAGCTAACACAAATATGTAAATTACAGTGCCTAATCTATAATCTATGTTCATGTGTGTGTAAAAATTAAATACTTTCTTATGATAAAAAAATTAGCAATCGCATGTCAGTTCTATTTTTAAAGATGCCTCATAATTATTTTATCCATCAGTCATTAAGCATTTATTAAACACCAGCTGTGTGCCTGAAAAGAAAAAAAATCAGTCTGCTTTCAATGAGACTATATTCCATGATATAAAATAACACGTGCATGTTTGAGTAAATGCACACTAAATACAATGTAATTGCAAAGTAATTGGGGTCTGGAGGTGGGGTGACACTAGGCAGCTGGGATGGTTAGGAAAGGCAGTTGACCTCAATTTTGATGGGAATTAGATTCCAAGGGGTTGAGGGAACGTGGTCCTGAATTCTAGGAAAGAGACAGCCTGGCCAAGAATGTGGAGACCAGAGATGGAACAGAGCATAAGAAAAACATCAAAGAGCCCAGTTTGTCTTGGAGCATTGAATGTTGGGAACTCTTCATTCTTCCTAGCTTGTTTCATCAGTGAATTTAAGTTAAGTTGGCCTGTACAAAGGTTCCTTTTGACCTTATAGGCCTTTGGCCCTCAAAAAGAGTCCACATGTAAAATGTCTTGGTCTTCATGTGAATGAATGGACATTAACAGATGGTTGTATTTGTCTCTTTCAGTGTGTGGGGACATCCATGGACAATTCTTTGACTTGATGAAGCTCTTTGAAGTGGGAGGCTCTCCGGCCAATACACGATACCTCTTCTTGGGGGATTATGTGGACAGAGGGTACTTCAGTATTGAAGTAAGTTCTAGTTTTCTTTGTTCCTTGGACGTCCATAGAACTGGCAGCAATCCCCACAATAAGACAAGGGAGGGATCCCCACCTGACTGTCACTTAATCTTGAAATGAAAGCTTTTCACCGCAGGCCTTCCTTCCACTTGGCATTCTTTCTAAAAAGCTACGGAAAAAAGAGACCTATGTTGACTTTCCTGTAGTTCTCTACCTCAAAGGCTCCCTAATGTAAAAGCACATTAAGGAAAGGGCAGCAGATAGATATTCCACATGGTCAAATTTACTTAAAGGCTATTTTGCTTCTCAATAAGTTATTTTCTTTTCTATTATTGCTTTAACATACTATTGGAAGTCTAAATAATACCATAATAATATTATAATATACAAAACATACTATATATAATATATGTAAATTGTATGTGAATATATAATTTGATATATTGCAATGTACTAAATAATACGATAAAATATTTTTTGCAACAACTCTACCTTTAAAGTTTTGTTTAACATTGTAGGAATATTCTGTCAGTTAAATATTTATTAAGCTCCTACTATGTGTCAGGCACTCTGCTAAGCACTGAGGGTACAAAATGTGGCAAAAGGTAGTCCCTGCCCTCAAGGCACTAGCAGTGGAATGAAGGAGCTCACAATCTAATATTCCCTCATAGAATCTCTCAGCTTTTGTCCTCTCGTTTTCATTCAGCAGGAGTGACATGCTTTATTGGGTAGTTTATCACCTCCATCCATGTCCTAAGTCTGCAATAATACATAGGAGCCATGATTCTCTATTGAATGAAATAACACAGTAGTAGAAAGAGCAATGGTTCGAGTGGCAGGAGTTTGGTTTAAGTCCTATCTCTGGTGATTACTACATGTGTAACATGGGGCAGATCATATAGCCCCCCTTTGGCCTCAGTTTCTTCATCTGTAAAATAAAAGGATTGGATAAGATGGTGGCGTCTGAGAGTCCTTCTAGCTCTTGACTGGCCGTATTTGGTAAAGTAGTTATAAGCACTGAAGGATGTGCCTTTCAAATTGGGGGTCAATGGGCCATCTTAATGCACTGAGAAGAGTACAATTGTATTTGTGTGCATGTGTGTGTGTGTGTGTGTATTTACAGTTGGTATATTCTTTTCTTTAGGAGTACTTGTTAACAAACAAAGGTGTCAAACTCATGTCCAAGCAGCAGGCAGTCCACATAACTCCCCAGTGGAACAAAACCAGATTGAAATATAATTGGGAAATGTTTAAAAAAAGCAAATAAAAATGCAATACAATAAAATGTTACTTTGTAGTTTTCAAAGTCAACATGCAGAGGCGGGGATCTCTTTCTATTTGAGCTTGGTACCACTGGACTAGAGTTCTTTGAAAAATTCATTAAAATAAAATGTTTTAACTACTTTTGGAGACAGATCCCTACCTAATCACCCTCCTTGATTGAATAGTAATGTGTTAGGTAATATTTTATTTGAAATCACTTAAATATAAGGTATTTTTAGAGTTAGTATTAATTCAAGGTTATTACTTATCTTTATGTAGGTTTTACCATAGGATATTAAAATTTTTAAAAGAGTTATTCTTCATTGGGAGTGAACATTGTTTTTATAAAAGTATCATAATTTTACCACATCATTATTTTATTTTATTTTGGTATTCTCTGTTCATCTTTGCAAAATTTCCTTTGAAGGCCATATCTTTCTTAACTGGGCTATTAGGGTATTTAAAAAATGAATAATTGTTAAAAAAAAAACTAAACTAAAACAATACTATTCTATTCATTTAGTTAGGCAACTAGTTGAGCAGCTTCTATGTACAAGGTGCTGTGCAAGGAGCTATGGTTTTGGAGTAATACAGAGATATAGAACACATTGTACCTACTTTAGGAATGTACCAGTTAACAGAGAGACAAGGCATGTAAAGCAAAGTTAAGTAATTCTATGAATCGTTACCTAGGGGTGGAGCCAATATGTTTTCAGGATCTCTTAGGGGAGACATGTAGGTCAAGTACGCAAGGCTTTGATTTAAAAATCTTGTTTTAAATAAATAGTCTCTATGGAGTTTTTAGAATTTTAATTAATTACTTTTTAAAAATTGATGATCATTTGTCTTCACTTTCTACCTGCCCCAATTGAAAAAATAAAATAAAATAAAAAGAAACCCTTGTAAGAAATACACATAGTCAAGCAAAACAAATTCCCACAAGAGAAAAAAAAAAGTCCATGGACTTTAAATGAGGCCATAAGGATATTGCACAGTGGAGGAAGTGGGAAGAGGCCTTTCAACTCCAATTCTGTCACCTACTAGTTATTTGGCTCTGGGGGGATCATTTTATCATTCTGGGCCTCACTTTATTCATCTGAAAAGCAAAGAGATAGATTAGTTGTGTTGACTGTGCTCTTATGACTGTGCCCTCAGGGCCGGCGGGGCCTGAATGAACACGAGAGTGACTCTCCTCCTTTATGGGAGATATAACCAAGACTTTCTGAGGATACCCTAATCATAAGGGACTTTCCCTTTCTAGAGAACTACCCCTCCCCCCAGGGAGGATAGAATTAAGCCCTACCACAGGGCAAAAAATACCTCGGGAAGGGACACATTCAATCAACTAGCATTCATTAAGACACTGGTGTGTACCAAGCACTGTGCTAGACATTGAGAATGCAAACAAACGTAATAAAGTAACACCCGCTCTCAAGGCCCTACCAACATTCAGAAAGAACACACTTTTTTAGCTGTCCGGTTATCGGCACATTTAAGAAGGCCCCTTGGCCCCCCCCCTTGGCAAGAGGAGAGGCAGTAAATTGTACATGAGGAGCCCTATGGTGCCACATATCGACTTAAAAAGGCACAGATTAACATCATCTGTGTTTTATCATATTCTGTTTGCTTTTATTTGTTTGGTTGGTTTTGTTTTGTTTTTGGTTAGGCAATGGGGTTAAGTGACTTGCCCAGGGTCACACAGCTATTAAGTGTTATGTGTCTGAGGCCGCATTTGAACTCAGGTCCTCCTGAATCCAGGGCCAGTGCTCTATCCGCCATGGCACCTAGCTGCCCCCATTTTTATCATATTTTGATTTATTTCATTAAATATTTCCCCAATTACATTTTAACCTGGTTTGGGTCACACTTGGGAGTGTTGTGACCTGCATACAGCCTGTAAACATTGTGTTTGACATGTCATTTCCAGTACTAGGAGACTTAGCTGAGTTTTATTTTCACTGTCTACTCGCAACCTAAACTGTCTAAAAGAATCTAAATTAGCTAGCTGGGTTATTTGCCAGCAGCAACACTTCCTTCTCCATAAATATTCCTGCTAACACCACCCTCACATGATAATAATAGTAGCACAACCCAGTTGTGACCAGCTCTCTCTCTCTCTTCCTCTCTCTCTGTTATATATGAACATATATATGTGTGTGTGTTTGTATATATCTATATATGTGTGTGCATCTATATCTATCTACATATCTATCTATATCACTATTCACAATATACTTCAACTTGTACTAGTTTTTAGATACTCTATAGTATTAAGAAATGCTTATCAGGAACTTTTGACCTAAATGAATTAGTAAGTTGCCACCTTCTACTTTTATATTCTCATAAGCAAAAGTACAGTTAGACTTCATAATACTTTTGATTCATCTCTCAACAAATCTCAGAGGTCTCCCGAGGTTGCTTTAGCTTTTCCAACTTGGCTTTCCCCAGGACTAAAGAGGAACACATTTGAATGGAATTGTCCTGGAAGTCCACCTGCTTCATGGCCACAGACCCTGTCTCATGAATTTTTTTGAACATGAGTCACATGCGGACAATGTATCGTAAATGAGGGGAGGTTTTGACAGTGTACCCTGAATTCTCTAGACTCTGATTGTTAGCCAAGATCAGGACTCATTTTCTTGGGAATTATCCAGAATAAACTAGATTGCTGAAGAAAGAGATTTTGTTCATTAGAATAAATATGTGTGATAGTTGTAGCAATAGCATTAACTTTAAGAGGTGTCCTAATCCGTTTGAGCTTGGGTGTGTATTCTGGCTTGATTCCGAATTGCAAATAGAGGTGTATCCACCAATAGCAACTCCATGACTGCTTAAATTTCCAAATGGAATTCATTGACTTTTCTTATCCTACCTGCCACTAAATTGCCTCTGGCTTAAGAGTAAGCTGATTCTGTAGCAGCCCTTGCAGTCTCTAGCCAGATCCAAGCTCTCAGGGACATAAGCTAAGCTAGAAGCTTCATCCATGTTTAATCAGTGAACGGTGTTTTATTCATTAGTTATGAAGTCACACAGACCAGAGTGGGATATGATGTAGAAGCCTCATCAGGTGATGTTCTGTGGTTCTGCAGTAGAACAAGTTACATGGGAAGATAAGGTGATGGCAGGGATGCAGGCAAAGACCTGCGCGGCTAGTTGTCGATAGGATTCTGTTATCTTACTTTTACTGCATTATATCCATGCTCCCCAAGGGAGGGAATATCTCTGAAAATCCAAAGCTGACATTTCCCCACTCGGCTTTTCTTTTGCCACCTGGCATTTCTAGGGATGAAACATAGCTACACTTCCTATAGTGGGGATAGCCTTGTTAAAATATTGTGTTTTCATCATTTAAAAACAAGTATATCTTTTTTTTTTTCCTTAATAGCACTAGATTTCGAGTCAGACGCCCTGGGTTCAAACTTCAGTTCTAGCACTTCCTTCTCGTGTGACTTTGGGCCAGTCACTTAATTTCTCAGGACCTCAATTCCTTTCTCTATAAATGAAAGAGTTGGGATAAATGAAGTTAGCTCTAAATCCGTAATCCTATTATGGCCCTTACTGCCTTATGTTATCCCCTCTTCCAAGAATATTTAAAGTTGGGAATAAAACTTCTGCTGGCTGGAATGAAATTCTTTGACATGTTATGACCTGAGTCCTAAAGAGGGGCTAAATCTTAAGAAAGACAGCTTCACTTCTCCTTGGCTGGAAGAGAAGCTATTAAAAGAGATGGTAAGAAACTCCAGGAAAGAAAACTGGGCAAGTACGTGGAATTTGCCTGTGGTTTCTCTTAGGTGCAAGGGAACTTCTAGAGAAGAGGTGGAAGGGTCAGGGTGGCCCCTCTTGCTGCCATGGCAGCACAGACAAAAAGAAGCCATGATGGAATCTCAGCATTTCCAAGTTTGAACTCAGTTCGTGGCCCAGCACAGGAGGTGGGGTGGGGAGTGGATGGTCTTCAGTGGAAGGAGTGGATGGTCTGATGAATCCGGAGTCAGAAAGGCCTGAAGTCAAATCTGGCTTTGGTTCCCCACTGTCCCAGTTTCCTCCTCTTTGAAATGGGGATTGTACCTATCTGGAGTTGTTGCAAGCAAGAATAAAATGACTGTCTCAGACCAGACATTTGACACTTACTGGCTATGTGACCCTGGGCAAGTCACTTAACTCCAATTGCTTCACCAAAAATAAAAAAAAAAGGAAAAAAAAGAATAAAATGACAGATTTGTAAAGTGCTTTGTGAATCTACAAGCACTATGTAAATGTTAGGTATTATTACCATTTGCACACTGGTGTGTGTAGCTGAGTCTGCTGGAATCTGGGTTAGCCCAGAGGCAGAAGCTCTAAGGAGGGGTGTGGCTGCCACAGAACTTAGATCTCCTTTCTCTTCACTGCTCAAGATAATAGACATTGAAGCCCAAGTATTTCTGTTCTTTTTACTTGTTCATAATTTCTGATTTAATCATTGCTTTTAAGCTCATCTTACTCTAGATTTGTGAATAGAGTTGCAATGGAGAAAAACAGAGACTGGTCTTGCCCTACAGGTCAAAGTGAATCACTGGTAAATCTGGATTCCAACCGATGCCTCAGAAACAATAAAACAGAGAATGATACTAATTTAGTAATTTTCATAAAGATCCTTGAGTCCAGGCAAAAACATGTCAATCACCAGAGTTGAGGGCGGTGAGTAGAGATTAATTTATCCTTACTGAAAGGAAAGAGGAAGTATCTGGAACAGATCAGTGGTGCCCACATTCTCAGGGTGAGGGCTAGACAAGGGAGTGAGTCGCCCTCTTTTGTTTAACCAAACATCCAAAAGCTCACAGAAAGTACAGAAGCTACAATATAATCCCTTTGTTCCCATATTTCCCAGCCTCTCTTCCTTTCTTTTATTCTCCCCTTCCTATCTTTCTTCTACCTGAAGCTCCATCTTTTTAAAACTGCCTTAGAGTGTACATACTCAAAATCTATACATAACTGTACAATTAATACCAGTGAATAGGCGAAAGAAATTTTTAATTAATATCTTAAAATACTTAAATATTTACACTTATTCAAATACTTATTTATATTTTAAAAATTCAAATAGGATAAAATTATATACACATGAAATTAACAAAAAAATAATATGTTCAATTTGGTGTACCTAATAACCTATACTCAAATCATATACATTTATTTGGGAATGAAAAGATGAAAATTTGTCTAGATGTGATTCCTGCTAAAAAGAAAAAAAAAGGGGGGGTGGTTATCCATCTTAATACCATTTAAACTCTCTCCAAGTGGAAACTATTTGCTGTCTCTTAGAAGTTTCTCTGTGATGCCAGCATGGTCAATTGAGTCAGTGAAAAAATTAGACAAATCAGTTGTTTGGTTACCTGAATGATTTTTTTTCTCTCACCTTCGTAATGACTATGGCATCCTTGGCTGGCGGAGACTTCATAACTCTTATTCCCCAGTGGATCCGTGATTTCATCCACATAGTTATTACCTCTAGTCATGCAGATCACAGCTCATCCATACCTCCCCATACTGGGTCACTCTTATTCATAGAGGCTGACTACTTTGAAAATGACCAAATTATAATTGTCTGCAAGGTCCCTTACCTCAAAATCCAGAAAATCCCCATGATGTTCTTACACATTTGTTTCACCCTTGTAGGAGTGTCAGAACTTGAGATGGAAAAGTAGCTGTCCACAAAAAGAAAAAAATGTTGTCACTGGCAACAAATTCACAGCAGATGTCGAGGAGAGAATTCTGGCATGCTGTCTACCCTCTAAATCTTATTCTTGCCCATGGACTTAACATACCAGTCCTGCAGTCCTGGTTGTGTTTGAGATTTTAGGCTATGTTTGGGAAGTGATTTTATTATTATTATTTTTTATACTGACAAGAAGAAAAATGAAATTCAAAAACAGAGTTATTTTAGCCTCATGGTGCCTTAAGAAAAAGTTTTTGGGGTAAGTTATATATTTTTAAATATTCCACATCAAAAGAAACAAAAATAATAATAAAGAATAGGTTATGTGAGTTGTCTATTCAGAATAAAAAATGGGCAATATAGGAACATTTGTAGAGAGCATTTCCATGTGAGACTTTGGGAAACCAGCTATGAAAGTGTTACAGTAATTAAGCCTAGAGGTGATAAAGGCATATGATAATGTCAAAACAGGATGTTAAATCAGCCTGTGAATTTTCAACAGATGGCAAAAAAGAAAATGTGATGCTTAGAATGTGATTTCTCTAGTAACATTTCACAAAAATTTAAGAAGCCCCCAGTCAGGGTTTTGGTAGGGGGAGAGGTTGCAAGTTTAGCTTCAGAAGAAGTTGTGATATTTCAAACTAAACTGTATTTTTTTCCTTCCTTTGGGTTTTATAAGTAGATGACAAAAAGCATAGCTATTTTAAGATTTCAGCACAAGAAAAAATACTTAATTTCAATTCCCAGTTTGTGCCTCTACAATTGCAGCACATGAAATTTTGAACTGCAAAAACTCCCCTCACTGATATTAATAACAGTTATAAATATCCATATTGAGATGTGATCTACCAACCCTGTGAAATATCACCAGGGCCCTTATTAAACCATGTGCACAAATACCAAGCCAGACACATGGCAAGCAACCAGAAGGATGCTTAGACCACAGTCAGGGTGAGGCCCACTAAGATAAAAAGAGTCATTTGTACGTAGAAGTATTTATAATGACCATATCAGTTAACCAAAATACAGACTACTTGGACTTACTTTGCAGACTGAACATTTGTCACAAGTAGGGAAATTAATTCACATTGAGATCGATGAATAGTGACTAGCAAATTAATTCAACATGTGTACCTCCTTTTATTGTCAACTGTGATCATTGTTCGTTTCAACCATTTCTCCCTCTCTATAAGAGGTAATAAGATTGAATTACACATATATGCATGAATTATGTGTCCTTTATATTTCCTACTGGGGCTCAGTCATAATACATTTATATAATGACTGTTTCCAATCGATGCACAAATATTCTGTAAGTTAAAATTAATTATTCTTTATAGACAGAATACTATTTCATTAAGTTGTTCCCTGTTGGCAAATTGACTCCCAAAATTGAGACTGGCTTATGATGTTCTAAATTGGATATTTGTGTTATTTATTTATTTATTTTAGCACAAAGTTAGTTATCATTTGCCTTGAACACTTTGTTAGCGTTACTGAGGCATTAAACAGAAGTAGCCCATTACAATGTACTGTGAGCCTAGGAAGACCTATGTGTAAGCCCTGCTTTTGACATACACTGGCTTGTGACCTTGGGCAATCATTTAACCTGCTCAGTACTCTAGGAAACTCTAAAATCACCAGTTGCAGATGAGTTGCTGATGTCTATTTGTTAGAGAGAACTTCCTCACAGGGGTTTTCCCGATGCCTCTCCCCTCCCCCAATGCCTCAACACTCCCCAGTGCTGCTGAAGCAGATTCAAAGGTAATTGGGAAATATTTAACAAAATAAATAAAAATGCAATAAAACATAGATAATGTTAATCTACTGTTTTCTAAGCCAATATGGGGCATATAAGAATCCTTACGTGCAGTTGGTGGTTCTTCTCTTTCTATTTAAGCTTGACATTATTGATCTACACCAATAAAATGGTAGGTCTAGACCAAAAAATCAGTTATAATGAAAAACTGAAAACCTAGGGAGAGATCATCCAGGGTAGAGGCATAGCCCACACTCTGACCCTGTCAAAGAGTTTGCCATCCTGTCCATTCTACTTTGCAAATATGCCCTTCCTCCCTGCTTTTCCCTTCCTGTAGCTGACTTATTTTTCAGCTTTATAATATTATCTCTTTTGATCATGTGGACTTCATGATCTTCTTGATCATGTGGATTTTTTTTTCTCAATCACATCCCTTCTCAACCTTAAACTTTCCAGAGTGAAAAATTGTAATTTTTCCCTCTGTTGTTCTTCAAAATACCTTCTCCCTCCTTGGCCCACATCCCGTTAATGACCTTGATGACTTTTGCCTCTCTGGACATCTTCTAGTCTTTGAATATTGTGACCCAAATTGTCCATTGCATGCAGTATTTCGGGTGCAGATGCATGAGGGTTGGATGATATCTTTTTGATTTTGTTTTCAGGATGTTTTCTAATGATTTCCAAAGCATTCTGCTGACCATTTTGGCCACAACAGGACATTTAGTTTGATATATATCCATAACACACAAAATGGGGGAAAGGAGTAACAATCAAAGAGTACATGCTCCTAGGAATGATTTTGTCTTTGTATCCCAAGTGCCTAGCACAGTACCTAGAACACAGCAGGTATTTACTAAATACTTATTGACTCATTAAATACACAGGCTATGATGGAACAAAAATATGTATTATTTGATCATTTGTTTTGTTTTTCAGTGTGTGCTGTATCTATGGGCCTTGAAAATCCTTTACCCCAAAACACTGTTTTTACTTCGTGGAAACCATGAATGTAGACATTTAACAGAGTATTTCACATTTAAACAAGAATGTAAGTATATCTCAAGTTTGTTACTATGAATTGTAAATGTTATAAATGAGCATTCCCTAAGCTTTTTATGTCCTCTTTTCTACATCAAAAAAGTATAGCTAAATAAAAAAAAATGAAGTAGGAAGTGAGATCATATCTGAATTTTTGTGACCATATGGATGTATGTTTGTATGTATAGGGAAGGAGGAAAGTAAAGAAGGAAGTGCCCATTGTGTGCCAGGCACTTTACAAAGATCTCATTTGATCTTGACAACAACTCTGAGAGAGAGGGGCTATTCTTATCCCCATTTTACATTTGGCAAAACTGTCAAACAGAGGTTAAGTGACTGGCCCAGGGTAAAACAGTAAGTGTCTGAGCCTGGATTTGAAGCCAGGTCTTCCTGACTCCAAGTCCAGTACTCTCTCCCTAGAAGAAGCAAAAGGAATGCCTGAGGTAAAGGGAAAAGAGGATAAGAAACAAAGGAAGAGCAGGGGTGAGAAAGAGAAGAAGCAGAAGGTGGAAGGAGAAGAATTAAGAACAGATCAAGGGGCAAGAAGAAGAGAGAAAACGGAAGAGAGGAGGAAAGAGAGCAAGATGCAAGATGAAGAGGGAAAGAAGAAAGAGGAGAAGGAGGAGAAA
Organism: Phascolarctos cinereus; assembly: GCF_003287225.1. NCBI lineage: Eukaryota > Metazoa > Chordata > Mammalia > Diprotodontia > Phascolarctidae > Phascolarctos > Phascolarctos cinereus. The sequence goes on from NW_027556402.1 coordinate 31,825,656, forward strand.
GGTGCAAATATTTATGAACGAACAATGACGACAAAGAGGCATACTACAATTAACATTTCTACTTTTAAGATATTGCAAAGAAGTGCTAGAATTTAGGAAGTGCACAGTTTTGTATTCTCAACGTGACATCAAAAGTAAAAAGCATCGAAGCATGAATGACTTTTTCTATGTTCATATATATATCTGATTTTTATGTTCTCAAAGGTAAAATAAAGTATTCAGAAAGAGTATACGATGCCTGCATGGACGCCTTTGACTGCCTTCCTTTGGCTGCCCTGATGAATCAACAGTTCCTGTGTGTACATGGTGGCTTATCGCCAGAGATCAACACCTTAGATGATATCAGAAAAGTAAGTCTAGTTCCCAAACCCAACCTTTCAGCATATCCAGTTACCAATAAGCAGATTCAAGTCACCTCTACATCTGGCTGCTTGTGGACATGTCATCTTGGTGTTAATATGAAGTTAGTTTTAAACATTGTCATTTTAGTCTCCAAAGGAGAAGATAGTCATTTTGTCATTTGAACTGCTTTACATTTGTTTTTCTTTCAGCCAAAGTTTTGGGAGTTCATACTTACCACCTGAAAATTGTTATGTTTACCAGACTTCAACGAATAGTTAAAGAAGCACTTGACCCCTAAAATATATGCCTTATTCACTTTTCTTTGGCACACTCCATTCATTGTTTATTCATCGAGTGGAAATTCTGCATTGCCTTGGAGAAGAAATCAAAACCATTTGTTTTAAAGCAAGCGGGCCACAGGCATGCCTCCTTTACCTACTGTCTATGACATTTTAATGTGGCATGACAGGGTTTTTTATGATAGTTTTTAGTTATATTTGCATGAATAGGCAGAATAAAGTGGACTTATAAGAGATATTCATGTACTTTATTTAACCATAGCTTATTAATGTTGCTGTTTAAAGAAAAGATGGTTAAGTTAATGAGAGAAAGGCATTATATCCCCCTGTCTCAAAACCTGAGATCTCATGACTTGAAGAGATTTTTTTTTAAGGCAATTAGGGTGAAGTGACTTGCCCAGGGTCACATAGCTAGTAAGTGTCAAATGTTTTGTCTGAGGCCACATTTGAACTCAGGTCCCCCTGACTTCAGGGCTGGTGCTCTATCCACTGCGCCACCCAGCTGCCCCTTGAAGGCATTTTTAATGATAGAATAGAGCTTTCTCTTTTTCTCTAGAATAATCCTGAATGCACTGTGCTTTGAGAACCCCAAAATAATGAGGAGCAATGGACCAAAGCATTCTATTCCCTCTGCCAATAATAAAGAGAATTATGAATGTAGTTCCAGATGGGACATTTAAATGATACTGATAAATCGATAGTATTTCTATGATGCCTTAAGGCTTGCAAAGCACTTTCCATGTGTCATCTCATTTGCTTCTCATAAACAACCCCATAAGGTTTTTGTTGTTCAGTCATTTCCAACTTTTTATGACCCCATCTGGGGTTTTCTTGGCAGAGACATGGGAGTAGTTTACCATTTCCTTCTCCAGCTCATTTTACAGTTGAAGAAACTTAAGGCAAACAGGGTTAAGGGGACTTGCCCAGGGTCACACAGCTAGCAAGTATCTGAGGCCAGATTTGAACTCCCTGAAGATGAGTCTTCCAGATTCCAAGCCCACTGCTCTATTACCCACTGCAGTGTCACCTAGCTGTCCTATAAGGTAGGGACTATTATTATTCCTTCTTTTACAGATGAGAAAATTGAGGGCAAGAAAGATAAAGTTGGTATGCCCAACTCCAACTCCAGCTCTTTTTACACCACACCGCCAAGATAACGTGAATCGTATCATTTCTACGTTTGATCATTCCCACAATCCTGTGAGGTAGTCCAGTGTGTATAATGTTATCTTTATATTATAATACAATATTATTATATTTCTGCAATATTATATTTTTTACTGAACAAGTGAATTGAGGCCCAGAGGAGCTGGTTCGATTTGCCTAAAATCTTAAGTGGCTGAACAAATACTAAAACACGGGCCATTTGATGTCTACTTCATCGCTGTTTCAGATACTAGACCCGGGCATAGATGGGTGTTACAGTTTAACTACCCACATTTTTACCATATTTCTGTAGTGTTTGTGGGATAATAGATATCATCTTTGATGAGATCCCTTGCGTGTTGGCTTTGTAAGAAGTCTCTGAGTGGGAGGCAGATGAGCACTGGAGTCAGAGGAAGGTCCTGGGGGCACATCCTGCCTCTTCCACCAATTACTTATGTGACCTTGGATGGGTCCTTTTAATGTCTGTAAATTTCAGTTTCCAGGGTTGGACTGGATGACCTCTGGGGCCCCTTCTCGTTTTGGATCTATGGTACTAAGTCAAGGCAGCTAGGTGGCTCAGTGGGTAGATCACTGGCCCTTTAGTCAAGAAGACCTGAGTTCCAATTTGGCTTCAAACACTTACTATCCATGTGATCGAGGCAAGTCACTTTACCTCTGTTTGCCTCCGTTTCTTGAACTGTAAAATGGGGATAATAACAGCATCTATCTATTAGGATTGTTGTGAGGATCAAATGAGATCCTATTTGTAAATTACTTAGCACAGTAATGTGCACATAGTAGGTGCTATATAAAATGCTTATTTCCTTGTCCCCCAGGCTAGAGAGTTTTCTGAGTTGTTCTGTGACAACTGATGATGACAGATAGACATGGTGTCATGTCAGGAGCACTGGACTGAAATTAGAAGGCTTGAATATGATTCCTTGATTGCACTGACAAATAATATGAGCCCTCTGTGGATTTCCTATTGCTCATCTGAAATCCAGGGAATCTCTTTTTTACCTTCTCGTTCTAACATTCTACGATTCATCCTTCCTCATTCTGTCTCCAGTCTAGTCTTTCTGGTCTTATTTCATGTTTCTCTCCTTTCTGTGCTCTGTGTTCAAAATATGGACCTACTGGCTCTTCCTTCAGCTAAGTACTCCGTCACATCCCTGGGTTTCCATCCAGATTTTTCACTGAGACTCTCTCCTCATCTCCAATTCTCAGAAGCCCTAGCTTTCTAAAGACTCAGCTCATGTCCCCCCCAAATTTCCTTCCACTTTCTTCGTCATTGTTACTCTAAAAGTTAACTCAGGTTTACATATATGTGGACACATTGTTTCCTTCCTGTACCTCTGTGAAGGTGGGGACTGGTTCAATTTTGGGTTTTGTATCCCTAGCACTTAGCACTGGGCCTTCTATTTAGTAGATGCTTAATTGGTAGAACTGAACTGAGTTCAGCATATCTAATGAGAAGGTCCTTGTGCTTTGTAAGCATGTTCAAAGAGGAGACAGTGGCAATAGTTTTCTGTTATTGGTATGGCTTCAGTTGCTTTTGTCCAGAACTAGGGCCATTTTTCCAAGTTATTGTGTTTGGACTAGAACAGCAAGAGATATGTGCATTTGGGGTTAACATTTCTAGACTGTGAATAAGGCGAGCTATTGCACATCCCTTTCTTTTTCAAACTGAATTAGATTCTAGACAGGCTTCAACACCCAAGATATGTTAATTTCTCATGAAAGTGGTGAAGGTTTCTTAAATGAAGCCTTGGTTACCTGAAGGTACTGAGGATCATGCCCGCACAATACTAAATCTGAAATTTGGCCTACTGTTTATTCCTTAGGGCATATTTGTATACTCTAAATGACTCTTTAACATCATTTAATTGTTTTCTAATGGTTTGATTTTTTTTCTGCTGTGTTTTGAAACCTCATTGCTAACTAAGCTATCTGCGAGCAATTTTTAGTGAAGTCTTCTACTCACGTAATCCAGCAAAGACATTAAATTGTTAAATAAATTAATGACTGTTCTCCATCCTCTCTTAGGACTGAATGAAAATGTCATCAAATATTTAATCTAATAAATCATGATATTTCTTAATCACTAATTATTGCAGTTAATATAACTAATAAAAGATCAAAGTATAAATGAACAATATTAATACTCTAATAAATGTTGGGTTTTAGCCAAGGGGTACAACAATTAGGTTAAGACAAGTTACATTGCCTTTAGCTTTTACACTGATCACTATAATTGTGTACTTTATCCCACTGATGCTGAAAACAATGGGGGTAGAAAGCCCACATGAAATGGTGTTGCTAAAATGTGCACAGATCTGAAAACAAAGTTCTTGGCATTGTCTAAAGAAGCAGCCCTATGAATAGTTTAGGGTCTATTACAGGTACCTATATTCATCCTCCTCTTCCTCCTCCTCATCAAAAGGTTTTATAGACTTGCACATAGGATTGGAAGAGGACTCCAATTTCATATAGATGTTGGTAATTTATTATCGTCCAATAATACTTTTTCCTTACCTGAGATGGAAATGTTTGATGAATTTTTTTTAAGATCATAAATATTTTAAAACATCCTAAACAGAGCCCCTACCATCATGGAGCCAAAGTACTTTGAGAAGTTAATTGATTTTGCCTGTAAAACAATATAATGAGGGAGAAAAACACTAAGACTCAGTCTTGTGGCTCTCATTCAGGTCAATAGCTCCTAGGAGTCTAAGAGGCATTTAACATATTTATTTTAGTTGCTATGGGGTAGAAGAAATAAAGTGGGGAAAGATGGGAGTAGAGGGAGAGTGGGAGAGAGAGAGATAGAGAAAGACAGAGACAATGAGGATATGCTATGGAGAAGTATAAGTAGACAAAATAGGCAATGAGGAAAGGAAATATACTTTTCTTTTTGCTCAAAGCCAAGCTGTTCCTTCTTGATATAAATACTGGATTCTTGAAGACCAAGAAAATCAAACCCTAAGAGTATGCATCTGCTTGAAGTTATAGGGATAAACTTAGTTACCAGCTCAGTAACCTTCCACTTTATAATTGTGCAATCTCTGTTTAAATACATAATGTCTTTCCCAAATGAAATCTGTAGTGATTTACACTGTTCCTGAGCACATGCATTTTTGTATTGTTCATTTAAAAAATACTGATGGCTTAAAAAAAAGAAAGGAATAGAGGATTCTTTAGAATTGGCATTACATCTTCCCAGGAGGTCCTTAACTTCCCCCAATTTAAAAGTTCCCCTCAACTCTTTTATTCTTAGGCAGTAAAAGAAGACGAGGCCTCCAAGTAATAAGTTCTGTTATTGAGATTGAGCTGAGCTTTTTATGTACTTCATGGCGTTACATGAAGTAAGCCCCTCATCCTATAATTAAGCAGTGGCGTAAATAAGCCTTGCATTGTTTTGAGTTTCTCAGTTTGGCAGATATGAATTTCTGAGCCTCCACCACTGTGTACTTGTTTCTGCCAGTGATGACCTTCTCCCATAGTAAAGGTTCAACGTTTTTCCAAAATAAATTATATTTTCTGGTTACTTGATCAGACTCTGAACTGGGCCATTTCCACAATAATCAGTGTCTCTCATCTGCTCTTTTGTGTTTGGAAATAAGTCCATAGTTCTTCAAAAAGTAAAATCTACATTTTTACAGGCAAACATTTTTCTTAGGGGCATTGTGGTTACAAATGCACGATTTTTTTAGACTTCTGAAACCAGTTAGAAGTCCCGTTTGCAATGAATATTTTATGATTGAAATGAAGATGGAAATTTAGAAGATCCTGTCTTACTAAAAACTTTTAATTGAGTGTTAGAAACATGAAAAATTGCCTCATTCTTTTCAGGCATTAGTAAAGAAAAAAAAGGTGGTGTGTCACTAAACAATTAATAAATATGACCTTTTCTAGTAAAAAAGAAATTGATAAACTGTTAGGCTGAATTATTCACATGCCTGTATAGTATTCAAAGAAAATTTTAAAAATTCTAACTGAAGAATATTAATTCTTAATGTATTTTCTCAGCTATTTTATGTTTTACCTGGTTTTCAGAGAAGATTCTAGGATGTCAGTTTAATAAAATAACAGTTAAAAGATTAAAGGAAAAAAGTTTTCTTAAATTTTAGTTAAATAATGTATTTCCAAATACTATCTCATACTCTTTACATTTATGATTAAAAATGTTTAAAGTCAAATCAAGCCCTACTTTTGTATGTGTTATAGAGGAAACTCATTGCATAGACATTCAAGGCTTTTAAAGCTCAGGATTATGATATGGAAAGGATTCTGGAGGTAGCATGATTTTTTTTTTTACACTTAGCAGCAACATGATATGCATACAGTTGGCCAAACTGATACACTTGCAGGCACCGGCAGAAAAATAACGAATGGATATTCTGAATGTAAGCGCTCCTAAGGAAGCCACTGTGGATTACCATGCACGATCTGGAGGCTCCAGATAAATATTCATGAAATGAAGACCTTTTCCTTGTAGAATTGTACTGATGTATAATGTAAATAAAAATCTAACCCTACTTTCAACCATACTGTAGCAGCAATGGGGAGCATAAAAATGAGAAGCCATTTTTGTGTGTCATTGGGTTGGGGAACAGGTGAGGGGAACTCAACAGTTTGAAGAAATAAGCAACATAATAAAAACAGAAGAAAATAAGTAGATAAATGGAAAGAAGGAAATGGAAATGAGAAGATACAGAAAAAGAATGGAAGCAGGGAAGATACTAGAAAAAAGAAAGCTGGAAAGGGAAAAGATAGTTAAATATGGAGGCAAGTGGAAGAAGAATAGGAAAATCAAAGATGAAATGTGGAAAGGAGTGAAGAGAGAAACAGGAGAGGGAAGTTCAAGCACTGACATGATGAGGACAACTTTATGGATTCTGGTTTCTAATTCTGTTTGAATTCCAAATTGCCAAAGATTAATTAATATTTGTCTGTCTTCTACTTTCCTTAGTTAGACCGATTCAAAGAGCCACCGGCATACGGACCCATGTGTGATATCCTGTGGTCAGACCCCCTGGAAGACTTTGGAAATGAGAAGACTCAGGAACATTTCACTCACAACACAGTCAGGGGCTGTTCATACTTCTACAGGTGAGTCTTGAGTTGTTGTCCTTTCTCATGGAACGTTAGTTTCGTAGACAAGTCTCCTCTTGACTCATGGGCTACTCTAATTTGTCTGCCTTTTAAGAGATCATTCTACATGTAGCTGATTTATTCATAATGTTTATGCAACTATCTTTCAGGAAGCAAATGGAAATGGTGGGTTTAAACCAAAACCGTGGTTTTAAAGGATTCTGAGAGCTTTCCAAATGAAGCAATTCCATTCTCCATGAGGAGAAGGTAGAGCAGGAAAGAAAGCATAAGAGAGAAGAGAAGGGAAAGAATTACTTGGAAACATTGATTGCCTCTAAATAATGAGCTTACATCTCTATTAGGCTTTATAGTTAAAAAGTTCTTTCCTTACATTATCTCATTAGAATCTCACAAAAATCCCATGATGTCAGGAGGAAGGGTAACCTTATAGTTTTAGTGCTGGAAAGGACCTTAGAAGTTATTGAATCCTAAAGTTCAGTCATTTTCTCAGTTATATCTGATTGTTCATGACCTGATTTGGTGTTTTCTTTGACAGAGCTACTGGAGTGGTTTGCCATTTCCTTCTCTAGGACATTTTATATATGAGGTAACTGAGGCAAACAGAGTTAACTAACTTGTCCAGGACCATACAACTAGAAAGTGTCTGAGGCCATATTTGAACTCAAGAAGATGAGTATTCCTGACTTGAGGCCGGGCACTGTATATACTCTGCCACCTAGCTGCCCCGTCATCTTACTAATGAGATCATTGAGGTCATATCATCATAGGATCAAAGATATAGTGCTGAAAGGGTCATCAGAAACCATTTGTTCCAAATCCCTCATTAGACAAATGAGAAAAATGAAGTCTAGAGATCTCACATGACTTGCCCAATACCCTGTATACATTTCTATAAAAGGGCAGGGCCAAGATGTGAGCACATTTCCTCCACATCCAATTCTAACTCCCTTCCCACTGCACCCTGAAGCCAATAATATCATTAGTTCCTCTTTACAGATGATACAACTGAGGCTTAATGGAGTAAAATGATTTCATCAAGTTCGAACAGTTCATAAATGGTAGAACTAAACTCAAATTCCAGGTTATAATTCTGTATAAGTAAGAAACAAAACAAAAACAAACTTCTGAACAAGTTGTTGTTGTTCAGTCATTTTTCTGTCGTGTCTGACTCTTCATGATCCCATTTGGGGTTTTCTTGACAAAGACACTGGAGTGGTTTGCCATTTCCTTCTCCAGCTCATTTTATAGATGAGGACACTGAGACAAACAGGGTTGAGTGACTTGCCCAGTTCCACATAGCTGGTGAGTGTCTGAGGCCAGATTTGAACTTATGAAGATAAGTCTCCCTGACTCCAGGCCTGGCATTCTATCCCTGTACCACCCAGCTGCCCATTCTGAATAAGTAGAGTGGTTAAAAAAAAATGGGATCAACTTCATTGGGAGGTAATAAATTCTTCACCTTTAGACATCTTTAATCAGAAGCCATATGGCCAGTTAGTAAAGATACCATAGACAAATATTTTGTTTAGGTAGTAGTTGGACTACCTGACTAGAAAAATAGGGCCAGTTAACACTCTACACATGTTAGTACCAAAATAACATAGTCATAGCCAGTTCTATTGTTCATTTAAGAAAATTATTTTAAGTATGCTAATTTCTTTGGTTTAGCACTAAAAAAAAGTGGCTTTCTTTAAGTGAATTGTGAAAAAAGTTCTGAGAGTTTTCTTGTGCAGTTTATTTTCTTCCCTGATTTGGATAAAATTATTAGCCTAATGATAGTTGCCTCTTAGTACAGTGGTAGCCATAATGTTATTTTGAGCCCAAGAAGCCTTGTTTTGTAGTCATTTCTGCACTTGAAAATACTGGGATTTGTAAGATCACTATTCACTTCAGGCAGACTCTACAACATGACTTTCGTCCTGCAGTGCCTACAGCTATTTCCTGATGCCTCTTTCACTTCAATCGCAGGCTACTTTGTTGGATTACACTCAGGTTTACTAGGCTTGCTCATTGTTAGGAATGAAGCTTCTGTGAAATCTGCCTTCCAAAATGAAAAGAAAAAAATACCACTATATACTTTAAAAGAAGAGGAAGAAGATAAGAATGTGTATAAACTCGAGAAATCATTTTCTGATCTCTTTGAAACTAATAAACCAATTATCTCAAGTGATTAAATTAGTTTAAAGGTCTTAGATCACATAATGAAATATTACATCAAAGTTGTTTACTTTTGTCAATGATATCCCCTCCATTCCAAGACATTAGCATGAAGCTAAATCTTGAAATTTTCAAGAATTATTTTCCACGTTGGAACAACTAGAAGCTGAGGCAGGGCATGTTTGAAGTGACACAGAAAAGAAGCAGATGATATAATGTCAGCGTCCCATGAGCTGTGACTGCAAAGATCCTGTGACCTCTGATTATTATTATTATTACTGAGATACTAGAGAAGATGTCTTTATAGAATTATAATCACCCAGCCTTTAGGTGTTCTGTTTTGCCCAAATCTCAAGAAGCTTGCAGCACAGCCTGGCCCGTGATACTTTCCCAGGAACTTATACAAAATGAGATAGCCCATTCACCCTCATAGGCAAAAGCACTCCATAGCATTAGACCTTTACACCCCCAATCCCCAGCTACTTTGCACAACTACAAAGCAGGCTCACCTGGTTCTCTTATTTTTCTTCCTTCCAACACACGAAGTTCTACAATCATAGTATAAAGGGCCCACCTAAACACCAAACTAAAGCTTCACATTCTTTATTTTTAGGTGGTTCCAGAGCACTGAAGAGGCTATTCATTTCCTTCTGGGGGGTTTGACAATAGTTACTGCCTTTCCATCCAATAGATAACCACTGTGGGGTGTGTGTGTGTGTGTGTGTGTGTGTGTGTCTGTGTTTCTGTGTACACACATGGCATAAATAAAAAGTTAATAAATACAAATCTTTGAGGAGGGCAGGCACTTGCAGTCGGGGGATCAGGAAAGGCTTCAAAATCAAGATAGATCTTTTATTTAAAATAAAGAAGAAATCTCAACTGTAGAAATGTAAAAAGTGGTGTCCCAAAAATCTTAGCGCAGTTCCAAACCCTAATAGCTTTAAACTGCACTAAGACTTACGGGGCACCCTCTATAATTGATCAATTTACTTGTTGCTCCTCTGCTACTCTATTAGGGTTACATGTATATTTGAAAAGTAGGAGTGGTCGCCTACAATTTCATTCGTCAGCATATAATTAAGTAATTGTTGGAACGATGAGAACCTCAGCTGTAACAATGGAGAGAGAGACCACAGAACAGATTGCCTCCTCCTTTTTCCAGACATCACAGAGCAACACACCACTCTTATGTCTGTTTCTTTTGACTCAGAAGGAGGCTTTTCTCTCTTTACGCAGTCTCCATGACCATAGAGGTGTGCTAGCACTAAACGAAAGGAAGAAATATAAGGTATCAAAATCAAAAGAAAAGTTTTGGGAAATCCAGCTAAGCTGATCAAGTACCTGGCTCTTTCATTCCGTATTTTCTCTTCTTCATCTTATACACTCCCCCTGCCTCTGTGTCTCTGCTTACCTACTAGTTTTCCTGCCCATCTCAACTCAATTCATGGTGCTCCCTCGACACCCTGGTACAAATCTGGTCTTGATTCCCCACGTGGCTTTCCTGCCCACTCAAACTCTACCTTCTCAGGCCCTGGGGTGGGGCAAGATAGGGGTCACTTTACTTGTGACATATATGTAAGACTGATCTGAAGCGGGACCTCTCCAGGCTCTACGGACATTCTCCACTAAGCTCCGTAAAAGCTTTCTTTCCTCTTGTCTTATATTCCCCTATTAGACAGTAATCTCCTTGAGGTCAGGGAGCATTGTTCTCTCTGCTTGTATTTGTAGTCCGCATGATTAACACAGTGTAAGTGCTGCCTGCCTGCCTGATTGCGTCATCTGTGCTCCTAACTGGATTTCAGTAGCTCTTTGTTTTGTTTCTAGTCCATCATCCTGCCTTAGTAGAGCAGTAGACTGACACCATCCCTGAATATTGTGTCTATCCACGAAAGAAAAATCTATGACATGATTTATTGTCTTATTTCTCCTTACACAATTGTATTCAGACTGGCATCTGGGTTATCCAGAGGATCTTAGATTTAAAGTTGGAAGGGACTTTACAGGTCACTGAGCCAACTCCTCCTTTTTCAGTAGATGATGAAACCAAGGAAGGTGAAGTGACTCAGCACGGTCACATAGCTATAAGCATCTGAGTCAAAATTCAAACCCAGGTCTTCTTATATTCTATCAACTAATCTGTACTTAATTATTTAGCATGAAGATAATTCTGTTAATGTTAACAGTACATTAGTAGGTGCTATTTAAGAGTGTGAAAGCACTTTCCTCACAAGGTAAGTTGAGAAAGAATTATTATCTGCATTTATAGGTTGGACTCTGGAATCTCAGTGAGGTTTAGTCAGAATGCTGGTGTTAGAACTAGCCCTGGGACCTGGAGCTCCTGACTCCAGGGACATTATTCTTTTCACTGCATCATTCTACCTCAGCAAATTAGCATCATCCAGACCCTGTAGACTTTATAGCTCACATTTATGTATCACCTGATACCCCTTTTCTTGCTTGTCTTCCCATAACTCCTTTGAATTTATTTCCTACATTCTTATATATTTACTTCTTATCTCCCCTTAGTAGAATGTCAGCTCCTTGAACGTTAGCCCCTTGAGGATGACAGAATCAAGGTGCAAAACTGTATCAATCAACCATCAGCCACTTACTAGGTGCCTATTACGTGCCAAATACTTTACTAGTACACTTAAATGAAACTCAATGGAAGAAGCTCTGGACTTGGAGTAAGAATGTTTTCATCCAAGAGCCAGTTTGTCTATTCTATAACTAAATGGCCATGTGCAAGTCTTACTATCACTTATTATTATTTTGATTCTTCAGCAGACTCTTCCATCTCTAGGGATACTCCCCTCACTTTGGCAGATCGCAACCCTTCTCATCTGGAGTAATTCTTGTCCATGTCTCCACATAAACCCTCCATAAAGCATCTATCCAATGCACTAGAGGCCTTCCTTTAGATCTTTTCATTTTCATCAGTACCAGTCATGTCCAAACTCTTGTTGCCTCCTGCTGTCTCATGACCAGCCAATTTCCTTTCCTGTTTGTTTGGGGGGGTTTTTTGGTTTTGTTTTGGTTTTGGTTGGGCAATGGGGGTTAAGTGATTTGCCCAGGGTCACACAGGTAGCAAGTGTTATGTGTCTGAGGCTGCATTTAAACTCAGGTCCTCCTAAATCCAGGGCCGGTGCTCTATCCACTGCACCACGTAGCTGCCCCTCAATTTCATTTTCTGAACATTTATTTCCTAGTTGTTATCTTTTACACTATTCCTGCATATAAATCGTTACTGGGAATATTCTGTGGCATCAGCAGGAAAATACTGGTATTAAAATGAAGGGTTGATGTGTTAAGAAGCTGTTTAGGATTATTTTTTTTTTGGCTAGGCAATGATGGGGTTAAGTGACTTGCCTAAGGTCACACAGCTAGTAAGTGTTAAATGTCTGAGGCCGGATTTGAACTCAGGTCCTCCTGACTCTAGGGCCGGTGCTCTATCCACTGAGCTACCTAGCTGCCCCTGCTGTTTAGGATTATCGAAAATTTTGAACGGTGCCCCAAAAGCAATCCTGCCCATTCTCTTTCTTCTATTCAATAACAGTCTAGGAAACTCATTGTGGAATTCTGGGAATTGATGTAATTAGTATAATACTTTACTCAAGGATGGGCATATGTAGAACCTTACCATCCTAGAGGTAACAGAAAGCCACTGAAATTTATTGAATTGAAGAGTAACATGGCCAGACCTATGCTTTAGGCAGCTGAGTGGAGGGTAAGTTGGTGGGCACAGAAACTTAAGGGAGGGAGAATAACCAGAGAGCTATTATAGTAGTCTAGGTGAGAGGTGATGAAGGCCTGAACTAGGATGGCAAAGAGAGAGAAGGGGATACAACATGAGAGGTGTTATCAGAGTAGAAATGACAAGGTTTGGCAGCAGATTATTGTTTGCCATATGCAAGGTGAGTGCAAGCAAGGAGTCAAAGGTGACAACGAAATTACAAGCCTGAGGGTCTGGGAAAGTGGCAGTAGCCTCAACAGAAATAAGAAAGTCAGGAAGAGAGGAGAGTTTGAGGGAAAAGCAATTTATTCTTTTTAGGCTATCAACATACCCCAAATAAGTTTGAAATGCATATGGGAATCCAGTTTAAGATGTCTAAAAGGCAATTGGTGATGTGCAAGTGGAGCTCAAGAGAGAGACAGCACCAGATGCATAGATGTGGAAATCATTTGTACTGAGAAGATAATTAAAATGAGAAGAGCTCATAAGAATTGCAAGAGAGATTTTTTTGAGAGAGAAAAGTAGAACACCAAAGAAACCCCCATGCTTTGTCAGTGTGATGTAGATGACAGTCTACCAAAGGAAAATGAGAAGGAGTCAGATATTAAAAAAAAAAGAAAGAAGGGGGAGGGAGAAAGGGAGAGAGGAAGAAAGAAAAAGAAAGGAAGGAAGGAAGAAAAGAAAAAGAAAGAAGTATCACAAAGAGACAAAATATCCAGGAAGAGACAGTGATTAACAGTTTCAAATGCTGAAGAGAAGTCAAAAAAGATGTGCATTAAAAGAAAGACATTAAGTTTAGCAATTAGGAGATCACTGGTATTTTTGGAGAGGAAGTTTCAGCTGAATGATGAAAGCAGAAGCCAGATTATAAAGGGTTTAAAAGTGAGTAGGAGGAGAAAAATGGGGGTGCAATGTATACAAATGGCCGCCTCAAGGACTGTAGCCAGAAAGAAATCAGACATCACCTAATGGGAATGGTTGGATCAAGTGAATTGTGTGTGTGTGTGTGTGTGTGTGTGTGTGTGTGTGTTTGGATATGGACACAGGTATATTTGAAAGCAACAGCGAAGGAGCAAATAAGTGTGAAGAGACTGAAGGTTAGACAGAGAATGTGCACAATAGTAGGAACAATCTGCTAGAGAAGGTAGGAGGAAATGGGACAAGGAAACAAGGCATTTAGGAGTAGAGCACAGTGTATAATTGAACTGATTCACCAAGGGGTAGAGAGAGGGAAGGAAGGGGAATAAAGACAGTATGCTTGGGAAAGAACTGAAAGGTAGAAGGAATGGAGATAATAGTGAGGATGCATAAAAGAGTTAGGGCTTACAAGGCAGAATGATCATTATGATCACTTAGGGATGAGAAAACAGGCATGTGGGAAAGCAGTCACTGATGTCCTTTCCAGTCATCTTTTGTAAATATCCATGGTTTGCTGTTTTCCCTGATTTCATTTTACTAAGTATCATTTCCATTTGGTTGTGTAGCACAGTGGAGGCTGAGTGAGCTGTTGCAGTCCAAACACAGTGGTCCCATTATCAACGAGAAGAGATTGCTATAGACAGGCTCACAAATTTGCGCCTGTTTTCTACCTGTAGTCGCCTTGCAGTTTCATGTAAGAAGGGTAGGGATGATCGGTCTTATGTGGATTTCACGCCAACATTTTTGCAGATTCATCTCCCCCTCCACTGCTCTTAATTGTCTTGTGAGGTGACGCTGCTCCTAGTTTTCTGCCACTGTCATAAATAGTGTTTCACAGATGATTTTGAATTTCCAGCCAATGTCGTGTCTCACTTCCTCTGAAGAGAAGAAATGCTTGTTGATGACACTGATTTCTGGGTTCTTTTAACCTCCACCTAGTGGCAAATCCATCACATTGCTTAAACTTTTTTAAGAGCTCATGATAATCAAAGTGATATACATATCTAATTAAGATAAAATGGAATTAATAATAACCATAAAGGGTATCACGCCAGGCAAGTCTAGATGAATAGGGAAAAAGAAGAGACAAGGATTTCCATAGATCATTTAGGAGGACACCTTGGGGAACATCTAATTCTGCCCTATTGTTTTACACAAAATCACTGCCGGAAAGAGGTGTTAAATCGTGCTTAATGAATATTCCATCCTTGTAATCAAATGGATTAGTGTTTTGATAATCAAACTTCAGGATTCATTTTATAAATAACAGAAAGCGATAGGGAAATAAAGATTAGACGGAGAAACAAAATGAAATCTGGTCCATTTGGACATACACTGATAAATATGTTTTAAAACTCACAGGATCTAGTAGATAAGGGGCCTAGTATTTTAAGGTCATTGCTACAATAGCCTTAGATTATTATGCAGCAGGTGAAGGGAGACAGAGCTGCATGTTGGGTATTTGGGTTGTACATACCAGTGACTAGAGAAAATGTTTCACTCCTTTTTCTCTATGTAACAACAACACTTTCAACAAAAGCCATATATTGCATCTTTTCCACTGTCATTATTATGTTTACCACATACTTATATTCCTTAGGAGGAAGGAAAAGTAAGGAAGGAATTGGAGAATAAAGTGGGAAAGATTACAAAGATGTTGAGGCTTTTCCATGCTGGACTCCACATATGTAGATATATGAAGGATCTCTGATGTTTTCAACATGGAGAAGTCCTAATATGGGAACTCTTTTCATTAAGAATGAACATCACCTGTTTTGTGATTTAAGATAAGCTCAGGGAGTTGCTTGAGGAATATGAAAGTTATGTTACTTGCCCACAATCGTATAACTGGCTAGATATCATGGACATGACTTGAACTTAGAACTTTTCACTTCCAAGCCCAGCACTTTCTGTACTAGAAAACAGTGCTTTTGTTTATATGAGTTAAATAATTGTCATCTCTATGTGAATTTGAAAATTGACTTTTGCCTCACATTTGGCCTTGTTGGGAATGGAGTTGGAAAGAATAGAATTATAAAAACATAGATTTAAGATGCAATTTGTGCCAGAAGTTTCAAAACTAAAGGTAAATGGGCTAAGTTTCTCAAACTTACCAGTTGACTTAAAAAAAAAAGTTGTAACAGCCAAAAAATTCCTATTGATTGTCTTGTGAGTTCACAGGACTAATTCTAATATTATTATACCTATTCTAATAATATGTAGCATTTATATCATGCTTTAAGGTTTGCAAAGTGCTTTATAGATTATTATCTCATTTAATCATGAACATAAACTTGGAAGGTAGGTATTATTATTATTATTGTCCCCACTAGTTGAGAAAACTAAGGCCAACAGAGGTGAAGTTGAGGGTCTCAGTCTCATTAAGTCTGAGGCTGGATTTGAAGTCAGAACCTCCAGGCTCTAGGTCTAGTACTTGCACATTACATCACTTAGTTACTTTTGGGTGATTTACTCTTCGCATGAGAAGCTCAATTAATCTTGATCAACTGCTTCAAAACTTGACAGATCTATGACTTCATTAATGTCACTACTTGTTTTGTCTGTGAATGTTGCCACCTAGCCACACCTTCTTAGCTTGTGTAACTCTTGTCAATGACTGCCGATAAATCCTGCATATCACTTCCATTCAAAGCAATGTGGAGCTTCCGCTGAATCTTTTGGCATTGAGTAGATATCAGTGGGGCAAACAGGCTGTCTGTGAGTGACTCCATTTTCTCACTGCATAACTAACCTCCCTTCTTTTCTGCTCATATATTGCTTGATAATATCTTTCATATTACTTATCCTATGTATTTGTTGATTGGTGGTATACCAAAGCCTAATACCACCCAACATGCACCTTGACGTTGACATTGGAGTGAGTTTATTTTTTTTCATAGAAACTGTGGCATTTCAAGCTTCATAGCCATATAACATCATTGGAAGGATATTGACATTAAAAAAAAATAAGCCTTTGTTTCAGAGAAAAGTATGCCAGGGACATTAAAAAAAATTACTAGATAATTTTTCAAATGCAACTCAGTCTGCTCTCTTTCTGCTATTCAATATTGGCTTCAGTTCACTGTCTACCTGAAGTGTTTGTTCAAGATATATGTACTAATGAAATAATTCTATGAGTTGTGCATCTATCTACATTGTAGTGCCTGAACAATGGGAATTCCTTGTCCATTTAGTTTATCTCATGTAGATTAATTTGGCTGAACACTTTTGGCTGATAATGGAACTCATTTACGAGGCTTTGCAATGTTCATAACTTGATTAAATCAACATGATATTATCCACAAACAGGATGAAATAAAGTTCAGATAATTTAAAATGTACATCTGTTGAATTACCAAAGAACTAATTATACTAAAGATGACAATACACTTCTTTTTTTACCTTTGTCACCATTGGCAATACATTTTTTACCTGAAAAAAAGGTTTTTTAAAGTCAAACTAGAAAAACATCAATTATGTTTTATTAACTGATGAGGGTGAATAGTCTAATAGTAAATGGATTTTTTTCAATTACAGTAATTAGCATTTATTTAGTGTCATTCCGTTTAAAAATTACCTGTATCATTTGATAATAAAAAATATTCCTAAGAAAATCAAAAGTTTATAACTCACATATGGAAAACTAAGCCTTTCCTTTTCTTTAACTGAACCTTACTGTTTGTTACATAGTTCCTCTTGTTTTCTTTAAAGTATTTAAGGCATTTTTTTCCCAGTTTTCCCTTCCCTTTCCCCTCTTCATTTTTCTTTATCCTGTACATACATACACATTTTATATATATATATATATATATATCTCAAAAGTTTTGTCCATATTGCAGCCTCGTCTGGGTAAACTAATGTACCTCTACCTCATTATTACTTGGTGATGTGCATGCTCTGTATCCTTCAAGACCTAAACTCCTGTTTTACCTTCCTTATAAAGCCTTCCTCATAAATACAGCCCACATTGTTTTCTTACTTTTCTGGTATCTTAAGATTGTTTCCATATTCCAAAGTAGGTCCAGTAATTGATTTCCTTATGGAATTATAGGCTTCTGGAAAGCAAGATCTACCATACTGGTCTTTGGTATCTCTCATACTGCTTTATAGGGTGTCGGACAAATAGAATCCTTAGAATGTAGAACTTACAAAACATATAGTCCAACCCCCTCTTTTTTTCCAGGTAGGGAAAATGAACTCTAGAGAGATAATGTGGGTTCCCCATCTTTTCTTTATCAGATTAAAGTATATCTTTATCTTTAAGACCTTCTTTCTCTTTTTATATCGATGATTCCATCTTCTTTCCATTTCTTCTCCTCTCTCTAGAGACAAAGTATGTAAGACACTTA
Source organism: Phascolarctos cinereus (assembly GCF_003287225.1). Taxonomy (NCBI): domain Eukaryota; kingdom Metazoa; phylum Chordata; class Mammalia; order Diprotodontia; family Phascolarctidae; genus Phascolarctos; species Phascolarctos cinereus. The sequence goes on from NW_027556402.1 coordinate 31,843,715, forward strand.
TAGAACTCAGAGATTTCAAGTTGTTTTTTTTAATAATAAACCAACCAAAGAGTACTTACTTATTAAGCACTTACTGTGTGTCCAGCACTACTCTAAATATTGGAGATACAAAAAAAAAAATGAACACCTTTCAAGCCCAGATATCTCATATTTTATTAAGGGAGAAAAGTGTACCCATGTAAGGATATACAAAATAAATATTTTAAAAATAATTAAATACAAAGAAATTGGGAGAGTAGAGAACAGCAGCTAGAAGAACCAGATATAGAAAGTTACATTTGAGCTGAGCTTTGAAAGAAAAATTAGGAACTCTTAAAAAGCAGAAGTGAGAGAAGGAAGGCATTTCAGGCACAGGGAATTCCTATAGAGATGGAAGATGGGGGTGCAGCTAGGTGGCACAGTGGATAGATCACCGGCCTTGGATATTCAGGAGGACCTGAGTTCAAATCCAGCCTCAGATACATAACACTAGCTGTGTGACCCTGGGCAAGTCACTTAATCCCATTGCCTAAAACAACAACAACAACAACAGAAAAAGAGATGGAAGATGGAATGAGGAACAGTAAGAAGGCCAATTTTGCTGGACAAAAAAGGATTTTCTGGGAGAAATGTATAATAATATTGGAAAGTTGGGGTGGAGACAGGTTTGTAGGGTTTAATTCCAAACAGAATCACAGAGAAGCCAAATGACTTGCCCAGGTTTCCATGGGTACTAAATGGTCAAGATGAGATTTAAACCAGAGTACTCTGATTGCAAATTCACTGTTCTTTCCATTATTTTAAACAAAATAAAAATGTGTGTTTTATTAAAATAAAATATATCAATGAAAAAGAAAGAACATTATGTACTGGGGCAGTTGGTAGGTAGCGCTGACTACAGTGCTCGAAGGGGCAGCTGCTATCACTTCTTGCTGCTCTCTTCTATTCCAATGAGAAATGGCTGCCATATAATCTCGTCAATTACTTAATCAACTGACAGGAGTGAGTATATTGTTTAGCCACTAGGTGGCACTCCAGCTACCAATATGGAGCCTATTCCCCTCTTGGATTAAGGCTCTTGCCCTCTTGGTCAGTCAGCGATGGCTACAGATAGGTTCAATAGCTTTTTAGAAAGTATGGCATAGAATCAGAGGAGTGCTGGTATATGTTTAACAACTAGTTCTCTGAAAATGCATTACACAGTTTTAAGTTAACTGCATTATTCACATTTCCCATCACTTTCTTAAATCTAGACAATCAATAGAACAAAAACAACAACAAAAACAACCACAAAAATCCATCACTGATTTGTACAGTATTTACCATTTTTTTTTTGAAAATTTTACAATTGTAGACAGATCCAGTGGGTTCCAGTACAACCTTGACTTGAATATATTCAAGTTTAACAATAACAAAAAAGCAGAATTTCCTCTCCTTATATAGCTGAAGGCCCCCAGTTCCCATGGTCTTGTTTCATACACTCAAGTACAATCACCCAAATGCCTAGATTCAGCAATTTACTACTGAGGATTGTGTGGTTTATTCACCCTGTCAGAAAACTTAAGAAATTCAAACAAGTAAAACTAAACTTAAACCAGCAGGCTGCAATGACACTGAGTCTTGGAGCTGTTTCTACTACTTCCTCCCTTCTCCATCTACCGCTCCCTTCTCCTAGCCTTTCTAAGGGAAAAGAAATTAAAGGGATGAGCAAGCTCAAAAGTACTGGTAGCTTCTTCAGCAAGTGTCCTAAGGAAGCAACAGGGAAAGAAACTATGGACTGGAATTCTGTTTGATTCACCAGTGGCAGCTGCAAATATCACCCATAGCTTGACTTGGTCACTCTCCACGTAGCCTGGCTGCCTCTAGTCCATTCCCATCTGGTCCATACCAGATGGCCACCCAAGGACTGCCCAGCCTCCATAAATGGCTCCATAAAGAAATCTCATTTCATGCTTAATATTTTCCTCTTAGTCATAAAGCCATCATGCCTCTCCTCCCTGCAAGAGAATCTGTGCAAACTCCTTCCTCTTCCTTCTCTTTTTCACAACCTAAAAAAAAGAAAAGAAAAGAAAAGTCTGGGTAGAAGTCTCTCCAAGGGCAAGAGAAATGGAAACCTAAGAACTATGAGAAATATATTTCTGCACAGATTTCCTAGCTTATTTGAATCTCTCTATAATCCCCTTTTTTTAGCCTCATCCTCCCAGGTGGTCTTGGAACTGAGTTATACCAAGGTTTGCTAAGATGCCAAAAATATTATTTATAGGGGGGATAATTATGTAGTTGGTACCACAAAAAGTTGGAAAAAAATATGATTCTGTTTCACAGATTTTTAAAGGGAATATTTTAAGGATAATAAGAAAAAGCAAAAAAAGTTTACATAAAATTTAAATATTCATATTTTGTACTTCTTTCCCTCCCCCCAGCTCCAATTACACACTAGATTCTTCCATAACTAGCTATCTTATAAAAAGCCAGCATAATTAGGAAGGGGTGATCAGGATCCCATTTACCATTTGCCTGCTGGCATTTTGAATTCAATGTCCCATAGGAACCTCATATTCATTAGGGGGTCATCTGATTTATAGCTTGCCACTGGACCCAGGTGGCCCTGGAGGAGAAAAATGAGGCTCGTGACTTTGCACAGCTCTGCGTCACTTAAATCTAATTCACTTGCATGTCATGGCATCGCCTTCCTGGCATCATGGTCCTCTGTGACAATGAAAAACAAGCAGCAGCAACAACCACATATTCGATGTATCAAAAACAGAATTCATTTTATATATTATATATATGTACATACACACATACATATGTGTATAACACTCATCCCCAATTTCTCAATTTCTGCCCTCCAAGGTTTACAAGCTCTGATTCATCCTTTACTCTTCATTCTCCTTCCCACAGACATTTGGTTTCCTTGTCTTTTTCATGCTTCCCTCCACACTCTGTCTCACATCTATCCACTGCTTTCTATTCTCACGGCTACAATTCTTCAAAAGGCTGCCTTTGTGACAGCCATGACAGTGTAGGGAATAGGGTCCATCAAGGGTTCAGGCTCTGCCTCCAACCCCTACTGACTGCGTGGCCCTGGGAAAGTCACTTCCTCTTTTGAGGTCTCAGGCAGCCCTCCAATGCTATACGTCACATGCTCTTTATATCAGAAGAGCAGACAGGAACAAAGCAAAAATAAAACAAATGACAGAAAACCTTGATCTTTGGGAAGCATAAAAGTATTGTGCCATTTTTTGCTGGGAATACGGAGGTGTTTACTATGTTGGGGAAAGATCATAGACCTAGAACCGTAAGAGACTTTAAAAGCCATTGAGTCCAACCCTTCATTTTACCGATGAAAATGACTGAGGCCCAGAGAAGTTAACTGACTTGCCTAAGGTCATTCAGGGCATAAGTGACAAAGGTAGGATCTGAACCCATTTGTTCTGACTTGAAAGGCAGTTCTCATTAACACTGTGGCCTCTAGTTTTTCTCACAAATGGAAAATAAATATTTATCATTTTTGAAAATTTTAAATTTCTATTAATAAGCATTTGTTTTCTCTCCAGCCCACTCCCCAATCAAAAATTAAAAAGAAAAATTCTCATATAATGAGTATGCATAGAAAAACAAAAAATTCCCACATTGTCCACATCCAAAAATATCTTTCAATCTCTATCTTGAATCCAGACCTTCTCTGTTGATGGGTTGCTATCCATCAATTGTCAATTGTCAGTGTTCTGAAATCGTGGTTGGTAATTGCATTGTCTAATATTCTTCAGTCCATATCAAAATTGTGAATTATCATTTTCACTTTTTTTTTGATAATCACAATCGAATGAATGAATGAAGCATTTAATGAGTATTTACTATTTAAAAGCCCAGTTTGCTAGGGACTGCAATGCAAATAGAAAAGAGAGCAAAGCCTGCTCTCTCAGAGCTTACATTCTAATGGGAGAGGTAACACAAATGGAAGGTTTCAGCTGCAAGTCATATGGAAAAGTCCCACGGTCATTAGAATGTAGCAGCCAAGCAGATGGTAATGTTTCTTCTTTAACGTCATTTCTAATGACAAAATCGTATCAATTTCTGGTGTTGTGCCATGTGACAGTGCCAAGGACTTTGGTGACAGAATTTTCCTTTCTGGCTTTTCAGCAGTTGTGGCTGTAGCATTTACAGGAGCAGTTACCAAGCTGCATCTCCACAGGGGATGCTTCCCAGGATGTTGGCTTTGGGTATTGCATTGGAAGCTTTGCTGTTCCCAAGGCTCTTGGGTTCAGGGTTCTGGACCACTTCCATCAGGGACCAAGGAGAGACGGTGGTCAAAGAGGTAGTGGTGGTTTGACATGCTCAGCATCTATTGCCTTCTGTCTCCCCCTCGTGCTACCCTGCTTCTTTATCTAGATTAGCCCATCTGACTTATGAATGGCAGTCAGTTGACAGTCGGCAAATACGGACGGCCTGTTTTCTACAGGAGCCATGGAGTAGTCTTGGAGTAGAACTGATGTGGGGGGGGGGGGAGGTTGAGGTTGGAGGGTGCTGCCCCCTCTAGGTGGCTCCTGTTCTCATCTGCCTGTGAGCGATAGCTGGTCAGCAACTGTTATTGGTGGTGATAAGAAAGATGTGGCATGCCCCCTCCACACACACAGTGAAAAAGTATGTTATTGTGTATAATTAAATGTTTGGTTTCAGGTGCTGAGCTGGAAGCAGGTCTGGTGCTTTGGGGGAAATTGCTCTTCTCGAGTCTTTTGGACTCAGGTTCTTGCGCCATCTCCATCACAGTCTGAAGGGAAATGGTGGTCAAGGTGGTGACAGTACATATTGCCTTCTGTCTCCCCCTTAGGGTACTCTGCTGCTTCAGCTAGATGGCCTGCCTCTTCCTCAGGGAGAATTTATTCATGTAAACATGTATGTATACATATATGCATAAACATAACACACACACATATATGACACAGTATAATATGCAACATGATACATACACATATATAACACAAACATGGATGTGTTTATGCACATATATGCATACTTATGGACTTATACCATTATGAAAAAGTATGTTATTGTGTATAATTAAATGGTTAAATCTTTAGGATGCTTTTCCATTTGCATTCTGATTTGGCTATTTTTCACTTAATGCAATAAGCACGTTTCACTATGATCAGTTTATAAGGCAGAATATGTTCATTGAATTTTATTAGTCATTGTCTTTGACTATAGTATCAGAAATGTATAAAGACACATATTTGGGAGAAATATGGTTCATATATGTAATTTCAATCCCTTAAGAGTGAAAATACCTTTTCCAGTTCCATGTTCAGTTTCTTTATATGTGCATACATGTATAAACTGTACACATACATGTGATGCATAAGTAGAGACATGATACACATGTGGACACTTGTAAAGACAGAGTCAGTCCTCAAAGGAGAGGGCAGGGAACAATAGCTGTATTAATAGTAGCTAAGCATTTAGCCTATCTACAGATCAAAAAAAGGGGGCAAATAAATACAGAAATAACTGCTATTTCACAATGTCAATCAGTAAATAACCATTTATTAAATAACCACTCTTGGCCAGATACTCTGCTAAGCCATGGTGACACCAAAAAACAGTCTCTGATCTCCAGGAGCTCATAATCTAGTGGAGGAGACAATATGCAAATGATTGTGTGAAAACAATATACACATACATACATACATATACGTGTATACATGCATATATAGGCACATACATTCATATATACATAGACACATACCTATAAACACATACCTGTATACAGACATGTATGCACATATACATACACACATATAAAACATACATATATTTTTTATATGAGTGTATACTCATACATACACATACACATATAGATATTTATACACACATGTTTATGTGCACATATTCAGAAACATGCATGTGCACATAAACTTACACATAAGTTCATATATCCAAACATATATAAATATATATGCACCCCTATTTACATGCATATACATACACATACATAATATGTGCTTACTTGTGTGAAAATCAACAGAGGAGAGGCACTGAAACTCAGAGGGATAAGGCATGGGGATTTTATTGGTGACTTGAAGGAAATTAGAGGAGCCAGGAGGCAGAGATGAGGAAGGAGAGCCTGCCCAATACAGCACCATAACAGGACTTTATTCTTTTTTATTGTGTGTCATAAAGGCCCTGAGAGTAAGGGTACCTGTAGCAAATCTGTTTCCAGGTAACCTGTTGTTTTCAACAGAGAAGCAAGATTTAGGTAAACACTTTGTTTTCTCTTTTTTAATCCTGCTGCTTTGTAATCAGTTTCTCAGATTGTCACACTAATCCTCAATAGACTTAGTTGCAACCATAATTTTTCCTTATCCCATTAGTCAGGAAGTTGCTTTAAAAATGGGAGCAACAAAATGACAGTCTGCTTCTCCTTGTAGACAGCTGCCAATTCTCTCGGATCTTTGGAGCAGATATAATTAAAAATCCACCCCAGAGGTGACCATGTTTATTTGGTGGTGCAATTGGTCCCAGTAGTGTGTATTATTTTTGAACGATGCGTGGCCATTTCAGGTTATGATTGACCTGTTTTCTGTCCCATGAGCTAAATTTTCTAAACTTGCTCATTTACTGCATTCTTTTGTCTTGTGAAAAGCCTGTAACTTGAGAGAGGAAGAAGCTATAAGAACTTTTCAGAAACTATTTCATATTACAACAGATATGAAGAAAAGAGCTAAACTTTCATTTTCAATCCGGCACTGTCCTTTCCATATTGCTAGGACCACGTGATCTCAACCTTTATCTTTCATCAGAGCAAAAGGAAGGCTCATCTAAGGATCAAGCGATATAGTTCATAAATAAAACATGTATTCCAACATATTATGAACTTAGGTAGCTACTCTTTGAACATAAAAAAGTGAAATCTGCTAAGTTTGATTTAGGATTGGGATAAGGAGATCTCTTGAGTCAAAGACTTCCATTCTTCACTCTGCCATCTAGCTTGATCTCTGTAGGAAACCAAGATATAATTCAGATGTTCATATGCATAAATCTGTAAGATTTTTGGTGTCGTTGTTTTTCGGTTGGTTGGTTGGTTAGAACTTTGACTTAATTGGTATAGGGAAATCCTGGTGGGGAAACATTATCAAGGAAGACTAGCACCTGCCCTAAAACTTGTCATCTTAGACAATTGTTGGGGTGCAGCTAGTGTGTGTGCAAGGTAGGATTCATATTTAGGTTGTCCTGACTCTGTGGCCAGCTTTGTACAAGGCAATGTTCCCTCTCCTGCTTGACTTAGAGAGAGAGAGAGAGAGAACTAAGTCTCTGATTTGTTCTCAGTTTGGCGCTCTGTCTTTAGGTAGTTGCCGTATATTCTTTGATTGTTGGAGAAGATGCAATTAAATGAGGTGACCACATTCGTGTGGTTGGTTTACTAAACAAAGACTTGATAAGAGTTTTCTTCAAGAGATTGTGTGTGTGTGTGTGTGTGTGTGTGTGTGTGTGTTATTAAACATTGACTTTCCTACTTTCTTATTATGTTTAAAACTGGGTGGTTTTTGTTTGTTTTGATTGGGGAGAAAGGCAAAAGGGGGGAAAACTGTCTTCAGGGTCAAGAGGCTTGTTTCAAGAATGATGTGTATTTAATCATTCTGGATCATGTCCGTCATTTCCACAGATTACTATGTCGTTTCTGATAATTTCATAATGAGAACTTTTTTCTTTGTTTTCTTTTGTTTCTGACAGCTACCCTGCTGTCTGTGAATTCTTACAGCACAATAACTTGTTATCTATACTCCGAGCCCATGAAGCCCAAGATGCCGGGTGAGTGATTTCTAGGACTTTACATGATGCTGTTTGGTCCTCCTTCCCTGCTTGTAGGGCTGCGGGATGGGTGGGAAGGGGGATGTGGATTTGGAGCACTGCAGACAATGTTAGACATTTTTGGTGTGGTTAGCCTTGCCGAACAGTTTATTGCTGTTATAAAGGACAACACTTTGGAAGAGTGGGGAGGGTTGTTTTGAGAAATAGAGGTTTTCCCAAAAGTCTTAATACAGTTTAATGTTTTAATAGCTTAAAACCACACCAAGACTTTTGGGACACCATTTTAGGACATATGGGTAATGTAAAAACAAAGTCTGTCAATAGCAGTTGGAAGTATCCTTTGAGCATTATAATTTTATATAATTTATATATATTTTATGTGCATGTGATATATAAATTATATAATTTTATGTTTTTAAAAATAATTATTTATAAAACTCTTATAAAGTTTAATAAATGCTTCCCATACTTCCATTCTCATTTGACCCTTACAAAAACACTATGAGGTAAGTGCCACAAGTCTTCTTACTCCCACAAATGAGAAACTTAGGCCTGGTGAAAAATTAAATGAATTGTTCAGGGTCACCCAGCTAGTTATTCTGTATGATGTGACCTTCAGACCCAGGCCTTGATGACTCAAAGTCAAATGTTCTATCCACTAAGCCATACTGTCTCCCAAACTGGACTATTTACTGATCCCTAAGATCTTCCTGCCCTGCCCCACCTTCATATATGTACATTCCATTCCTCCCTTACCAGGAGGAGATACTATTCTTGCACCCCATATCCACTCTTCAGAATTCTTCTTCTTCTCTCTATCTCTGTCTCTGTCTGTCTCTCTTGTCTCTTTCTCTCTCTCTTCTCTCTTTTAAGTCATAGCTTACATGCCTTTTCCTAAATGATGTCACAGCTACAAGTGATTCTTGTCTCTTGGAGTTTCTCTGTATGAAGTTAGTAACAGGAAAACTTGTATTCTCTTTATGTGCATATACACACACATATAAATACACACATAGATATACATACAGTAAAACATATGCATTTACATGGGCAAGAATATACCTTCGTGTGTAAATGGATGTACATATCTGTATATATACAGACATCTATGTATGAACATGTTTATTTGTGAATACATATACATATGCTCATAAGAGTCTTGAGGACAGGAACACGGTTGTTTTCCATCTTTATATATTTATTGTTTTGTACATAATAAGCATTTAATAAATATTATGTATTTATATATTAATTCACATGGTTACATATAATTATATCATATATAATAAATTTGTTTAATGTTTATTGTATATAATAAATATTATATATTTGTATATAATAAATACATTATATTTGTGTCCCGAGCACTTAGGTCAGTACTTTGTACATAGTAAGCACTCAATAAATGCTGTATTTATTCCTTTTTTCAATTAAATGCAAAGATACAAGACCATATGCCCCAAATAAAATACATATTTATGCACAGAATTGCACAAATCGACCGCACAAACCATGTTAAACATTCAAGTAACTTGCTTGACCAAGAAGTCTAAGAACCTTTGTGGTAATGATAGCAGCCCCTGTGCTGGTGCCAGGAGTCTGGGTGACATCAGAACTCTATTGAAAATTGGGAGTTTGGGCACTTTCCCCCATTACGTTTCACAGAAGCAAAGAGGAGGAGAGTGAGGGAGTTACCTTATAATCAGAAGAGAGATCCGTCCAGTGCATTTGTATCCAAGAAGTATTTAAACTGCCCCTCTCACAGCTTGACTTTCCAAAGTATGAGTGCTGGCATAAGCTTCATACTTTGCCTTGGTGGGACGATGCTATAGCTGGATACCAGTGGTGTGAGACATCCTGACATCTCTGACCTGTCAGTCAACAAGCATTTATTAGATATTTGTTATGTGCCAGGCACTGTGGGAGGCTGTTATGGGGGGCTTGGGAGGGGCAAGGAGACAAAAATGAAATAGCCCCTACTCTCCAGGAGTTCAATCCAATCACATTCCAAGTTCCAATCACAATCAGGCTGCTTCATTCAATTGAATGTTAGGCACTTTTTGTGAACTAGATGAAGGAAAAAAACATGTCTCCCTGCATATAGACTCAACCTTTTATTTCACTGAAGAATTCATCTTATTTTCTGAGCTGTGATTCTGAATTCTTTCTTGTTGGACCATGTCATTCTGTCCAAGAAAATTCGTTACCTAGACAGCATATATTCAGACCACATCACTTCACTGAAACAAAGTGCCACTGATTTGGCCATGACAGAGGCTTGAGGGTGGACATGAAGAGGTCCCTCCCTACTATACCCATTACTAGCCCTTGACTAAGAAACTAAGCAAACAAACAAAAAGCCCCCATTGGGGGGGCAGCGAAGTGGTGCAGTGGATAGAGCTCTGCCCTTGGAGTCAAGAGGATCTGAGTTCAAATCCAGCCTCGGACACATAACACCTACTAGCTGCGTGACCCTGGGCGAGTCACTTAACCCAAAGCTTCTGTTGGGAAGAAACATTTACACTCAAGGATCTCTCTCTCAGAGTTACATTTGGGATGCCCAGAATATCTATTAAAACTCAAAAGCCCAAGGCCTGCATACCTTTTAGAAGCTGCGAGTTAGTCTGGCAGAGAGCCTGAGTGAAATCCATCTGATTACTGCGCCTAGGTCTTTACGTGCCTGCAATCATCCTGTCTATATAGAGAAGTTTGTCAGATCAGGTCTTTTCAATTGAACAAGTCTTGTTGAGTGCCACTAAGGGTGAATTGGAACAATTGATTCAATGGGGTCACTGAAAAAGCTTCAAACAATCTTTTGAACCAGTTATTTATTGTCCTACAGACACAGTCTATTTGTAAAATCATGGGCCTAAAATTGAGGCTGAGCTCACACAATATTGCTCATTCCCATAGACAAGGTAAATGTTTTTTAGAGATTCCCAAAGGACTAGAAAGATTTTCTTCCTGGACATATCCTGAAATTATATTGTATCCTATTTAATAAGATTCTATGTTTTCACTAGATAATTCAGTACAGTTAAGAACAGTTTGCCTGCCAAAAATAGCTTACAGGAGACACCTAAGGGCAGTGCTTTGCAGTAAATTTTTCTAGGTTGATTTTCCAAAAAACTATTCCCTAAAAGTAGCAAAATGTTTTTTTTTTTTCCAACTCAGTGGAAGAACATCGTGATCTACCACTTCTGATTATTTGAGAAATAAGTGTTGTATTGTGCATTATTTTTGCCTTCAGGAAAATAAAATAGTAACTGAATTGTTGATGTATTTTCAAAGATCCCTAGTTTCCAATTCCATTACTGATTGATTAAATATTACCTTGCTAGGAGAACCACCTTTGACCCACAAAAGTCAGAAGGAGTGGGAGATGCTTGAATATGAGTTGCAAATATAAACGTGTGAATTCTGAGTTTAGGCTGAATGTTATTTTGAAGGCAAATTGCTATTCAGGGAAAAATTGTTTATGGACAAAGCCATCTCAGTAGTGCATCTATAAATCTGGAGAATAATTGGCTTGGGCATTAATGATCTGGCTTGATATTGCAACATCAACGATATCTGTGGCTTTCTGAAACGAAGTATTATTTTTTTTTCATACGTTTTTGAGTTGAAAATTTTTTCTCCCTTTTTCTCCCCCCCCCAAGACAGCACACAATCTGACATAGGCTTTACATTTACATACCCATTAAACATATTTTCACATTAATGAAGTTGTAAGTAAAAATTAAAACCAATAGGAGGAACCATCAGAAAGATGAAACAAAACTCAACAGAAGGTAAAAATAAGTGAGAGTGATTCGACTTCCATAGTTCTTTCTTTGGATGTGGACAGCATTTTCCATCCCGAGGCCTCTGGAGATGTCTTAGATCCTCTTAATGCTGAGAAGGGTTCAGTTTAACACTCTTAGTCATTGCATAACGTGGCTGCTATTGTATACAAAGTCCTCTTGGTTCTGCTCACTTCACTCAGCATCAGACCATATAAGTCTTCCCAGGTTTTTCTGAAGTCAGCCTGTTCATCATTTCTTATAGCACAATAGTATTCCATTACATTCATATACCACAATTTGCTCAGCCATTCCCCAATTGATGGGCATCCTCTCAATTTCCAATTCTTTGCCACCACCAAAAGAGCTGCTATGAATATTTTTGTACATGTGGGTCCTTTTCCCATTTGTTTGATCTCTTTCGGATATAGCCCTAGAAATGCTATTGCTGAATCAAAGGGTATGGATATTTTTGTAGCCCTTTGGGCATAGTTCCAAATTGTTCTCCAAAATGGTTGGATCATCTGAAAGAAGTATTATATAGGAATCCATGCTCTACAAAGTATGTCCTGTGCCATTTAAAATATAGGAATCACATGAGGATTCTTTCCAAGATTCTGCCAGTGGTTGTGGGAACCTGGGAAAAATTATGAAAATGAATGTCATCCTTGAGTAAAATCCCTGACATGGATTATACTTTGTCAGCAAACATATCTTAAAGAGAAATTGTCATGTTATGGGATGTAAATGGCCCTCATTATACCAACAGGATTCGATTCCTGCTATCCATTGTCAAACCTATAGCTTGGCATTGTCTAATTTTTAAGAACAGGCTTGTTTCTAACTTATAATTTATTTTATTTTATTTTCAGGTATCGCATGTATAGGAAAAGCCAGACAACAGGCTTCCCTTCTCTAATCACAATCTTTTCAGCACCAAACTATCTAGATGTGTACAATAACAAAGGTAAGTCACTTGGGTCCCTCTTGAATCTTTGAGGAGAATGTACTCCCTTTAACTTTAGTCTTTGCTTTGTAAAGGGTATACTGGGCTAACGTATCCTCGAATGATGTCGCATCATAGCGTCTTTAGTTTATCATATTTCATTTTTTAGTCACTTAATCACTCATTGCCCCCAGGACATTTCATGGGGCTCTGAAGTTACAGATTGGATGTCAATTTAGATGCATTGCCAGAGGGAAATTCTTTACTGTGCGTTCCCTGTAACAATGAATTTGTAGTTCTATTTTTACAAAAAGTTATTGTTTTTCTTTCCTTTATTTTCCCAGTTTTATTTATTCAATGTGTACAATTATATTTAGTACATATATACATGCATAATATGTGTGTATATATCATATATGTATATATTGCTTATTGTTATTTCAGTTAAATATATGTGTATATTTATTGTATTGTTTATTTATATTGACATACTGTTATTATATATAGTTATTTTAGTATATATAAAACTGATATATACACATATTTTGTTACTGTTACTTCAGTTATCATATATGTGTGTATACATACCAGTGATAACTGATATACATATATATATATATACATATATATCTGTTATTGTTATTTCAGTTATCATCATTATTATTATTGTCCATTACTAGATATCTCATGCTTTTCACATATATGTAAGAGCCAATCTCCATACTTCTTAAGTAAATAAGACTTAAACCACTAAATACAGATATAAGATGATTAGATGCCAAAACAAATGACATAGACACTAAGTTTTAGAAGTTCAAAAGAGAGGAGGATCACATTAGGCTGAAATCACCAGGGAAGGACTTGTGAATGACATGGCACTTGAGCAGGACTTTAAAGGATAAGTATAATTTGAATAGGCTTCCTTGAATAATATAAGGAACCAACTTCAGTGAAGGTTAGAATCAAAATTGAGCATGCCATGTTTAAGGGCTGTGAAGAACCAAAGTGGAAGGACTTAGGCAGGGAAGTAATGGGGAACAAATATAAAACAAACTTTATACATATATACATATATACATACACACACGTGCACAGACACGAGCACACACACACACATGAAAAGATCCAGATTATAGAGAGCTTTTAATGTCAAAATGAAGAGTCTGACCATTTAATCAGGGGGAAATGGAGGCTTTTTATTTGAGGCTTTTGAATAGGGAAAGAACAGTTTTGTTTTGTTTTGTTTTTTTAAATGGTCATAGGTAGAATGGATTGAAGTGCTGGGAGACAGTAGTCTAAGCATGAAAGAAAAAAGCCTAAATTAGAATAGTGGCGGTGAGAAGAAAGAGATTAGGAGACACTTCAGGGGAAGAATAAATAAATCATGGTCACTCATAGGATAAGGGAATGCAGGAGGAAGAAAGAGTCAAAGATACTCCAAAACTGTGACCCTAGGTGAGTAGGGAATGATCACATGACTGGCAGAAATAAGGAAGATGCAGGATTGCGGGATGGAAAGGGAAGAATTGGTTTGGATGGGAAAAAATCAAGTTCAATTTTATAAGTCATAAGTAATTACAAGTGGGTCACCAATCTCCTTTTTTCCTATTTTTAAAAATAGAGACTCATAAGTCTGTAATAGCTTCCTCACATGCTGTCCAAAGTAGAGTCATGAATTGACATGATCTGTTTTAACTTTCTCCATACCACTTTCACATTTTCTTGTATATTACTTCTTGCTATTATTATAAGTCTTGCCAGCCTTATAATAAAAGGTAGAAATCCAGGTATCGTTTTTCCTGTTTAATAGAGGAAGAAAAAGGTACAACAAAGCAATTTGACTGGCTAGTTTGTAACAAAGTTAGAGTCTTCCTAATGTCACCCCAATAAACCCATCTGATATCTCAAGGTCCTTTTCAACTTTTTGATTCTGAGTTTTACCAAAGTTATATATGAGAAAGAACATTTTTGTTACTTTTTAAATCACTGTCAAAGCTTTTATAACACTGCCGTAAGTGCCATAATAAAGCATTTTACTAGGGCAAAATGTAGTTTTGGTAGGTGGGTACTTTTACCCCCAAAGCACTACAAGTATTTTAAAATAAGAGAAAATTGGTTTATATATGTATATATGTGTGTGTGTGTGTACATACATACATACATACATACATACATACATATTCACACACACATAAATAAATTAGATTCTTCTCTTTGTCCAATAAGATCGAATGACTATATGTCTATCCAAGTTTAGATACAGCCTGAGTAGGTGATGTAATTGTAAGAAAAGATAAGGCATCAGTTCTTGAGGATCCATGGTCCTGGCATTACGTTCTCCTGCCATGTGGGGGAAGATCACTTGTCTAAGGAAGGGAATAGAAGCATTGCAGTTTTGAAATCTCTCCAAAAAATGAAAGAATTCTCTGGAGACAAAAAGACAAAGTGATCAGAGAGAGAGGAGAGAAAGATGCTCATTTCAATATGCGCATGATTTTAATGGGCTTTTGTGTACAATCTCTGAAGCACTTTAAAGCTATTGTGCTAACACTGTGTGCTGTATATGGGGGTGGGAGCCATTTATTCATTGCTACAAGTAAGAGTTAGTATATTTAAATAAAATTAATGTTAACCAGAGTAAAGAAACAAGCCACAAAATTGCTTTGCCAGCAACTTCAAAGGAGAGCCAACAGGAAAATAGCAGCAAAAAGGCTGGGCTTCAGAGAACACAGTGTGAGTCTTAGCAACAAGGATGAATTTAAGAAAATCTGAAACTGCAAACATGGTAATTGTAGCATGATTTGATTTTTTCCTTATAATTCTTGCAGAGCACAGTGGTATTAATAGTTTCTCCTGGAAAAGTGAAAACAAAATGTCGAGTAAGGTTTTTTCCTTAGAATTTAACACCTAATAACAGTCCTAGTGAAGGCAATGATCAGTCCAACAATTTTGAGTATTCCAGGCAGATTGTCTTTCCAAACAGGCTCATTCTTTGCATTCCTCTTGCTTTTTCCTTAGGTCGTATGGTTCATATCTTAAGTCTTGATTACTGAAAGATTCTACTAATTGGTCTGCTTGCGTCCATTCTCTCTTCACTCCCCTACCCCATTTTGGACAACAGTCAGCTGGATCTTCCCAAGACAATATTTTTAATAAGTCAGTCCCCTAAATCATAGATTGTAGGATCATAGAATGGTAGAGCTAGAAAGAACTACAAGGGATTATTTCATTCTGCCATCTTGTCTTATAAATGAGGAAGCCAAGAATCAGAAAGCATTGAATTGTCCAAGGTGCTCCGAGCTGTTCAGAAACTTTCAGTGATTTCCTATTACCTATACAAAGGGTCCAAATTCTGTAGCCTGATATTCAAGACCTGAAACTTACCAGTTTTATCTCTCTCTCTTCCTTTGTGAACCCTTCATACCAAGCAAAACAGTCGACTTATTCCCTTGCCATAACATATATTGCTGATGCCACATATTTATGTCATTTCCTGACTTGTAGCAATCTATTAATGTGTTGATATCTACATAATAGATTATAAACTTTTTCAAGGCGCACCAAGCATTCTGTGTTCTATAAAAGATGTGATTAATAAATGCGTTACTTGATGCTGATTGATCTGGAAATTTAAACCAGAGATGTGGCCAGTAATAAATATAATTCTAGAGGCATTTTCCCACAGGTATTTATCACTTTAAGTTGATGCTCTCGGGTCTACTTATCTTTTCTCCATATTGCAATTATTTCTTAAATTTCTTTATAGTCACTTAGAACATTTGGGTTGTTATTTTTTTTTTTCTATTTAGGCATCGACCCTCATTATCTGCGTACTTCATAGAAAATTCTTGATATGTTTACAGTGCACTGCTTGGTGAATTGCAGTGTTTTTGTATTCTTCTTAGTTTCCTTTATAGCAGGGAACCTTTTTTATGTCATGAACCCTTGGGGCAGCCTAGTAAAGCCTGGGGACCTCTTCTCAGAAGAATATTTTAAATGCCCCCCAAAAAAAAACATCGCAAAGGAAACCAATTATATTTAAATGCAATTATTAAAATATTTTAGAAAAAAAATCACAGACCCCAGGTTAAGAACTCCTTTCCTTTAAAGGTAATTCCACTGCCTGTGAGATTTGGGGCTTTCCAGTGCTAGATATCACCTTAAAGCCTTGACCTTCTCCATTGAGAGTTGGATAGCTATAAAAATGGGAAGATTGAAGCCCCAGTGATTTACCCAGTAGCTATTCATTAGTACATACTGTATCCCACCACTGCCCACCAATGCAGAAGAAAGGAGAGCTGACTGAATTTGCATTTCCTTGTGACAACCGGTTTTCCATAGTACCAGAGAATTAGCAAGATGGGGAGCCTGTTTATATAAAATCAAAGGTTTCAGTAAAATAAATCAAACTATATACATGCATATGTATATGTTCACATATACATATATTTTTTGTATATGTTCACATATATATTAAGAGAGGGAGAAATGAAAATGTTGGAACTGATTTTTACAGTAAGAATAAAGCCTGCAAAACTCTAATCCAGCAGAAAGGGAAAAATTTGAAAGAGGCAGCATGGTCCAGTGGAAAGCATACTGAATGTGGAGTCAGAGAGAACATGGGTTTGATTCCCAGCTCCACCATTTACTAAACCCTGTGGCCTTTGATGAGTCATTTAATCTATCTGGGCCTGTTTGCTCATTTGAAAAATAAAAAGGTTGTTCTCTAAGGTTCCTTCCAGCTCTAAATATCTGATTCTTTAACCTCAGACCTATATTTTAGCCAGACAAGGGGAAGGAGCAGTCAAGCCAAGAATTCATTAAGTGCTCAATACATGCCAGACACGGGGCTATGTGCTGGGGATGTAAAGAAAAGAGAGACAGAAAGACAGACAGACAGACAGAAAGAAAGAAAGAAAGACAGACAGACAGACAGACACTTGGGAAAGAAATAATTGCAAACTCAGTGTTTGCCTGAATGAACTCTGAGAAACAGACCTCTACAGATATTAATACCCCCATTTTATAGATGAGAAAATGGAGGGTGGGAGAGATCAAGTGACTTGCCCATCGTCACGCAGTAGGTGCTTGAGTTGTAATTAAAATGCAGGACTTCCTTATGCTATGCCACATTGCTTCTAACAAATTAGCTCATTTTGTCTTTTCCTCTTGAAAGAAAAAAAAAGTAGTATGCCATAGTTTGTTGTTTTTTAATGAGAAAATGATATGATAATGCCTAATATAAATGCTTTACTTCTCTCATGTTTTGTGTAAGCTTAGACATTCTTGAAATCCTTATCAATTGTTTAAAAAAAAATGTACTCGATATGTACCTCATCCATTCTGTGGTGGTTCTTGTCTTTTCTTCCTTTTCTTTCTTACTTCTAAATGTTCTATCTTATAAGCCTTTAGAATTTTTCCACTAAAGACATTCATTGCCTTATTATGATTTTGCAATTACATACATGAGTGGGATCACTTCTTGGTAATAACTTTATAGACTAGATGAAATTAAGCCAAGGGCTAGAGCCAATCCATGGGCTAGACTTTCCTCCACTGAACTTTTCTGCCCTTCAATCAGACCAAATTGATCTTTACAGTGATTAAGTATAGAGTGACTCAAAGTACCCCCAAATACCTTTAATAATTCTATCCTAAATCATCTTTTTTGAGGAAAGAATACTTAAATGTGCAAATTCTTTAAATATTTGATTATGTGGCATATACTGAATGACCACAGATCAAGTTTCCATGAACAAATTGTTGGAGAGATATAGGCATCATCAATAGAAAAACACACTCCACAACATTCCAGAAGGATGCCTTAAGTTTAAGTGGTCATCTGCACTTGAATTTCTTAAGAGGTGCTAAAAAGAAGGATACTGACCAGTTACCTATCTCTATGAGGGCTAGAACCAAAGGAAATAGAGAAAAAATAAGGTTTTTTCCAAGGAAAAAAATCTAGTCCATTTTTGAGACACATACTACCAGGATATGTGAAAATTCTTTCCTTGGAGATTTGAAAGAGCTAAGTGGAACCAAGGAGCCACGCCATTCATAGTAATTCCTTTGAATACAGAAAGATGACAAGTAGAAATAGATATTTGAAACTCCAGAGGAATGGTTCAATTTGATCATAACCTCGGAGGGTAACAAGGTTTTTCAGCAAAATGCCTTTTCCAAAGTTTTTTGCTCCTAAAATATATAATATGGCATATTCATTTGTTCTAAGCTGGTAATTGCCTTTTTCTTTTTCATCTTGAGTGATATAGCTTGGTACGATTTTTTTTTAAGCATTTGCTACTCAATAAAATACTATTAATGTGAAATGTTTCCCATCCTTCAGTCTCAGTAGTTTGCACATAATATTTCATTTCATTTTTGCTAAATAGTGTTATGTAAGAAAGACTTTGGAGTGGCATATTCATTGAGCTATTATGTGGCTCATTCTTTTATTTTTCAAGTGGCTTTTCAGGTGATTGTACCTAGCTTTCATAAGAGGAAAAGAAGCCTTTGAAATTAAGTATTATTTGTTTCTTTAAAATTATCCTTCAGTGCAGCATATTCAAATATATAAATTATTAATACAGTGTAAGTTAGAGTAGCTTTTAGGTTATCCTAAAATAAATAATTCATTTCTCCCCTTTTAAAAACTATCCCCAAAAGCACCAGCGTTTTTCAGTTTCTGTTTATCCAGCTGCACTATCAGAGTGGGTCAGGAACACTGCTGGAGGCTTCTTTCTAAACAGTCTTAGTTTCAATCCTGTACTCAACTTGCTTTCTTTTTAAATATTAATTGGTGGAAAGGAGGATGAAAAAAGAAATCACCCATTGAGATTTTATATCCCAATCATCCCATTAATCCTTTGACTCTTAACTCAACTAAGCATTGATTGTTTGGACTCCTGAAATACATTGGCATGTGTGTGTGTTTGACTGAAAAATTAATGAGTTGATACCTGGATTTCAGCCAGGCACTTGATCAAATTTCCCATGATATCCTTGTAGAAAAGATGGAAAAATATAGACTGGATGATTAAACAGGAGGTTTCATATCTGGTTAAATGATCAGAACCAAATAATGTAGTAGTGTCTGTCTGATGAGATGCCTCTAGTAGAGTGTCTCTGAGGGTCTCTTCTTGGCTTTATTTTGTTCAACATTTTTTTTAAATCAATGTATCAGTGAAATACTCCTCAAATCTTGGGGAACACGAACCCAGAAATCTTGGGGAATAAAATCCCAACAGGCCAGAAATCAGTTAAATCTAATAAGATTGAATTCAAAATGGATAACTAAACTCAAAAATTCAAGTGCATAAGTAGAGAATGGGGAGATTATGGCTAGACTAAGGTTCATATAAAAATACAGGAGGATTTCAGTGAACTGTTGGCTTAGTGTAAGTTAACAGTGTGACGTGTCAGCCAGAAAATCTCATGCCATCTTCAATTGTATTAATAGAGAAATGGTAGCCAGGAGAAAGGAGGTGATAGCCTTACTAAGTTATACCCTGCTGAGACCACATCAGGAGTACTGAGTTCAGTTCTGGGAGGCACAGTTTTAAAAACAAACAAACATGGCTAGGGTAGAGTAATTGGATTGGTGAAGGGAATGAACACCATGCTATACAAGGATCAGTTTGAGAAAGTAGGAATATTTAGCTTACAAAAGATTTGACAGGGGCAATATGATAGCTCTGTTTAAGTATTTGAAGGGGAGATCACTTGGACAAAGGATTAAACTTATTCTACCTTGCCCTAGAGGACAATATTAGAAGCCAGAAGTTAGAGGTGCAAATTTAGACTTAATATAAAGAAATGTTCCTTACAATGGGTGTAGTCCAAAAGCAGACTAGGCTTTGTGTTCCCATTTATAAGTCTTCAGGCAGAGAGAAAATAACCATTTGTTGGGTATACTGTTTACTTGGGAAGGGGGAGTGTGAGGAGGCATCAGGACTCTTCCAACTCTGGAGTTCAGTGGGTGGTTTTTGTTTTGCTTGGGTTTGTTTTTTAGCTTTCTAAGCACTGAAAGAATGAATACTGCTTAGGATACATATTAAGAAAAAGGGCTTTCTGGCTTCAATGGAGCTTTAAGAATTAGATTAGCTGAAATATGTATAGCACTGGTATGGAAATAGCACTCAAGTCCCTGATTCTCTTTCCTTTAGCTTAGGATTAGGTCTCTCACCCCACTCACACTTCACCTTGGCAGGTCGAGGGTTCCCAGGAGGGGTGGACTCCTTGCTAGATCTCAGTCTCAATGTTCTAGGCAAAACCTTGATAAACTAATATTCTCTTATTATTCACAATTGTCGTTCTTATCTCTAGTGGTATTTTTCCCATTTAAAAATCAACCAGGTTGTCATCAATAACTCTTACTCAGAAGTATTTACTAAATAGAATCAAAGCAAAAGTAATTAAAGTATAATGCTCTACCCCAAACCAGGAATATAGTTCCCCATCAATGCACACAGTGTTTGAAGAGGAAAGCAGACAAAGACTTATAAAACTACAGTATAGAGGCACATGTTCCTGGGGCAACCCACAGATCTGATCCATGATATTGTTTGTCCCCAGCAGGTATATTCTGCCCCCAAAATCACTGATGGGTGAAGCTGCTTCTCTATTGCCTATTATGCTCATGTGACTCCTGTTCTGAGCTGCCAAACAAGTATTAAGTTCCTTTATTCAAAACAAAACCCTGAGCCTGGGAACTGCAGAGCTTTTCCAAGTGGACTCGCTTGGCTGGGCTTTTATGGGTTTCCCCCCATTTAGACAGAAGATGACAGTTCCAGGAAAGGGCAAGATGGAGCCATCTTACCTCTAGTTGGCTTTTCCAAACATCGAAGCTTTTCCTCCAATCACCTCTTTCAAACAGCAGGTGAAGGTGCAGTCTGCTATCTTCCTGTGAACCAGCTCTGAAGACTTTTTTTTTTCAGACCTACTTAGAGGTTTGGGCTTGACCCTTGAAGACCTGGTCTTAACCAAAAATTTGCTCCAAAGCAGGTTCTCTTTTGTGAAGTGATTTCTTTTGTGACTTATCTCTTATCTCATGATGAAAAACCAAAATCTACACTACTCCCATCCAAGACAGAATTTGACAATATACATTTGTTCCATAGTCCCTAAACTCTTCTGGATATCAATATTTTCCAGCTTTCAAACTTAAAGTCCTCATGTCAGTCATATATAAATAGATACTGGGTGAGAAGACATTTTATTCATTTTTACACTGAATAAGTGTCTTTTATCTATCAGCTACTTTAGTATCATTTCTTTAACAACTATCTTTATTTCTGCTCAGTTCTGTTAACAAAACAGTCACTACCTGAAAGTGGCACTATCTTAGATATGTACAAATTAGTAAAACTGCAAAAGGCATTGAAGATAAAGCGTAAATCAGTGGAGTGATATTTGCTGCACTCAATGTTTTAATAGCAGAGACCTGCATAAGGTTCACTTTCTTTTTCTGGAAATGTGTGTGTGTGTGTGTGTGTGTGTGTGTGTGTGTGTGTGTGTGTGTGTATTGTAAAGACATTATCTTCACATTGAATATATTTATTGAGTTAATGACAACTCGGTGCCTAAGCTGTTTTGGAGATCTCATTTAAAAATCCAGTGCATGTTACAACCTAGGACTGGATTTCTAAAATAGTTTTCAAAGTAAAAAAAAAAACATTATGACATTACAAAATGATATCAATGTTTTTAAAAGTACCTAATGCCTAGGTACAGTTGCTCCAGTTACATTTTTTTGAGGCTAAGGTTGGGTTGCTTATACCAACAGTTAATCAATGGAGAGCTAGGATTACCATGTGTTTTTTTTCACTTGATAGCAGCTTAAAGATGGTCACAGAGAGCTTTCTCTATCCCTTTCATTCATGAGATTGTTCACAGTTCTAGGTGACCTGCATATTGTCTGCATGTGTATGGAGGATCATAGGCTTTAGAGCAAGATGGGAATTTAGTTAGTATCTAATCCCACCTAGATTTACAATTCCATTCCATTCACTTCAACAGTCTTTTATTAAGCTCCTCTATGCCATGCGCTGTTATAGACACTTGACCTCCAAATATAAAGAATGAGGCAATTCTTACTCTCTAGGATCGTACATTCCAGTGGTGGGGAGACAGAGAGAAAGAGAGTGAGGGAGGGAGAGAGAATAAAGAGAAATAAAATAAATAGAAAATGAAGATAAAATAGTTAAAAATTTAGGAAGGTAGCTTTACCCATAGAGCAGAAGTAGTTGGCTAAATCAGGAAAGGTTTTGTGCATACAGTAGTTTTTAAATTATGCCTTGAAGGCACAGTATAAGGCAGATGTGAGGCAGGAATGTATTGCACGCATATAGGATTACCAATACAAGGGCAAAGCAATGGACATGAGAGAGGGAGTATATGTTAAGAACAGAGAGAGGGTCAGTTTGACCAGAGCATTGAATGTAGAAAGGGAAATAATGTATAATAAGGCTCAAAAGATTGGTGGTTAGCAGGTTGTGATAAGCTTTAAAAGACAAACAGGCATATACGGTGTATTGTGGATGAGAGGGAGAGATGCTGGGTTTTGCTGAATAGGTAAGTAGGTGCTTACGGAAAACTAGTATGAACACCAGCTGGCATGGCTATTAAGCGTGCTGGACTGCTGGAATTGGGAGAATCTGAGATCAAATGCTCCCTCAGACACTGACTAGCTAGCTGCGTGACCCTGGGCAAGTCACTTAACTGCTTCTTTCTTCACTTTCCTCTATTGTAAAAAGAGGCCTATAATAGCACCTACCTCTCAGGGTTGTTGTGAGGATCAAATGAGATATTTTTTTTTAACATACTTAGCACAGTAGTATCTAGTATGTATTAAGTGCGGTATACATGCTTATTCCTTTCAACCTGCCCCCTCAGGTACTAACTATCCGTGTGACCCTGGGAAAATCACTTAACCTATCTCAGCCTCAGTTTCCTCATCTGGAAAATGGGAATGAGCATAGCACCTTCCTCACAGGGTTGAAATGATAGACTATTTGTAAAATATTTTGCAAACTTCAAAGTATTATATAAATACTAGTTATCATCATTCTCATCATCATCCTCATTACAAAATGATATTATGTATTGTAATGATGTCTAAAATAATACCATATACCCAACAGCTATTTCTTTAGGTACTTAAATGTATTAAAAGTACTCTGCCCCACCGAATCCCTTATATGTTCAGCAGTGCAGTTGTCAGATACGCCACCAACCTAAAAATGACTTGGATGTCCAGGTTTCATGGTTATCTCCTGACTTAATGCCAATTTGCCTATGCGTTTCTTCTCAGTTTAGTTATAGCTAGTGTTATAATTGGTAGGAAGTACTCAGGGGTGTGGATCATCCAGACAAATTGCCAAGGAAGGGTAGTTAGTGGCATCATAGTAATAACTTCATGACTCTTTCCACAAGCCACGTAATAGTTGGTAATGAAACTTAAGGATAAGAGGAAAACTTCCTAATCATTAAAGAAAAGCTCCTGAGCAAAAGTGGAATGTGCTCCCTTGGAAGGTAGCAGCCCTCTGATTGGAGGTCTTCATGCAAAGGCTAGAGGAATACTGGTCAGGTGTATTGTAGAAAGGATTCTTGGACAGGTTCCAATTGGACTTGATATCTGAAGTCTCTTCCAAATCTTTGATCCTGGAATAGCTTAAATTCTAGGCAAATAATTTCTGAATAACATTCATCTAACCAGATACCATATTTCTATTTTTATGTGTAGCTGGTGCATGAAATTAATTCAGTACAGTACTAATTATGTGGCCTTCTGTTGCTACCCTTAATACCCTATCACCCCTAGTGTTTAAAAAAAAAAGTATAATTGGACCAGAGAGTACATGGGTGAGGATGGCTGGAAGGGTGAGCCATAAAATGTAGAGTCTGTTGTCCTGTGCTAGTCAACTCTTAAACTATTAGACTTTTCAATGCCCTATGGGTGCAGTAGATTTCTGTTTTGTTCCCATGGAAGTTTCCTATTTCCTTTATCTCAGTCTATCGTCACCTTCACATGATAATTCTAGAAGTCTGACCATCTGCAGAGCCACTCCCAAATGAGTAGGAGTAAGATTCAAATACAACAAAGTGATTAGCACCTGTAGTATATTCTGGGAATGAGGGAAATGCAAGGTTTAGATAAAACATGATTCCTGCATTCATGTTGTTTATAATCTAGTAGAGGAATACATAAGTTGCATACACATTAATAGAAATTAATTCATGATGGGTACAAACAAAATGCCACATGAATTCTAGGGGGGTTGGAGAGGAGTCTTTGTCCACTATAGGGTTAACATCTGAGTTGGGCTTCAAAAAATGGGAAGCTCTCCACCACGCAGAGGGGAAGAGAGAACATTCTGTGAGTATAAAGAACATTGAATAAAGCCAAGGAGATATGAAAGCACAGCACACACAGGGAAGGTGGATAATTTGGCTGAAGTATATGCCTGAGAGCAATGTGAGTTAAGCCAGGAAAAGTAAGGTGGCATTAGATTATGGAAGACCCTGAATTTCAGGCCAAATATTTTCAACTGTATTCTTTAGCCAGGGGAGACCCATTATAGGGTTTTGATCCAAAAAGTGGTATGACCAGGTTTTTGTATAAGGATGAATGGTCTAGCAGTAGTATGAACAATTATTTGGAACAAGGAGGGACTGGAGGCAGGAAAGTCTGCCAAGAACCCATCATGATACAATAAATTTGAGAAATACACTGCTATGATCTGATGATCTCAAGAAAATTCAGTGTACCTAAATCTGAGTCTATAAATAATACAATATTTCATGTTGATTAAAGTTTATAGATGAGTCAACAAGCATTTATTGAGCACCTAACATTATGCCAGATACTGTAAGCCCTGATATTAACAGTTAGCATCTAAAAAGCACCTTAAGGACTGCTATGGGGTGAGGAGGGAGGGAGAGAATTTGGAACTCAATTTTCAAAACTAATGTTAAAAATATTTTTCCATGTAATGAGGGAAAAATAAAATACTAAATTTCAAAAAAGGGGAGGGTTACTATGAGGAAAGTACTATTGTTCCTCCTATTTTATAAATGGGGAGGCTAAAGCTGACAGTTTAAATGATTTGTCAAGGACCACACCACTGTGCCTGAAGCAAGATTCAAACTCAAGTCATCCTATGTCTTCCCATAGTGAAGTTCTAGAACAGCTAGGTGGCGCAATGGATAGAAGGCTGGACCTGGAGTCAGGAGGACCTGAGTTCAAATCTGGCCTCAGACACTTGGTTGCTGTGACCCTGTGTGAGTCACTTAACCCTGTTTACTTCAGGTTCCTCATCTGTAAAATGAGCTGGAAAAGGAAATAGCAAACACTCTAGTATCTTTGCCAAGAAGATCCCAAATGGAATAACAAAGAATTAAACACCACTGAAATGACTAAATGACAACTCGTATCTTTGTTACCAAATTATCTGTTAACTTCAGATGTGATTGTAACTATCAATTTACAAGATTTATTGAGTATCTACTATCTGCTGAGCACTGTTCTACGCTGTACAAATAACAAAATAAATGAGATGATTCTTACCTACAGAAAAGATATTTAGTAATTCTAGTAGCTTGCCTTCCAGAATGCCTCTTGCAATTAAAAAGAAAAAACTATAGAAAACTACCAATTAAATACACACACACACACATGCACACGCACACTCTTCCAGACAAAGAACCCATACATGTGTGCAACCATCATTTAAAAGAGCTGCCAAAGGACATCATGAGTCTTTATATTATACCCACAACAGTCTTAGACACATGAATATCCCCATTGTTTTATTCCCCAAAGCATCAAATCCTCTTCTGTGGTAGCTTACCCGTGTCACAATAATATATTACTCCTGGCATCTTTGTTTGGGCATCAGCCAATGGCAAAGTATGAAAGAAACAGCATTTCATTCCTATTTCAAAGAAATAAAATTTCATTCCACTAAATCTGAATGGATCAAGACTATTTTGGCACTTGCCCTGTTTAGGGATGCCTCACCATTTTTTTTTTTTGCTGCCACTTTGAGGAAGCCTGGAGGAAGTGTGAGGAAAAGGCATATTTGTATAGGTATTTATAGCTTTTTAGTCTCCCAACTCTCTTTGTGTCTGGTAGGATACAACTATGAAAGAAAATGTGAATCGTGAATTAAACCTTTGGTACAAGATCCCCTGACCATAAATGTTTAAAATGCTTTGCATAGTTTCCAACACCAAGGTGTGCTGGGAGCACTACACTGAATAGCCCTTTTGCCTAGGAAAATCCAGTCAGAATCGGCTGAGCACACTATTGTGTGAGGTATCAGGCAATCGGTATGGACCATGTTGTGATAGACTCTTATAACAAGGAATTTTCTCTCAGTATTGTTCTCCTTTGACATTCTGAGCTCACCTTCTTAGGTGTGGGTGATAGAGTTAACTAACTCTAACTGTTAGAGGCAGTTAGGTGGCACAGTGGATGGATAGATAGATGGATAGATAGATAGATATAGATGATAGATAGATAGATGATAGATAGATAGATAGATAGATAGATAGATAGATAGATAGATAGATACACAGATACATAGATAGATACACAGATACATAGATAGATAGAAAGATAGATTATTATGCAATATTAATAACATATTGATAACTTTAGAGGGGAAGGAACCAGCAGCTTGGATGGAACAAGGAAAGATCTCATGATGACCAGAGTCTTTGAGGACACTAGCAATTCCAGGAGACAGCCATATATATTGTGGAAGAGCATTCCAGGAATGGTGGCCAGCCAATGCAAAAGAACAGAGAGGGAAAATGAAGAGTCCTCACACAGTCCTCACTCAGTATCACTGGATTGTAGATAGAAGAGGAGAGTAACATGTAAATCAAGGCAGCTAGATGGATAGAGTATTGGACTAAAAGTCAAGAAGAGCTGAGTTCAAATTCTTTCCCAGGCATTTATTAGCTATTTTACCCTGGCCTTTTTCAGATTATTTCCTCATCTGTAAAATGAGGATTAATAACAATAGTTACTGCACTGGATTGTAAGAAAAGCAAGTGAGATAACCTACACAAAGTGCTTTGGAAATCTCAAAATGGTATATAGATGCTAGCTATTAGTAAGTAGGCTGAAAAAGTAGGAAGGAACCAGGTTGTGAAGAACTATAAAGAGGAGTAAGTGAAAGAGTTTATAATTTGTCCCAGGGGTAATAGGAAGCCCTTAGGTTTTATTGATGAGGGGGATGACATGGTGACATCCAGCCTTTAGGAAAATCACTTTGGTGGCTACATGGAGGATGAATTGAAGTTAGGAGGGGCTTGAGTCAGGAAAACAATTAGGAAGCTAGGTAAGAATTCATAAGGACCTAGACTGGACTGTGATTGTGTGAGAAGAGGGGGAAATATATGAGATGTTATGCAGATATAAATGATAAGATCTGGCAACTAATTTGATATTTGGCTTGATTAACAATAAGGATTAAAAATGACAGCAAGTTTCTGAATTTGAGTCACCAAAAGGATGGTGATGCCTTAAGAGTCATAGGGAAGTTTAGAAGGAGGAGGGACCTGAAGGTTCGAAGGAGGGAAGAGTTAGTTTTGTTTTGGACATGTTGATCTTGATATGCACACAAAGTTATCCAGTTTGAAACAACCCATAGGTAATTGGTGTGAGATGGGAACTTAAAAGAACCATGGATTGGATATATAGATTTGGGAATCATCTGCATAAAAATGATAATTGGAGCCTTGGAATCTAATGGGATCACCAAGGTAGAGAATTTAGAAGAACTAGAGAAAAGGCCACAGGACAGACCTTTGGGTCTGCCATCAGGCATCACATTGATGATATTCCAGCCAAGAAGAGTGAGAAGATGTAGATCAATAGAGAGAAGGAGAAAAAAGAATGTGTCACAACCATCCAAAGAGGAGAGATTAGGCAGGAGGAAATGGTGGTCAATAGTGACAAATGTTGCAGAAGTGAAGAAGGATGAAGATTGAGAGGGGGGCCATTAAAATGAAAAGATCATTAAGCAGCAGACATGGTCACATTGCAGGGGAAAGATATCTCAGATATAAATAAAGCTGAGAATAATTAAGATTTATCCAAAGTTCTACCATGGTTCAACTGGGATAAATACCTTCCAGTCCAGTACTCTTTAGACCAAACCAAATTCCCTTCAATATTTTTTCACACCTACATATGGAGCTGAAATAGTATTGACTTCTTGTTCCTTTGTCTTCTCTGTGTAAAAGAGTAATGTAATACCATATGTGCTATCTATTAGCAGAACTCTGAAAAGGCTGACCCATGGTGATTTTGGTCTACAGACCATATAAGGGACTGAATAAAGTCTTTTAGTGGGGATTTTTCCTCTCTTTCTCAGAACTGTACGTGGAGGAGGTAGCCTTGGATAACTGAGTGTGTCATGCTTACATCCCACTAAGGATGAATGCTTTTCATGCATTTCAGATAATAGTACACTGTTAAAGCTGTAACTGATTTGGGTAATGCCAGTCAATGACAGGTGGTATGGGTGGTGATGTGGGAGGTGAGGCATAAAGTTGAACTGTGAATTTCGTGACTTTTGGTGGGGATGTTTGGTTTTTATCTAAATAGCTTATATATTACAAGGAGATGACATTTCAAATTTGTGACTATAGATGATAAGGCCACAAATTTAAAGGTAGAAGGAATCTTAGAAGTTGAGTCCCAGATTCATCATTTTTAGGTGAGGAAAATAAGACCAAGAGGCCTTAACTTGCCCATATTCATACCGATCAGTACGCACCAAGGGCAAGTACTTTGTAAATCCAGTGTTCTTTCCATTATGGCATGTGTAAAAATAATGTTTCTGAAGGGGTGGGGCAGGAGGTGGAAAAAAAGAGTTGTATATAAATGTTATTCTTTTGAAAATATGAGGGAAATTTTAGGTATAGAATGAAAACTCCAGTGTTCTCTCATGTGACTAGAGGATCCTTTGACCTAGCTGTCTTTTGACGATATCACCTAAGTCACAAAGAATCTTCGATGTCATCTAATTCACTCCCCACGTTTTATGGATTTGAAAACAGAGGCTCGAAGACAGGCTGCTTCCCTTGATCAAAGCCACACAGCTAGTAAGTGGCAGAGCTAAAACAGAATTAGAACCCAGAACCCGGTTCCCATTCTATTGTTCTTTGTTGTAGGATAATAGATGAATCAGTGCACCTTGGTGCCATCCCCCTTTCCCCACAAATATGGTATATTTCTTAATGTAAGTGTTGTGATTAAATAGTAAATACATATGTGTGTGCTATTGCTATTTTCTTAAATTTAAAAATTTGCTTTCAACTAAAAAACTATAAAGTACCACTATTGTACTGACCTATTATGTCTCTGTATACTTTCATAGGAAAGTATGTTTTCTTTTCCCATTTTATTTAAACATTTTCTATACTTCCACATTTCTCAGCATTTACTTTTGGTCATGTTAAATGCTCAAATGACAAATCAAGATAAGAAAACAAGAATTCATAAGTTTTTTTCCCTTACTTTTCCAATATATCTTTCATTACACCACGAATCTCCTCTCCTCCAAACCACACCTATTTTTCCTTCCCTTTCTTTACCAACCTCGAGCTAATAAAACATAGAGGAGACATGAAAGAGATATTACTTTTCACAAAGAGTAGTTAACATGCATGAAAAATATTCCCAAAGATAAAAGGTAAAGCTGCTGTTGTGAGTACCTGGTGTTCAAAAATAGAATTAGTTTTATGTGGAACAGATGTTAGTGTGATACCAAGGGTAGCTAAGGGCTACATTGCCTTTTTTCCATCGCAAACTGAAAAAATATACTCATAATGATAGAAGATGATTTTGATTTATGTGGGGGTTGGGGAGAGTGTTTTGTTTTGTTTTTGTAATACATAAGTATATCATTAGGCGAAATGAAGTAACAAGCAGGGATATAACTTGTAATTCCTCTCTGGGATTCCATCGTATATGGGTATGATAGTTAGAGGACAACTCTCCTCCAAGCCTGGTCTTTGGGGCTCTCTGGCTATAGCACCCTCATGGAGCTTTGGGTATGTGGCTGCACAGGGGTATGCTAGTTACATACTAATTGGCTCCATTGCCCCTCTTCTGACTTTATAGTAAATAACATATGACTATAGGCAGGTATCATTCTGTTTTCCAGCACAGTGTTAATTGACCACAAGCTTACTAATGGTTGTGTGATGTAGCTGACCTTTTTTTTTTTGCCTTTTATTTTTACTTATTTATTTATTTTTGGTATATGAATTTATTTATTTTTACCACAAGATTTTGAATTCCATATTTTCACCCCATCTTGCCCCTCCCCCACCCCAAGATGGCATGCATTCTGAATACCCCTTCCCCTAGTCTGACCTCCCTTCTATCTCTCCCTGCCCTTCTCTTATCCCCTTCCCCTTCTGTTTTCCTGTAGGGCAAGATAGATTTCTGTACCTCATTTCCTGTATTTCTTATTTCCCAGTTGCATGTGGAAACATTTTTTTTAAACATGTGTTTTTAAAACTTTGGGTTCCAAATTTTCTCCCACCCACCCTCATTGAAAAGGCAAGCAACTCAACAGGCCATACATGTGTAGCTATGCAAAACACTTCCATAGTAGACATGTTGTGCAAAACTAACTCTATTTCCCTTAATCCTATCCTGCCCCCCCTCATTTATTCTATTCTTTCTTTTGACCCTGTCCCTCCTCACAAGTACTTCCTTCTGATTACCCCTCCCACAATCTGCCCTTCTCTCTATCATCCCCTGCTCTCTTGTCCCCTTCCTCCCTATTTTCCTGTAGGGTAAGACAGATTTCCATACCCAATTGAATGTGTATGTTATTCCCTCCTTAAGCCAAATCCTATGTGAATAAGATTCCCTCATTTCCTCTCACCTTCCCCTGTTTCCCCTCCACTGTAAGAACCTTTTCTTGTCTGTTTTTGTGAGATAATGTACCCCATTCTACCTCTCCCTTTCTCCTTCTCCTAGTATAATCCTCTCTCACCCTTAATTTTATTCTCCAGATATCACCCCTTCATCTTCAACTCACCCTGTGCCCTCTATCTATCTATCTATATCTATCTACATACATACATTATTTTCCCCTCCACTACCCTAATACTGACAAAGGTCTCATGAGTTATAAATATCATCTTTCCATGCAGGAATGTAAACAGTTCAGCCTTAATAAGTCTCTTATGATTTCTCTTTCCTGTTTACCTCTTCATGTTCCACTTGAGTCTTGTATTTGAAAGTCAAATTTTCTATTCAGCTCTGGTCTTTTCATCAAGAATGCTTGAAAGTCCTCTATTTCACTGAATGACCATTTTTTCCCCTGAAGGATTATACTCAGTTTTGCTGGGTAGGTGATTCTTGGTTGTAATCCTATCTCCTTTGCCCTCCGGAATATTATATTCCATGCCCTGCGGTCCCTTAATGTAGAAGCTGCTAAATCTTGTGTTATCCTGATTGTGTTTCCACAATACTTGAATTGTTTCTTTCTGGCTGCTTGCAATATTTTCTCCTTGACCTGGGAACTCTGGAATTTGGCTACAATATTCCTAGGAGTTTTCCTTTGGGGATCTCTTTCAGGGGAGATTGTGGATTCTTTCAATTTCTATTTTGCCCTCTGGTTCTAAAATATCAGGGCAGTTTTCCTTGATAATTTCTTGAAAGATGATGTCTAGGCTCTTTTTTTGATCATGGCTTTCAGATAGTCCAATAATTTTTAAATTCTCTCTCCTGGATCTATTTTCCAGGTCAGTTGTTTTTCCAATGAGATATTTCACATTGTTTTCTAATTTTTCATTCTTTTGGATTTGTTCTACTGTGTCTTGATTTCTCATAAAGTCACTATCTTCCAATTGCTCTATTCTAATTTTTAAGGAAGTATTTTCTTCAGTAAGCTTTTGGACTTCCTTTTCCATTTGGCCAATTTTGCTTTTTAGGGCATTCTTCTCCTCATTGGCTTTTTGGACCTCTTTTGCCATTTGGGTTAGGCTATTTTTTAAGGTGTTATTTTCTTCAGTATTTTTTTGGGTCTCCTTTAGCAGGCTGTTGACTTTTTTTTGATTTTCTTGCATCACTCTTCAGTTTTTCCTCTACTTCCTTACTTGCTTCTCAAAATCCCTTTTGAGCTCTTCCAAGGCCTGGGACTGATTCATATTTTTCTTGGAGGCTTTGGATGTAGGAGCTTTGACTTTGTTGTCTTCTTCTGGTTGTATGTTTTGATCTTCTTTGTCACCAAAGTAAGATAATATAGTCTGACTCTTTTTGCGAGGTTTGCTCATGATCCCGGCCAATTACTTGAGTTTTAAACTCTTTGTTAAGGTAAAAGTATGCTTCCAATGTGGAGAATGTACTGTCCCAAGCTTTGGAGGAGGTTTGTATAGCTGTTTTAAGAGATACTTGTAGGGACCTGTAAATTTTCAGTTCTTCCAAGGTGGTATGATAAGGGGCGAGGTGTTTACTCTTTTCCTGGCCTGTGCTCTGGTCTTTGAGTGACCAGCCACAAGCAGGCTTTTCTCTCTTGGAACTGTGAGGAGGGGTTCCTCTCCGCTACCACTACAAGCTCCTCCACGCCAGCACTCCTCCTCACTCTAGGACCGCCACCCAGAACTGTGACCCAGATCCAAGCACGGGCAAAACAAGGCATTCCTGCCTCAGCACTGGCAAAGAGATCCCTGCAATCCCTCTCTGATCAGCCACTTGATTCCCCCTCAGTCTGTGGGCCCAAAGCTCAGGACACAGACACCACCCCGGCACCTGTGCTCTGTGCTCTGGAACTGGCTCTGACCTAGCTCTTCTCTCACTGCAAAAACAGACTTTTCTCATTGACCTTCTAAGTTGTCTTTGGTGTTCGTGGATTAAGGAGTCTGGAAACTGCCACAGCTGCCATGATTCATTCCTTTGAGGCCTGCTCCAGGTTTGCTGTGGTCTGCGTGCCCACGCCGCACTGTGCTCTGCTCCCAGCCCGGTTCAATAAGCCTTCCCGATCAACAATCCAGGCTGTCTTGGGCAGGAAATTTGTTTTACCCTGACTTTTTGTGGGTTCTGCTGCTTTAGAATTTATTTAGAGCCATTTTTTATGGGTATTTGGAGGGGCTTGGGGGACAGCTCAAGCAAGTCACTGCTTTCATGCTGCCATCTTGGCTGTAGCTGACTTTTAAAAAGCCAACACTGTCTCAAGCTGCATTAACAGACCATCATGGACAGTTGATGGCACTGAATTTGGTTCAATTCAGCAAGTACTGTGTGTAAGGCAAGGTACTAGGTAGAGACTGGGGATGCAAAGTCAAAAATGGGACAATCCTTTCCTAGGTAGCCTACAGACTATGATCAAACTATTATGCTAAATTCTGGGTGTTTCACTCTAAGAAAGACATGGATAACTAGAGAATACCCAGAGCTAGAAAATTACTGTGGTGGGTCAACCTATCAGAAAAAGAACACTTGAGGAAATTGGGGACCTTTATAAAGTAAGAAGATGACGGTTGACTTCTAATATTTAGAGGGCTAACATGGGCATCGAAGATATGGCAATAGGTGGACATTCAATATTGCTCCAAAAGACAGAACAGCGGATAGAAG
This sequence comes from Phascolarctos cinereus, assembly GCF_003287225.1. Taxonomy (NCBI): domain Eukaryota; kingdom Metazoa; phylum Chordata; class Mammalia; order Diprotodontia; family Phascolarctidae; genus Phascolarctos; species Phascolarctos cinereus. Next base: position 31,877,847 of record NW_027556402.1, read on the forward strand.
TTACAAGGAGGTGGATATCCACAAAATGAAAGATTTCCAATCATGAGCCTTGTCCAGCAGTATTAAATCTGTCCCATTGGGTGCTGAGTTCTCTGGTAGTTGGGGTACTAAAACAGTGATGCCTAATGCTCCCAGTTGTTAATGCAGCTCTCCCTGTAACTCACCTATTTTTGTAAATAGCCTGTATTGCCTTGTTTGTGAGCACAGTTAATCTCCCTTATATAGGCGATCTTAACCCAGGATAATTGAACCTTTTAAAAAATATTTTGGTAACTATTTCAATGTAATCAATTTCCTTTGTAATCATACATATTTTATTTTATGCCATTAAATCATTATTCTGAGATGGAGTTGCTAAGATTCGCCAGATTGCCAAAGAAGTCCAGGACACAAGAAAAATTAAGAACCCCTGCCCTAATAGAATGAAAGGTCCTTAAGAGCAGAGACAGCCTCAACTTTACATTTGTGTCACCGATTCCTAGCACATAGCAGATATCTTTTATAAATGTACCTGCTGGTTGTCGATTGAATGATTAAGTGGTCTATCAACCAGAATGTCATAAAAGACATTTGTATATTGAGGGGAGGTTAGATTATTTTGCAAAAAAACAAAAATTTGACCCACTCTAATACTCTGTAATCCTGTGCATTGGCATAGGCTGCTACAGAAAGCCCAGATATAGCAGAGCTAGCGGGAGGGCAGGGAGGTTGGCTCTTTTCTCTGCCACGCTACATAGCTACTGTCATGTCAGAATATGAAGATGGGAACATTTTCTAGTAAGTATATACAATAGGAATCAATCACAACACTTCATATTATTAGTCATGGAAACAACCTTGTAACTTTTGCTATAGACAGTATATGTTCTGATTGAACAGTGCAGCTTCTGGGGGGGGAATGTAAAATTGCTAATTTATGTACTTGGAGAGGTTTTAAGCTTTTTCAACCAAAACTGTTTACCTAGGAATTTTTTTCTAGATATTGTGTACAAGCTAACATTTGTGGATTGAAGAGTTTTATTCAACTTCTGACATATTTGATGACCTATGTATATAAACAGGTTTCAGAGTTTTCTGCCTTACAGTTTGTGTTCATTCCGGCTACAAAGTGTGTATCACGTATCACAGTGCCTGGAGTATGCCCATAATTATGTAAACATCCACTGCTTATTAAAATATTTGCCTTGATGTGGAATTTGGACATAGCAGTTGCATTTTCTGAAACCCCCGAGAGAAAAATTCTGTTATGAATATTTTTCCTTTTCTTGATTATCTTTCAGCTGCAGTATTGAAGTATGAGAACAATGTTATGAACATCAGACAATTCAACTGCTCTCCTCATCCTTACTGGCTTCCAAACTTCATGGATGTCTTTACCTGGTCCTTGCCATTTGTTGGAGAAAAAGGTAGATTAAGTGAGAAGTTAGAGTAAAGTGGTAAAAGGGACCACAATGGGAAACCATCATATCTCACTGCCAAGCACGTAAAAGAGACCTAAGTGCTCATAGCATCATTTTACCTGGGCACTCGACAGGACAAAGAGAAAAGTGTTGAGCTACCTGTAGCATGATGCAGTCATTGAGTTAGAGGGAAGGGGAGGCACAGAAGACTGAAAAGAAAGGAGGAAATTTAGAGAATCACTAAGATCACCTTGAAATAAGGTAACAGAAATATAGCTAGCTTTTGTTTTTTTATTTTTTCCAAAATCCAGGGTGGACATCTTTTTACAGTGTTCTTTTGTGCAATCATTTCAGACAAGTTCAAATAAAAAAGGGAAACTAGGAGCCCTCACTGTTTAATTAGTTTTGTTTTTAATAACAGTAGCAATAACAGTCTGCATGTTAGCATTCTGGTAGTAGAGATTTAAGACACAGACATTTCCATTAGAATTAAAATGAGCATTAATGCATTTCAAAACCCCGGAAAACAGGGATCTGTTCCTGATTGCTTCCATCTAGGAAGAATATTGTAATATTGATGGCAAGACATCAACCTTTTTTTTTTTAAGACAATATTTTTAGGCCACATTCGGCCCTTTACAGTCACTAATGATCCCCATTCCAACTGGCCCGTAGCATACCTGTGAGAATTCTATGTAAGGTTAGTGAGACCTGAGGTTGATAGTACAAAAGCAATGATCTAAAGAGAAGAAGGGCCATAATTTTGTGCTCACTGTAAATCTATCCTTACTCCTACTCCCTTCCTAAATGAGAGCACAAATACAGTATGTCCCTAAAACCTTAGGCTTAAAACTGCACTCAGACTCTTGGGACACCTGTATAAGTGACACAACATGAGTTATGTAAGGGGCTTCTTCCAATAGCACAGTTAAATCCATAAAAATGGATTATAAAAAGCACTTAGAAAATCCTTCTTGCAGACCATATTCATTTTGTGCACCCCTCCTCATCCCATCCTTACACTCCCTCAATGAAAATTCAAATCATGCTGTCCCAGTAGCTTCTCTACTCTAGTTTTAAATTGTTCACCAACACCAATACTTAAGTTATCAAAATTAAATGAATCCACATCTTAGTTATATATAACACATATTTCCAGCATGATGAGAAACTTGATTTAATCTCTCTACTGAGACTGGATGGTAATGCATCATATGCAGTTGTAAAAGATATGGCATGCTTGAATTAAATGCATAAATCTTTCTGACCTAATTGCTGCTTATCATTTAAAAAAAAAAAGTTTGGGCCACTACTAGTATTAGTATTCAATAGCCAAGAGTCAACCTCATGTTCACAAACAAGGTTTATGATGTTGACTCCACAGACAAGAAGTAAAGAATTTTCACTTTTAATACATAATAGTGATCTTACAGTTTACCCTTGGACTTCTGCTTTTAAAGCAGGACATATTGATAAGTTGTCTCTCAAACTATTGTGTCCCAGTCAGAGAACTTGAAATAGCTTTGGGGTATCCAGAGTTTAAATATTAGATACATTTCTCATCGCATAAGAGTATTCTGTAGTAACGGCAGCAGTCTCACTTTTAAAAATTATTTTTCAAGTCAAGTTCTTGGATTTAGATCTGATCTTTTAATCAAATGTGATTTTCATTTGCTATCTTCATTTGCTTTAAAAAATAATGTTCTCTAAAATTATTTTCTTTAAGTCAGTCAGCTTACTGATTATTTACAGTATATCCAACACTCTATTAAATGAATAGGGGATATGAATGAGGTATGAGGTTTGATGTCTGTTATATAGGATTTTATAATGTAGTTAGTCCAGATATTATAGCATTGTATTAATACGTGGCAATCATAAAGTTAAAATGGTTGGGAAATAAAATAAAAGAGAATGGTACATTTTATAGGACAGTTTTTTATGTCTTTAAAAACCATATATGTTTTTTAAATATTACATATGTAAATTTCACATGTGTACACCTATTATATCATATATACATGTGTTGTGTTAAATTATTAGATAGGTCCTAAAATCATATACTGTAAAATCATTGTAAGTAGTAAAATCATATGCTGTAAAGTGATAGTAAGATTGACCAGCTAGCTTTAGTTTTCAGAGGAAGAAAGTCAAGGAATCAACAGCCTTATGAGAAAATGCTTCAAATCCCTAATAATTAGATAAATGCAAATTAAAGAAACTCAGATGTTCCACTTTATGCCCATCAGATTTGCAAAGATGACGGGAAAAGAAAATCACAAATTTTAGCTGTGGGAAAAGAGACACTTTAATGCACTCTTGGTGGTATTATGAATTGGTCTGGTCTAGCTATTCTGGAAAACAATTTAGAAGCATGACTCCAAATTCATTACCCTTTGACCCAAGTATACTACTACTAGGCCTGTATCTCAAAGTGATCAAAGAAAGAGGAAAAGGAACTATATGGACAAAAGTATTTATGACATTTTTTTTTTAGTGACAAACAATTCAAACCTAGTGAGGGAGCCTATCAATTAGAGAATGCTGGAGGAAATTGTGCTATCTTAATCTAATGGACTACAATTTCACCACAAGAAGTGATAAAGAAATGATTTCAGGGATTTTTTTTCTTGACTGTGTATTTGTTACAGCAATTTTGTTTTACTCTTTCTTTTTTGTTTAGTGGGGGAGAAGAAATGGGAAGAAGAGAAAAAAATAGATATTTGTTAATATATACAGTTGCTAATAATAAATAATACAGAGGTTTGAGAATTATAGCATGTATCCCAACCCTTATTTTACCAAGAATCCCCTCAATGACACTGCTCACAAGTTATTATCCAGCCTCTGCTTAAAAACATCCAATCAGGAGAAATCTCATACCTTCCAATACATTTTAAAAATGTAGTCAGAAGATAGTGATCAAGATGATGATATCACATCATGAGAAGAAGTCAGGGAAAGAAATAGGGACTGTTAGCCTGGAAACAAGAGGACTTGGGGGATTGCTGTGGAAAAGAGAAATTAAGCAAGTTCTTCCTGGCCCCTGAGGGCAAAATTAGGAGCAAGAGGTGGAACTTGTGGGCAAATTTTTAGTTGATTTACAAAAAAATTTCTCATAGTTTGAGTTATCTAAAAGTAGACCTTGCAAGGTGCCAGACTCCCTCTCAGTGTACATTTTCAAGGAGAGGCAGGATGGTCCTTTGTCAGTAATGTTTTAGAGGATATTCTTAGTTGGCTAAGGGTTTGATTATATGGTCACTTCTAACTCTGCAAGGCTATGAATCTTGCATTTCTACAACTAATAGCTATTCAATGTTAGCATCATATTTTGTTTATGGATGTGATTTGGCCAATATATAAATGAAGCCACATAAAATGCTGTGAATTTTCTTATTCTTGTTTTGTAGAAAGCCATTTCGAAGGAGAAAAGAAAAATAAACCCCAGATAATTGTTATTCTTTATCAGTGCAATAATTGCAAAGTAATTTTAAACTTAGAGTAAGAAAAATAAATCAGGTCTTCTTTTTGTTTACCTTCTCAGTGACAGAGATGCTGGTAAATGTGCTGAACATCTGCTCAGATGATGAACTGGGGTCCGAAGAAGATGGATTTGATGGTAAGACATTGGAGCCTTCATTTCTAGAATGTGCCTGCGAGGTGTTTTAGAATTTTGCTGCCCATGAGACAGATTCTTGGGGTATGGATTCTGTATAGGTTCTGAGATTGTCTTGAGCATGACAGGGACCCTAATAGGTTCTAGCAGAGTTAATATATATAAGATCTGGAAAGGGTGCATGAAACTCCATCCCTCTATCCTACTCTCAATTTTTTTTAGATACAAAAAATAAAAACCTTTTACTAAGTTTTCCCATTTTATAGATGTTTCATTTGTTATATTTAACTGTATTTGTAATGTATTATATTTTATTGATAAAAACTACTGTCAGTTGGCACTAGATAATTATATCTTACTTTTCTAATCAAAGATACACTTTTGTCAATTAATAGCTCAGTTGATACTTTGAGATTAAATTTGAAAGTATTTCTACATTATCTTGGGAAAGGTTATTTAAAAGAAAACACAGTAATAAGCATTTTACTTGGAGCTCATGAGGTTAAATAATTTACTTTTGAACTGTGTTTTGGCTCTGTGTTGGGAACAGTCATACTAGGTGGTACAGTGGCTAGAGTGATGGACTGGGGTCTGAAAGACCTAAGTTCAAATTTGATTTCAGGCACTAAAACTCTCTCTAGGTCAGTTTCTTCATCTATATATTGGAGATAATAATAGAACCTTCCTCCAGCAGTTGATGCAAAGGTAAAATGAGATCATATTTGTAAAGTACTTTGCAAATCTGAATGTTCTATATTGTGATGACTTATTTTAATCTCTAAAATTTTCATTTATTATCTTTTACACTTCCTGCTTTTAAATGGTAGGCCAGCAAATTTGGAAAGTAGCCTTCTTTGTCAACAATTAAATTCTTAATATTTTATTTTTCTTTACTACGGAATACTATAATAGTTATCCTCAAAAGAAAAAAAATTTTCTTGAGAGAGGGATAGAAGAACAGAGACAGATAGGAAAAGAAGCAACCTCTGGGTGCTCAAAAGGTTCTCCCAAAGTACCTGAGAAATTTTAGGGTTCAGACCTGGGACTTCATCATTTTGAATATGAGTGACTTATCTGTTGCTTATAGCATTTAAAGCAGGGGCACTGCCTCAGCAAACTGAGACATGTTAAAGACCTTAGATTAAAAAGGCCAAGGTGTCCCACCGCATCCAGGGCCATCTCCAGTCATCCTGATCTATATCCTGCCACTGGACCTAAATGGCTCTGGAGGAAAGAGTGAGGCTGGTGACTTTGCACAGCCCTACCTCACTTAAATCCAATTCACTTGTATGTCATAGCATCACCTTCCTCATGTCATGGTCCTCTTCAAGAATGAAGGACAAACAACAAAAACAATAAAGCAGGAATTCTTAACCTTATTTTTATGTCCTAGATCCATTACCATTATAATGCTTTTAAATGAATAAAATTAAACGCATAGAATGACAAAGGAAATCAGTTATGTTTAGATAGAGTTATCAAAATATTTAAGAAACAAATTCCTCAGTCCTGGTGAGATTCCCTCACTTTACAGAGGATTAAAGTGATATCCAATTCCTAACTCATTGCTTATTTTACTTAGTGACCCTGGCCAAGTCGCTTAACCTCTGTTTGCCTCAGTTTCCTCATCTGCAAAATGAGGATAATACTAGCACCTCCCTCCCACGGTTATTGTGATGATTAAAGGAGGTAATATTTGTAAAGCACATAGCACAGTGCCTGGCATGTAGTAAACCTTACTAGTGGCCCTCTAGGTCCTCAAGTGCAGCCCTTTGACTGAATCTGAGACTCCACGTGGCCTTGAAGTTGCAGGTTCTCCAACTCTGACCATTATTCCGCTTTACTGTCTTTGGGGAAGAAACACATTTTATGATAGAAATCAAAGAGGGTTTAAGTTTCTTGGTGAGTTAAATATTTGAAGATGAGGGTGACAGGGATGAACAAATTCTTAAGGGAAGGAACAATTATATTGAATAAATTGGGATAGTCTTTTTAAAAAAAAATGTATAAGAGTCAAACAAAAGAGACTCCTTCCTTTCTCTTCTGAATTGTGACACCAAACTGTGGTCTCCCTATTGTCTTTCCTCAAAGACACACAGAAAGAAGCATATCTTTATACCCCAGGTGTGTTGATGTAAAAATGCACTCTTGCGCATGTAACTAGAATATCCTTCTCAGACAGTTTTAAAATTAAATTGGTTTTACAGCCATTCCATCCTTTTTTTCTCTTCTTTTTATGGCTTTTCTCCCACACACTCATCTCCCACACACCATAAGCTCAGGCTAGAAAGAGGAGGGATACAGGAATAAGGAAAGTAGAGTGAGATTGGCAAGGGCCACAGACGGGTAAGGTAGAGGGCTATAGGGGCTACATGGAGTAAATTTTGATTATTAATTTCCATGTAAAAGGAAGGGATTCATTTAATTCCTTCATTCTTTTTTTTTTTTTTTGGCAATTGGGGTTAAGTGACTTACCCAGAATCCTGAGGTCAGATTTGAACTCAAGTCCTCCTGATTCCAGGACTGGTACTCTATCCACTGTGCTATTAATTCCTTCATTCTTAAGACCTTGCCAATTTTTACAGTATTCTTTTTAAAAAAAAAAATAGAATCCATTTTATCAATTAAAATTTCTAGCCCACCCAAATTCTTGTCATCATATGGTAGCATTCAAACAATACCAATCAGTCTCCTCTGATGAGTTTCTTGCCTATTGAAAGAGACATTCCCTTGATCATTCAATTTTTCCTTTATGAAGTTAATTTTCTTTCATGTTTCAATTAAATTGAGACAAATCCCTTAATCTTTATGTTTGGGAACTTTTACAGTATTACTAATGAATCTCTCTTCAGTATCTAATTTATATTTATCCTCTGTTGCATGTTTCTGTTTTTGAGTTCGTAAAATATAAAGATATTCTGGTTTCAATTTCTGGTTCTTAATAACTAAAACATTTGGAGGAAAGTTTAAATCTAAGTAAATATACCTCATTTAGCTATTAATCCTCATTAGTGATGAGACTTACTAGATACCAGGGATTAGTGAGTGAACCTAAAGGAAAGAAAAAAAAAACCTTACTAAATATCAAATTAATAGCATGGCAAAGTATCCTTTTTTGTCCATTGCCCCAGTGGATGAAGTATTTGATGGCAGAGAGCATTTGAAAACTAAAGGCAGACACCATAATCCTATGAGTCACGTTTTCTTGGGGCAGCTATGTGGCGCAGTGGATAGAGCACCGGCCCTGAAGTCAGGAGGACCCGAGTTCAAATGTGACCTCACACCAAGCACTTGACACTTATTAGCTGTGTTGACCAAGGGCAAGTCACTTAACCCCAATTGCCTAAAAAAGAAAAAAAAAAGAAATATTTCTTACTTGAAAGGTGATTTTTTTTTCAAACCCACTAACTTCTTTCAGGTCTTAGAATTCTTGACCTGAGCTATGCTGTGGCCAATGATGCTTCTCTCTGGTGCTCCAGAACTTGGCAGCCCAGGCTTACGTGAGAGACTTTGAAATAACAGAAATCATGCAATCAAATTAAAGGAAAAAAAACACACTAGAACTAATAAACCCCAAAGTTTAATATGCCTTGCTGTGGTTTCATCTAAAAAAGCAAACACACTGTAGAACTGTTCCCATCCTATTGTTTGTTTTAATCTTTACCTTTGCTTGCCAATGAGGATGTTAACATTCCACCTGGAATCAGAGCAGGTTTTGATCCTGCAGCAAATTCTAAATTATAAACACCAATAAAATGGGTTTCCATGATCTAATTTGAATTTTTAAATATTTTACAAAACTAATCAATGAACCCATGATTTTCTCCCTCTCCCTCTCTCCACTTCCTTCTCTCCTTCCTTGTCTTTCTTTCTTTCTTTCCTTGTCTTTCTTTCTTTCTTTCCTTGTCTTTCTTTTTTCTTTCTTTCTTTTTCTTCCTTCCTTTCTTCCTTCCTTCCTTCCTTCCTTCCTTCCTTCCTTTCTTTCTTCCTTCCTCCTTCCTTCCCTCCTTCCTTCCTTCCTTCCTTCCTTCTTTCCTTCCTTTCTTCCTTCCTTCCTTCCTTCCTTCCTTCCTTTCCTTCCTTCCTTCCTTCCTTCCTTCCTTCCTTCCTTCCTTCCTTCCTTCCTTCTCTCTCTCTCTTTCTCTCTCCCTCTGTCCCTCTCTCTCTGTCTCTCATTTTTTTAGACATAAAACTGGAAGGGACTGTAATAGTTATTAGTGGGAATAAAATGAAACTGTGTTAGTCCTTCAGAAATAGGTGTCAACGCTGTCCAATAATTTTCTTTGCTACAGCAAATTGCTTTATTTCTCATGACAAATATTTGGTAAACCTGGGGGACAGCTTTTTGATAACCTTTGCTATTTGCAGGGGTCATTCTGGGTCATGAACATAACAAATCACCTAAAACGGTTTAGAATTATTTTTCTGCACCCCAGCCACCATTTTCTACTTTATGAGTTGTAAACATCCAAACAGAAAGAAAGTAAATTAAGCTAGAAAGTTCTCCTTTGTTACCAGCATGGTGCCCTGAGAACTAGGAAATGCTAGTTTCTGTAATTGATCACCCAGATCACCAGGCAAATCACCATTCCATGTTGCTGATTCTCAGCACTGAAAAATAATGGTTGCCCAGTGATAACTGGCAAATTGGGGATGAAGGAGAATGGTTATCATTGAGAGTTAATTCAATGCATCAGAAAAAAAATAGCTTTTCTATGTAGAGAAGCATCAAATGATAATGAAACACAACAAGAGTAGAAAATATTCAGGCCTGGTTGATGAGAACATGGTATCATATTTAACAAAGTTAGAGTTAGCTTAATAGAACAGGTCTTTGATTGACGATTAGTTCCAAAACACAGCAGCAGTATTTTTCAATTTGATCCAGGGTTTGGTTAAAATATATCAATAATATTAGTGTGACATTTAACTGACTAGGAAAAAATGTCATCATATTGAATTGTATAAGCAATAATATGATTTTCAAAAATGTCAAATGATTCTTCCCAACATTTTCTGAAAATTAAAAAAAAAATCTGCATCATACAACTGTATGCCCCATTCTTTCTAACTGTCTGGCAATAGATATGAAGAAATGAGAGTGCTCAAGAAAGGTAGTTAAAAGGGCAGCTAGGTGGCACAGTGGATAGAGCACTGGTCTTGGTCTCAGGAGGACCTGAGTTCAAATTTGAACTCAGACCAGACACTTGACATTTACTAGCTGTGTGACCCTGGTCAAAGTCACTTAAACCCAACTGCCTCACACACACACACACACACACACACACACACAAAAAGGGTAGTTGAAAGATGAAACAGTGTCTTTGATGAAATTTAAACTATGAAAGCTTACAACTTCATTAAGATTTTTGGGATGAACTGTATATAAATAGTACCTTTTATTTGGAATATGCAACATGAGTTTCTCGTATTCAGTAAGTATTGTGGAAAAGGCATATGAGACAAAGTTAAATTATAAAAAAAAAAAAAGAAAGAAAGTAATTGCATAATTTTAAAACAGAGAACCATGTTAAGGTGTTAGACCTAGAGTAATTTCTCTTTATCTTAGCCTTTTGGGGCCGAGAAGCAATAAACTAAAGCTATCCCTTCCACATCGCAATGCTCCCCATCTCAGTTTTGATATATTGCAGGTCGGCATAAGAAATCAAACGGGAATTTTTTGAGAGATTTGCAGAAGCCACAGATGACACACAAAAAAGTTTAGAAACTCAGAAATGCATAAAATGTATGTATAGTATTGTATAATATCAACATATTTTATCTTCTTAATGCCATAATAATTCAGACTTCTCTGGCATGAAGAAGGGCCAAAAATTTTACATAGTTTTTCCAGATTACGGGGCCACTGTGCCCCTAGTGTGATGCCGAAGGGATAATAATATGATAATTTCACAAGTGTCTCTCTACTTCTTCATTCCTCCCTTTCTCTCCCACCTCCTGTGAGACATAGTTAAAAGGATATTCAAATGTCAGCCCAGCCATTTACAACTACTAAAGTATAAAGGCAAGTGTGTGTAGCCCTAGGAAGTCACTTAACTTTTCTTGGGGCCTTAGTTTCTTCATCAAGTGAGAAGGTTAGACTGCATGATCTCATGGTGACTTCAAACTCAAAATACTCACTTGAACCTTCTTTCTAGGAATGCCAAAGGTTCAGCCTTTTCCAAGATTGTGTAGAGGGCCAAATGTAAGAAATAAATTCTTCTTAGGTTATCCTGTAATTTCTCTATCACCATCTCCTCGGCCACCTGATCTAAGCATCAATCACCATGGCATTTGGGACTGCTTCAGTTGCTCTATATAAACTTTGTCCATTGTTTCAAGGGTATTTAGAGTCTGAAACAGATTAGCATGGAAGACTTTGGAATGTTTTTCATTGGAGATTTCTAAGAAAAGAATGCTTAAAACCATTTTATATTGGTAGTTTTCTAAATCCTCCTGGAATGGGAAAATGTAGATGTCTAGAAAATGTAATAGATTCTTATCCTAATTTTCAAGTACATGGTGGGAAATGAGGTGTAGGAAGTTCAGAAAGGTAAGAAAATACCAGGCTGTGAAAGACTTTAAAAGCCATATCTCCAGTGGTAGGAATAAAAACACAAAAGAGCACTACGTCTACCCTCAAACAGTTTACAGTCTAATCGAAAAAGCAAAATCACAGGATTAGCCTTGGATCAGAGACCCAAAGTCAGAAGGGACATTGTCGATCATTTAGATTAACCTCATTATGTTACAGATGGGGAAGCCAAGGCTCACAAAGGTTAAGTGACTTGCCCAAGATCACACAAGGAGTAAGTGAACTTGTAGATGAAAAGTTTAATAATAATGACAATTTATACAGTGTTTTAAGGCATATAAAGCACCTTAATTACATTATCCTATTTTAGGGTTAGGGTTAGGGTTAGAGCGCAATTAGGGTTAGGGAAGAAGTACTCTTTGAAATAGTTACTGAAGGTTTTACTGTTATCCACCTTTAAAAAGATGAGGTGAGGAAAAATAAAAGGCATTATACAATTAAATGTTTCATATGAGTACTGTAGACAGTAAGTTACACAGGAGTTCAAAGCAACAATCATACCAGGGCCCATAATTGGCAGTTATGAGGAAGACAGAAATGGATATTTCAAATGGTAGAACAGCCCTTGAGCAAATCCACAAGAAGTGACAATTAGCAAACCTCATTTTAGACAAGGAACCAGTGTGTCTCAAGCTGAAGACAAAATGATAATGATGATGATGATGATGATGATGATGATTCATATAATGCTTTAATAATGATTTGCAAATATTTCATTTTATCCTCACAACATCCTTGGAGATCCATTTTATAGATAAAGAAACTTAGGCAGAGGTTAAATGACTTACCTAGGGTCACATAGCTAGTATGTGTCTGAGGTTAGATTTGAACTATGGCCTTTCTGACTCCAGGTCCACTGCTCAATCCACTGTGATGCTCCTGTCAGGAAGTTGTGAAAAAAAAAAAAAGAAAAAAAAAGAAAGGTTAGAAAGGAAGCCAGTTTGTGAAGGTTCTTGTACGTTAGACTAAGGAAAGGTGACTATCCTGTAGTCAATATGGTCGTTGAACATGAGGGTAGTGTAATGAAGAGATTGACTTAGATCTGTAGTTAGGAACAGGGAGTAGAAATACCACAGAGTGAAAAATATTGTAAAGGGAACATTTAGGAGTCGACTGAGGCCTTAACAAAGATGGTGACTGGAAGGGAAGAGATGGCTAGTAGCAACAGCTGGAGATTAATTTGGAATCATGAGGCCCCTTTTCAAATCCCAGCTCTGAGACCCTCTAGCTCTGTGAATATGGGCATCCCAGAGCCATTTCATTTCTTTTTACTCAACCTTCTCCTTTTATAAAATTAGTGTCTCAGACTAGCTTATCCCTACACTCTCATACATCTGATCTACACTCATACAGCTATGCTCACAATCCTCTGATATTGGATAAAGGAAGGATTAAAAGATGATTGAAGGTTCGTGCTTTAGTGACTGAGAAAGCTACAGTATCCATCATATAATTATTATAATTATGGATATGTGTTATTATATTAATCATATTATATTACATTGTATGTGTGTATGTATGTATGTATGTTATATATGATTGCTGGTAAGATGCATGCTATCTTTATCTCTGATAACCTAGGGAATAGGGGTACCAGGTAGCTTACCTTCCCTTGAGCAGGTGCCTTTTCCTGGGGTCCACAGACCCCCCCCCAAAAGGTCCATGGATATGTATTTCAGGCAATCCATAAACCAGGATTTGAAAAGTCTTACATTTTTATTTTTACTAATCTCAAATTGAAATGAAGCATTTCCTTCCATTATAATTGCAGCTAGTCAATGTTATCCTGAGATGACTGTCCTTAGGTCAAAGGAATCCTTGACACAAGAAAGGTTCTAGAGAGAGACAGAATTCCATACTCACATGTCTTCATAAGAGAAAATAGATATTTTGCTTTCATTGAACACTTGGTCGTATGAAAATAAATTTGTTAGCTCTAGAAAACTAGCATAACATATATGTTTTGTGAAGCCAGGGGTAACTTTGTCCATTGGGATTTTCCTTATGTTATTTTTTAAAGAGTTGGATTTACTTTGTATTATATTCTCACTATGAGGCTTGTACATAGAAGAGAATAGAAGACATTATATTAATAGACCCAAGACTCTTTAGGGGCTCCAGAATCTACCATGAATCGTCTTTCAATTTTATCTGGTTGGAATTTCTTCATTAACAAAGATCTGGTTATGCATTTGAGGTTATTTGTAAATTCCAAATGAATCCTTAGATCATTCCTCAATTATTCGATTTGGAAGCTTTTATACACTCTCTGAATTCTGCCTCGATCCCTTCACCGATCAGTGTTATGCAAAAGAGACTTTTTTTTCTTTTTTATCATTTGAACAGATGTATCAAAGGGTATGATGAGCAAATCTTCTCTAGTGCATTGTGTAGTTCACGCCTAACAGTATAACCTAGCAACAGAGGCTTCAGTGTCCCAACCAGCCAGCACGCATCCTGAATGCCATCATATTTTAATTAGCTGTATGTCAGGCCTACCACATTTGATTGCAGTAATTAAAAACCTTACAAGTTACTAATTAAAATGATGTAAGAATACAATAGACAACTTGACACAAAAGCCCTTTTTTTGTTTGTACTATCCATGATTTGGCACAAAGACATTTCTTAATTATCTGACATAATTACCACATTTCAAAGGCATCTCAGAATTGTGAGACCAAACTGAAATTTTCGGCCATTGACATATCCATGTACAAACATGCATATTTACGTACATAACTATAAATGTCAATCCATTAGTGCGACTAATGTCCAAAATTGACCAGATCCTAATGTGAAGCATAAATCAGCAACGTGAAGTAATGGACAGAGGACTTGGAGGATCTGGGTTCGTGTGACTCTGGATAAGTCACTTAACTGTTCAATGCCCCTGGGCAACTTTCCAAGATTATAAATTGTAAAATCTATATTGATAGGAGTTTCCTTATCAAGAGCTCTCTACATTAATAAAATCACAGGCCAAACTCAAAACTATGTGTGTGTGGGTGTATCTGAAAATTTGTTGGCTAATGTCCAAAATTAGCCAGATATTAACATTCATCATAAACAAAAATAATGGAAAACAGGAGGCAAAAATGGGCCTTCAGTTTTGCATTGCCTCATTCCAAATTAAGTGTCTGAGGACTTCCAGGTGGGGTAGAAGTTTAGGGTCTGCCTTGGTCAGGGCAGAATTATTTTTATTACTCTGATTCTGGATACCCCCCATCAGCTAGTGGTTATTTTCATTTTTTTTTATCTACCTCATATTTTATGAGAAAAGAATGTATCAAACTGCCTACCATTACTCCTGTAATGTCTGAACCATAGTTTCCCTGATGACCCCTGTTGAATTTCACCACTTCATTTGCTCAGTTCATAGCAGTTGTATGTCAGGACAGGCCTAAAGCTTTGTTTCATTCAGGTGTAGTCCCACCCTGAAGGCAAGATTTAATTGTCTGCAATGCAGGCTAGTCATAGGGAATGTAGGCCCTTGGCAGAGGGGTGAGGGAGTGAAGGACAAGGGCTCATAGATGCAGTTTACCAAACCCATCTCTTTTTGTAAAACTCTCCTGTCCCTTCCAAATGCCAACTGGTAACCAGATGCTTTTTATGAGGCCAAGTATGCACAATTTACCACTTAACCACCTCAAAAGGAAAAAAGGGGGGAGGGGGATGGGCCCCAAGTGAGTCATCTAATTGGTTAAATTGGGTTTACAAAAGTAGGTCCCTCATAACCTCCCCAAGTAACTGAACTTGGAAGAGGATCTCCAAATTGGCTCCATTGGACCATTTTTTCAGAAGCCTCATTGCTATGGATCTTCAGGTTTCTGTTTAAATTTCTGCCCTAGTGTCCCTCCACCCAGTTTGTTGGCATTGAAAGCCTACCCATCCTCATATTCTTCTGGAGGGCTGGCCGTGGGTTGGGGAGGGTAATGACAGCATAGGGCAGAAGCTCTTACCCTACTGTTCCCATTCTTTTCCCTTAGAGCTCTGAGCTCTGTGAGATTTGATATGTTTTCAGTAAAACATCTTAGTGCTTTTCACCAACAACCTGTGTATATATCCCTGCTCCCAATCATCACCCCCATTTCTGCACGTTCCATACAAGAACTCAGTCTCTACCGAACGTACCCGGCAAGTTTCCTTTCGTGTTCTTTATGATGGCGATTCAGACTCTATGGGACTGGTACCAATAACCAGGAAATGTTCTACCTAGGTCTGCCTTTATCTTCCAGGCCAACTTCGTTTAGCATTCACTGATCTAATAGCTTGCAATTTATGTAGCAGTGTTTCTGAACACATATCAGCACGTTTAATAGTATTATTCATCTCTCCCAAATTTACCACTAAGGAGATACGATAGAATAACCTCTAGCAAAGGCCACTCCTCTCCAAGTCTAGATGCCAAAGGCAGATAGACTATGAATTGGTATAATCAGAGAATTATGTATGTATGTATGTATATATACACACACATACACACAGACATAATATATGTGTATATATATATATATACATGTGTATATATATATATATGTGTATATATTTATTTCTTTTTTGATATATATATGAGTATTGAGGGTCTTGATATTCTAAAAATGATCTTTGTATGTTATGAGTACAATTAATAAATGCCACCTACAAGGTATAGAGAGTCCTAATATATACATATTTTTAAAAATATCTGAAATATCTTTTCATTTAATAGAGAGTTCTAATATATTTTAATATATATTAAATATATACCTATTTTTAAAAAGTACCTAAAGCATCTTTTCATTTTATATAAAATATTTTATAAACCAAATATTTGGTCTCTAAAGATATAGGGTGCAAAGGTCACAGACGTTTAATGAATACTTAGATAATATGAATTATATTTAATTATCTGAGATACTAGGTTCTATTTTCCTTTTTCCTAAAATATTTTTTCCTAAAATATTTTTTCCTTAATCCTTCTTCTTCCCCCATTTTACTAATGAAAATTTAATAGAATTTAACTATGTTTTTTCCCAAGATCTTCTCAATCATAAGAAACACAATTAAAACTGTAAGTTTTCTATAGTCTCAAAAGTCTTTGAATGATTTTGTTCTGCTAAATGTGATTCGTAACAGTTCTTTTTTTATAATTAATCAATTTATTTTTAGTTTTCAACGTTCATTTCCATAAGACTTTGAATTTTAAATTTTTTCCCTCTCCTCCCCCATACCAAGATGGCATGCAATCTGATATGGGCTCTACTTATGCATTCATATTAAGCATATTTTCACATTAGTCATAATGTAAAAAAAGAACTAAAACTAATGGGAGGAACCACGAGAAAGAAGAAACAAAACAAAACAACAAAAGAAAAGGAGAGCAAATAGTTAACTTCCGTGTGCATTCAGACTCCAAAGTTCTTTCTCTGGATGTGGATAGCATTTTCCATTGTGAGTCCTTTGGAGTTGTCTGAGATCCTTGCATTGCTGAGAAGAGCCAATATAACAGTTCTTAAGGAATTAATTGCTACTAGGTTAGGGAGCTGTAATAACCTTTAAGGCTAATTTAGTAGGGTACCAAATGGCACTGTGATCGTCCCCCAAAAAATTAATGTCATCCTGCTTCAAGCTTGGTCTTGAGGAGTTACTTAATCAAAGGCTAGTGATTCTGCATTGGAACAGTACTTATTCATCGGTTTTTCTCTATGTAGTTAAGCGTCAGGGACCTTGATAAGATTTCATCCTAATGTTTTCATTTGCAAGGATTGTTTTTTTTTTTGTTTTGTTTTAATGTAAGACTTAGCATGGTGCTATGCACAAATAGGTACTTAATAAATGCTTCTGTATACATCCCATCCTATTCTATTCAGATTTACACAATAAATCTGACTAAATACAAGGTGGCATTATTGCTCCTTTTTTCTTGCAAGAAAAGTGAAACAACATTAGGGTTTAAAGGAATTCACAGAAATTATTTACATCTTTATTAGCCTACTTCTAACCATGTTCATCTGTAACCATGATGTTTACTTTTATGAAAGGTTAAAATCAAAGTAAGTTTTCATAAATTATCAGTTCTTTTTTGATTAACATGGGGAAAATAACCTAGGAAAATGCCTTTTAATTGGCATGGAGATTTTTAAAATTCACACTAAAACTTTGAAATCAGGTGTGAATTCATTAAGGTTCTCCTACCTAATGTCAACTTTTTTTTTTTGAAAGGCAATCAGGGTTAAGTGACTTGCCCAGAGTCACATAGCTAGTGAGTGTTAAGTGTCTGAGGTCAAATATGAACTCTGGTCCTCCAAACTCCAGGTCTGATGCTCTATCCACTGAGTCACCTAAAGCTGCCCTTCTAATGTTAACTTCGTAAGAGTCAGTATGATGTGGTCCCTAGAGAGCCAGCCTTCAAATCACTAAGACCTGGGTTCAAGTCTCATCTTTGACACATGCTGACTGTCTGATCCTAGACATGTCATCTAACCCTTCAGCATTCCCAGGCATCTTTCTAAGATAAAAAATTGTAGATCTCCATTGTTGGAGGGATTCCCCAATGAGGAGTTGCTTTCTTCAGCAAAATCACAGGTCTCGACCAAAAAGGTGGGTAGGCAGGGAATGGGTAGAGTCCTCTTTATAGCAAATCACTGGTCCTCAAGTTTAGTCCGTTTGAGTAGATGTGTGAAAATTTTATGCAGAGCAGATCAAATTAGAATTTGAAAGCTAATGTAGCTTCTAACCAAGGACTAAGATAGCCAAATAAGGGAAATAATTAGACATTTATCATGTATATATTTTGTTTGTAAGTAGTTGTTTGTGTATTTTCTCCCCCATTAGATTATGAGCCACTTGAGAGTAGGGACTGGTTTTGGCTTTTTTTTTTGCTTGTTTGTTTTGTTTTGGGTTTTTTGGGTTTTGTTTTTTTGTTTTTGTTTTTGTTTTTGTTTTTTTTTGCCTTTCTTTGTATCACTGGAACTTAGCACAGTGCCTGGCATATAGTAGGTATTTAATAAATCCTTGGCTTGACTTGACATTTGGGAATAGTATTCATGTATATGGGATTAAAATTTCTGACATAAAGCATTCAATAATTTTACAAGTGAAGAGAATTGGGGGCCAGGAGGGAAGAAAGATATCATAAAGCTTGATCTTGTTACTATACTTGAGGTCCATTTTATAACCCCGGAATGCTTTTTAGCAATTGGTTTAAGCCCCAAAGAGACCTACTGAAATATCTAATTCTAGAAGACTGTATTATGTGGAGTTGCCAGCATAATAAGAAATCAGCCCATACTATTTTGAAGGACCAGAACTGAATAGCCACTGTGAGCAGAATATTGAGTCAACAAGAATGGGAACTCAGGCTTACAATTTGCAGTAGCATGAAGATTAAGTTGTGATATTGTAAACTGTTTTCTCTATATTAGATCAAGGAAATCTCCCCCCCCACACACACACACACTGTTTAACATGACAATCTATGTGAGTTTGGGGACAAGAAACATTTATAGGAACTATAACCTAGATTCAAGTGTAGAGGCCAGACTCAGTTAGAATCTACTCTAAGTGGATTAAAATGGCAATTTCAAAGAATTCGCCTTCTCTCCTAAGGAACTCTCTGAAATGTCCTGTAGGTCTTCTGAGGACAGTTCCAAGTCAAATTAAGGTATCTTTTCTATGAACTTTTAATTAAGAGACACTCTAGAACTTCAACCGAAGCTAGGTGGCACAGTGGATAGAATGCTAACAGTTCAAATCTGATTGTAGACATTTACTAACCATACAACCGTGGGTGAGTCACAATGTCTGTCTGCCTCAATTTCCTTCTCTGTAAAATGGGGAGGTAATAGCACCTATCCCCAGAAGGATTGTAGCAAGGGTCAGATGAAATAACATATGCAAAGGGCTTAGGTCCCTGACACATAGAAGCTGCTTAATAAATGCTTGTTTCCCCATTTCTTTCCTTTGCACATGGCAAAGGGATGGGGAGGAGAGGAGGGAAGAAAGAGCCCACTGGGCTCTGGGGGTAGAGATGGTGGCAACAAATAGAGTGAAACATTTATCCTTAGCTCCTGGTCTAGTGCAGACTCACAACCCACACTGATTGGATGTCATAGATGCCACTTTTGTTGGGATGAGGAAGCCCAAAATGGTAGGCTTGCTTTGTTAAACTCAAGCAAACAAACAAAAAAAAATTGAAGGGCAATAGAAAAATAAATTATTGTGCAATATGTTGAAGGCATATTTCCATATCTTTGGGGAATCCTTTTAAAACAACTAAAAATGCACAAGCTAAAATCCACTTTTCAAAAAATGCATGTTAATGAAGAGGAAATAATCTGTCTTGAGAGACCATTTATTATGTTGGTAATAGTGGGGTTGATTTTGATGAAATCTCCTTTGCAACTGCTCATGGAGCCCAAAATGGGACATGCATTTTGTTAGAGCAAGACAATTTGTCTGGAGACTCATAATTGTCAAGCACTTCTGCAGAGAATTCCAAAGTTATATACTGTTTATGCTTTACTCCAACCTTGCTGTTTGGAAAAGGTCTTTTTAAAGCAGATCTTGAAATTCGTGTACTTAGGTGCATTGTGTTTTAGATGTGTGCATAAGAGATATAAAATAAACCTGATTTTTGGTTGGAGGATTCCCTTTTGAATACTGCTTAAAATGCATTTATTAACTTATTTATTCATTTATTTTTGTTCATAGCTCATATTCTTAGACTGAAAGGGGAATCCGTTTGATTAGAAATATGGCCTGGAGGTTGGAGTGTGACAGGCATGTTATATGCAATAAAAGGAATGACTTACAATCAGCATTCAGAATCTACTATAGCAGCTTCTCACAGATTTTAAACTTTTTTAGTTTTTAATGAAGTTGGAATTAAGTGGACTTCTCTGCATATACTCCATATTTCATCAATAACAGTAATAGTTCACCTTTATATAATACTTCAAGAGTTATAAAGTCCTTTCCTCAGAATCCTATGAGGTAGGTAGTGCAAGTATTATTTGACCTCTTTTAGAGGCTCAAACAGAGCCTTTCCATGACTTGCCCAACATCACATAGCATGCGGAATATTTAGACCCAGGTCACTACCTTCTAAACTAGCTCTCTTTCTATTACCTTGCCCTACCTCTCCTAATTGAAAATATATAGAGATACAAAGTTAGCTGGAAAGACATGTATTGATGCTTTTTTTTTCCATTAAAAATATAGATGGAACAATTTTTTTCCCCAGATTTTTTGGGGGAATGCCTCCTTTATGAAAAAAAAATGCATAAACTGGTATTTTATTTACTGATTACCAGAAACAGGAATTCCATGCTTGCTCTTTTCATTTAGGTGAGGGTTAGAGTCGGAGACATTTAAGGTTAGGATTTGGGTTAGAGCCAAATACAACTGTATTAAGCACTTTAAAAAATAAATCTTCTATAGACACACAAAATATATTAATTGAATGCTTTGCATGGATAAGTTCAAGTTACAGAGAGAGGGGATATCAGTATAATAATCAATGAAATAATAGTTCCCTGTCTTTTCTTTATTAAATTCAACTAAAATATTTCTATGTCTATGCTATCATTTGTATGGAAAATTTTAATGTAGCTACTATTCCTTTTGTTGTTCCATCGTTCATTGATGCAAGAAGAGACGATATGATATGGTATAGGAAGGACAATCAGAAGAGCCAGAAGGCCTCAGTTCAAATCCTAGCTCTGCTCCATTTTAGCAAATTATCTCACTTCTTTGGGCCTCATTGCCCGTATCTGTAAAATGAGAGGTATCAGATTAGATGGCCTGCAATGTCCTACCATAACTCATTCACACCTACCCATCTTGGGTGATACATCTCCATGTTCTCTCTAGCATTGTTGGCCCAAAGGGAGAGGCCTTCTTTCTGGGTCTTTTTAACATTTTATGGATGCATTAGAACTTAAGATTTGTCTATTCTTTTCTTTAAGTTGGGGCAAAAATTATAAATCCATAATATAACGAAATCTAAATAAATATTAGGCAAAACTAAGCTTATATTAAAACTTTCTTTTCTTTCAAAACAAAGTTTTGCTGAACCAAGTGTTTTCTCTATATCACTCATTAACTAGGGAGATTATACCTCAGAGCCATACACTGCAAAATCCCCCTACTCTTGTTTCATTTCATTGTCCTAGGAAGTGCTGTCTTCCTCTGTAAACTCAGAAAATAGACAGCAGCACTTGGTAGAGTGAATGCTGTCTTTGTGTTACTAGTGCTCGGGCCAAGAATGGCACTTAATAAATCTTTGTTGGATTAGATTGGGGTTCTTAACCTTTCTTAGGCACTTAGTGAAGACTTTAAAAATATTTTTAAAATTCTTGTGTTTTTAAATATGAAAATAAATGGAAGAAAATGCTAAATTTCAGTTAGAGCTTAGTAAAAATAAAGATATATATAATGTTCTCCTCATCCAAGTTTACAGACCCAGGGAAATCATGGACCTGATGTTAAGAACTCCTGGATTAGAGGCAGGAGAGAAATCACAGTTTGTGTCTTCTGTAACAGATTCTGCCCAGCCCCAGCTTATGAATGTATAGTAGCATAATAGACAAGGTGAAGAACTGTGAGACAGCCCACCTCACAAATAGCTTATCAGCAGCTGAAATGCAGAGCACATCTCCTTCTGTTGTGAGAATCTTTCCACCATCAGCCCTTCGTCGCTCATCGGTGTGATTCTCTGCTGACTCTAGCTCCTACCAGGAGTCTGGAAACCGCCATAGGTAGATACAGCACTTACCAGCCAGCACCTTCACATTTAGTATTAAAACTTCTCAAGAGACCATCCTCGTGCTGAGTTAGGGGAAGAAAGGGCATCTGTGTGAAAAGCTGCCCTTTAAAGATCCCCTTGTTGTATCTTATTCATTCCATTCACCTCTTTATTTTGGACCAGTGACAAGCACACAGCTTAGCCTCTAAGGCTCTATTTGCCCTGAGTTCTGGAAATTGTAAATGCTACACTACAGATGTTAAAGAAAAAAAAAGACTTTTAGAATTAATATCTGGGGGCAGCTAGGTAGTACAGTAGATAGAGCACTGGCCCTGGAGTCAGGAGGACCTGAGTTCAAATCTGGCCTCAGATACTTACTGGCTGTATGACCCTGGGCAAGTCACGTAACTTCTGTTGCTTCCTGAGTGTGAGAGAGAGAATTTAATATCTGGAAGAAATAGATATCAAGGGGGAAGATTTCCCCCTGTTTGTTGGAAAGTACAAAGAGTCTAAGACAGGGGTGGGAACCTGAAGCTTCAAGGCCACATGTGGCTCTCTAGGTCCTCAAGTGCAGCCCTTTGACTGAATCCAAACTTCACAAAATAGGGGATTTATTCTGTGAAGTTTGGACTCAGTCAAAGGGCCACATGCAGTCTTAAGGCCACAGGTTTCTCATTCTTGGAAGACTTTGAATTATCCCTAAAAATGAAAAAATATATATATATATATGTATATATAATTCATCAAACCTCACTTTTCAATTGGGGACCCTTGGAATGTACAAATTGTTTCTTGTCCTCTGCCTGCAGAAATGAGCACTTGCCAGGATGTCCCTCTAGGAGGGAGATCTCATCGTAGATTCCTCAGTCATTAGCTCTGTATTTCAGCTGCATTTGGTGAGAGCCCTCTCTTTTTCTGCATATGTGGAAGTCTTCTACATAGCTTTTGTCCAAGAGCAAACCGAGAGAGTTCCAAGAATCTGAAATATGAAAGAACAGTGTGTGTATGCATATTACAGCTAGTAAAACTCCTCCAAAAGCATGCATTTTTTCCTTGGACTTTATGTTGAATTATGACCAGCAGTACTTGCAACGGAATAAAAATACTGGGGGGGAAACCCGATCTAATGGTTTTCTGCCAGTATGGAAGATGTAGGATCAGGAGCACTGGGTGTATAAGGAACGGCCCCTCGGTGTCATTTTATTCTGCTATCCTTCAACTATTGTCATTTGAATTCAGACATTAATAGCCAGAAACTTCCATTCCCATATTTTGTTAGGTGTTTTGAAAAGATCTGTGAGGACTTGAAGGTCAAGTAATGGTAGCTACAAGGTTAGTTTTTACTGGAAAATAATCCCCAACTGAAGACTATCTTCTTACTCTATGTGTGGTCAAGTCATTTAGTTTTTCATGTTATAAAAGGAAGATAACAGAATGTACTTACCTGCTTTTCAGGAGGCATTGAGAAGTTTAGTGAGAGGCAGCTGTCCTTTCAGGAACAGATGCTATAAAATGTTAAACACCATTATGTGTAACACGTGGTGTGTGTGTGTGGGTGCGTGTGAGACTAGATGTCCTGTTAATATAAAGTGTAACACACTCAGGCTGAAAATTTATAGAAGGGTAAAATGGATATGGCTATAAAATGTTGGCTTTTGTGAGCAGCAGTACTCCATGGTTTAAATGGAGAGTCCTACATGTGCCTCGTTTCCATGCTCATTTTTCCCTTCTTTCTTTTTGCTGTTCAGCTTCATTTGGGATGCTTCTTCTATTGCTTTCCTCTTTTACTTTATTATGTATCATAAAATATAAATCATGCATTCCTCACCCTACGTTTTTCACTTCCCTAATTTTATTCTTTTCCCTTCTCAATTGATAATGCGAGACATATTCACCTGTTTCTGAATTAAAAAAAAAAATCATCCCCTTACCAGTTTCCACCAGCATGGGTAATGTCCACCAGCAAAAGCAAACAAGTGAAGGCTTACTCACCTGATCTCTATGTCCTCACTTCTTAGTGCCTTGGTTTACTCACTGGTGTGGAGTGATACCGGGGGCTTACTTATTCACTTTAAATCTTTCGATTAAAATATACTTTGTGAATGCCAAGTGTAATGGTGAATAGTCTGCTTCCACATGAAAACTCAATGGATTAGAGTTCAAACTAACAATAGAAAATATGAAGTAATAGGAAAGACATTCAATGAAGCCAAAGCAAAGAAGCTACCTGGCTTAGACAAATGACCTTTGGATAATTCTCCATGATTTGAGCTGTTAATGATATTTAAAGAATCTTAGACATACACACCCAAATAGATAATACAGATTAGAAAGACCTGAGGCTATTTTATTGCTTACTTTAATGACCCAGGGGAAGAAACAGTTGAAATGTTCTATCTACCGTACCGACATGAACCTTGTGTTCTCGGTCTTGGTCTTGTCTTGGTCATCCCAAGACCAATGTTTACTTCAGTCACACCTTGTGGTTCACACCATTAGAAATAACTGAGGGTGTGAATTCATCCCTAGACATGAATGCAGGAGCACAGTCTGAAGAGTAACTGTAGTCTGAAGAGTACTGTATCGTGATAAGCTTCAGGAAGAGAAGAAATTATGTACTTCCACTTCAGTTTGTAATCAAACCCCATAAAAATCTATAAAAAGTAAAATCTATGGGTCCATCTCCTTTTGTTTTGGATGATAAAGTCCGAGAGTGAAATAGCTGTCATTGTGAGTTCTGCCCATGCTAATAAATGCATATGGGAGTTTAAGAATTATTCATCAGTTCCTGAATGATAGTATGCAAACTGTGGGGTGGGGAGGAGAGGAGAACTGTGTAATCTCTAATAGTGATAAGCAGTAAAAATGAAAGTTAGGTCACCTTATGATTTTATAGTCCTTATGTAAGAAATGATGAATTTGTCTAACCAATGCCTAACTTCTTCATGTGAACGGTAATAGTAGAACATATACAACTGTCTGATATTTGGAGGTTTGGCTTTTTTGGTTTGGTGGGGAACCGAGTCTGGACATGTGCTTTAATCAGTGCAGGGAATTCTTATTCTGGAACCTTTGTCCACTAATGCAGTATTGGCACCTCATTTGTAAGTGTAATGGGCTAACCCTCAGCTCCGTTCCACTGGGGCATCTACCAGGGAGCTGAGCATGTGTTCTTTCTGTGGGGGGGTTGGATATGCGCTCTGGCTCAGTTCTGAAGGACTAGTACTTTGGGATAATAGTTTGATCCCTTTCACGTCCCGGTGACTGGGAGGGCTGTGTCAGAGAGCTGCCTGGGCTACCAAGGGTTTAAGTGACAGGCCCATGTTTGCACAGCTGATACGTGTCAGAGGTAAGACTTGGACCCATGTATTTCTGTCCCTACCACTGGTCTCTAGCTTAGCCCTTCTGCCTTTTAAGGCAGCAAATAATCTGAAAATCTAGAAAAGAATATTATAAATAAAGCAAACAATTCAGGAACATTGTGTTTTCAGAACATTGTGTGTTAAGGTACACAGTATCACAGGTTTATTTACTGTCAGGGTTACATTCTGGCCCTATATGAACTTGAATCTACTGCTTTTCATAACAAGTTTGACTGTGATTCACCTTGAAAGCTTATGTGGACAGCTGCCCGACCATCTGCTGTGGCAATGCCCCTGTTTCCACTCTTCTTGGGAGTCCAAGAAGAGATGGACTGTAGTTGGCAGCAGAGGCGATCTCTTCCCTCCCTACCCTGCTCTGTGTGTGGGAGTGGGGGAGAGTCGGGGGGGGGGGTGGAGTGAGGGGTAAAAGAATAGACAGCTGGGGGACCGATGACCTGAAAACAGTTACCTTTAACATGGACTACCTAGCTATTTACTTGAGAAAAACATTTTCTTACCTCTTGTGTAGTGTGATTTCTGTTAATCGGATAAATAATCACAGTTAGAAAATGTCACTGACTCCTTAACTTTCTGTTTTAAAATATATAGGAGCCACAGCTGCAGCCCGGAAGGAGGTGATTAGGAACAAGATCCGTGCAATAGGCAAGATGGCGAGAGTGTTCTCAGTTCTGAGGTGGGATCACTTGCTTTTTGTTCTCTGTTTCCTTATTCGGTTTGTACATTTGGTTCTCAACCATTTTGAGTCTGAGAATCCTTGAAAACTTAAAAAAAATTAATAGAGTCCAAATGAGAGTAATTGTAGGTGTTGGGGCAAGACCCATGATTTTATTTTGTTCAAGCTTTCAATCAAGCCCCACAAAATCCATTATAAGTGAAATCTCTGGGGCTCACCTCCCTCTGGTTTGGATTGATTCAGGTAATTCCCAGATGGAGAAACTCCCTCTATCAATAAAATTGGTTAAATTACTTGTCCAGGACACAAAGCTCAGGCTTTATGGCCAGTCCCCTCCACTCTATCTACCATGCTGCCTATCAATTATTATATCATTAATATTTCTTAATTGAAAAAATGAATGATGACAAAAAACTACAATAAATTCAGGGCAGCTACTTGGTACAGCAGAAGAGATCACTTATTTTCATAAGTTCAAATCTGGACTCAGACACTTACCAGTTATGTGATCCTGGGCAAGTCACTTAATTCTATTTGCCTCAGTTTCTCATCTGTAAAACAAGCTTGAGAAAGAAATGGCAAAGTACTCCAGTATCTTTGCCAAGAAAACCCCAACTAGGGTAAAAGTCGGATGTAACTGGAATGACTGAACAACAACACTATGAATGAAGTAATGCTTTCTAATAAATTATTATTTTGCTGAACACACGGATAGAGTATTGGACCTGAAGTCAGAAGCTCCTGTGTCTGAATCCTGACTTCGACACTTATTAGCTGTGTGATGCTGGGCAAGTCACTTAACCAGTGTGCCTCAGTTTCCTCATCTTTAAAATCTTGATGATCATAGCACCTAACAGCCAAGGTAGTTATGAGGGGGAAAGGAGATAATATTTGTAATGTGTTTTGCAACCTTAAAGCACTATATAAATGCTAGCCATTAGGGAAGTCATAATATATATTCTCATGAGACATTTGTTCGGTTTGCAGAAGATGTCTTGGCTTATTCATTATGCTGAATCATGCGGTCTATTTTGTTAGAGCTAAATCAAGATATAAATGCCAGTGCTCAGGACACAAGGATTAAAGCCCTCACGGTGTCCTCAGCCCACAGATTAAGAACCCCTGCCTAATGAACTCAGCACTTAATAAATATGTTTTAATGTTTTAACACTATTGTTTCAACAAAAGTTATAAAAAACACACTTTTCCTTTGAATAATGTGCTTTAAACCTGCACTAACAATTCCTTGCTCTTCTGGTTAAACTGATGTCTTATAAGTACTTTCCAGAGTAAAAGCTCTAATATTACCCATGGTAAAAAGTTGACTTCTTGGGAAATGAGTCATTTTGCATTTTAATTTAATTTGTCACAGGCCTTAGGCTCCAGAGTTGGCAAAAGGTTAAGCCTCGACAGCCCATAAATGGGAAACTCTTAGAACCCATCTTTCCTCTCTGTTGGAGTGTACCAAGGGCTAGATTAAAAAAAAGAAAGAAAGAAAGAAAGAAAGAAAGGAATGAAAGGAAACAAGGAAGAAGGGAGGGAGGGAAGGAAGGAAGGAAGGAAGGAAGGAAAGAAAGAAAGAAAGAAAGAAAGAAAGAAAGAAAGAAAGAAAGAAAGAAAGAAAGAAAGAAAGAAAGAAAGAAAGAAAGAAAGAAAGAAAGAAAGAAAGAAAGAAAGAAAGAAAGAAAGAGAGAAAGAGAGAGAGAGAGAGAGAGAGAGAGAAAGAGAGAAAGAAAGAAAGAAAGAAAGAAGAAAGAAGAAAGAAAGAAAGAAAGAAAGAGAGAAAGAGAGAGAGAGAGAGAGAGAGAGAGAAAGAGAGAAAGAAAGAAAGAAAGAAAGAAAGAAAGAAAGAAAGAAAGAAAGAAAGAAAGAAAGAAAGAAAGAAAGAAAGAAAGAAAGGAAGAGAAAGCCTCAGATCCCCTTAACTAAAATTCCAGAAAATGAACAGCAATACTTTGGAGCCATCATCTATATTATTCCAATAAATCTTTGAGAAGAATAACAAACGTCTATTTAATATTTCATATTTAAAATAGGGTATGAAAAACCTCCTTTTGTTACAAAACAGAGATTTTTCAAACAGTCTTTAAGACTCTAGGAAAAAAATGGCCTTCCTGAAGGTGATGACAAACTTCTTCACTTAAGGCAGTCCTCTGTTCCTAATTAATGCAACTTAACTTTAATCTCCTCAAGAGATTTTTGTTTTTCAGGTTGGAAGGATGTATTTGAGCATGTGACTTCTATAATCAGTTTTCAATGATCTGTTGTGATGAGGAACCGGAGAGGCTAGAGAAAGAA
Source organism: Phascolarctos cinereus (assembly GCF_003287225.1). NCBI lineage: Eukaryota > Metazoa > Chordata > Mammalia > Diprotodontia > Phascolarctidae > Phascolarctos > Phascolarctos cinereus. The sequence goes on from NW_027556402.1 coordinate 31,906,541, forward strand.
AAAAATCACACCTATATTGTGTAATCTCAAATCCTAAATTTAGCCAAAAGCTTCTCTGATTTTGCCTCCAGACTTTTTCTTGTACTACAGAATAGTAGGTCCAGTGCCTGGCTTTTCTCTTCTCTCTTGGCTAATCCTTTCTTGTTCCACAAATAGTGAGAGGAATGTGCTCGTGGTCTCCAGGCTATGTTATGCTAAGGCTTAGCAAGACCCAAGTCTGACTTTGAGAGCAGCTCTCACTATCCACCGTGTGCACTGCCTTATAGGCTCTGTAGTACCTGCAAATAAATGGTCCATGTCCCTGGAAGACCCAAACACTGATAACAAAAGTTCGCGTGTCTATAATATTTTAAAATTTCCTAAAAGCTTTCCCCATGACAACTCTGTGAAGTAGGTAGCATAATTATTATTGTCCCTATTTTACAGATGAGGAAACTGATATGGGAAGTGATGCGTCACGCAGATAGTGTCATTTGTTAAATAAAAAAAAATTTAAGTTGGAGGATGATGCAGAAATACAGTGTCAACTCATACAGCTATACTATTCCAAAAATTCATTCACAATGCTCACATCCTCCACATTCCTCAGGTTCAGATCCTTTCTCTCGGGTACTTTCCCATCTGTTCTTACAATCTCTGCTCACTGACCTCCACGCCTAACCTGACATAGGCTCCGCTCGGCATGGCCAGAACAGAACTCCTGATACTCTCACCATTAAACCCAAACGTCCTTCAACCTCTTCAGTGAAGTCCAGTGTTCCATGACTCTTTTGGTGACCCAAATTCTCAACCTCAGAGTTATCTTCACTTAGCCCATCCTTCTTGCTCCCTTTCCCAACACACTTATTCCATCAGTCACCAAGTATTGCTGATTTCATCTCCTAAATATCTCTTCCTTCTATTCATTTCAATCCATTTACATAGCCACCATCCTACTTTCTTTTTTTTTTCCCCCAAGGCAATCCAGATTAGGTGACTTGCCCAGGGTAGTAAGTGTTAAGTGTGTGAAGCTGGATTTGAACTCAAGTCCGCCTGACTTTAGGGTTGGTTCTCTGTCCACCTAGATGCCCTTACCATCCTACTTTCAACCCTTATCACTTTTTTTCTTAACTGTTGCAACAGCCTCCAAATTAGACTTCCAATTTCTATTTTTTTTCTTCCAATACAATCCACCCTCCATACAGTTGCCAAAATAATCTATGCACAGTACAAATCTTACCATGCCATATACCTGGTGAAGAAACCTTTGTGGTTCCCAATTGCCTCTAGGGAAAATTTGACATTTAAAGTCTCTCTTTCCCCTTCACACATGCTCCATTCCAGCCAAAATGACCTACTTCCTTTTTCCAATCCCAACATCTCTTTCCTACCTTGTTGCTGGAATGCATTCCCTCATTGTCTCCCCTGCTTACAACCTTCAAGGTTTAATTTACATGATCCTCCCTACAGAAGCCTTACCTATTCCCCCTCATTATTAGAGTTCAAACAGTAAGTCGAGAAACTACAAATACAAGTCTGCCTCTGTCCTAACTAAGGGTGCTTACGTTCTGCTAGGGAAATACAATACATATTGCGAATCGTGTCCAGGGAAGAGAGCTTAGCCAGTCACAGGGGTATTAGATCATTACCACTTTTCCAGTAGCAATACAATATTGGTGTGATCATTGCTTCCTGTGTAAGAGCAAAGACCAAAGTTGGGGGAGGGATGGTGGAAGACCATTCATACTGGGTAGGCCCTGGTGTCCTGGTGCCTTGGAGGATAAAATAATCCAGAACCTGACGCCAATAGATGGAGAGGGTGTAGGTGATGATTTACTCCCTCCCCTCCCCCCACTATCCACCAGGGCTGATGTGAAAGTTACAATCTTCCCCCATCATGGCAGTGATAGGAACGTGTTCAGTCAGAAAAGCAATGGACTTTGAGTCAGAGGACCCAGGTTGCACCATCAGTGGGACCTTACCAGCATTGGCCTCAGTTTCCTCAGCTACAAAAGGAGGGAGTTGAGGGCCTGAGGCCCCTTCTGGCTCCCAGTCTATAATCTCGGACTGCTACAGGTGAACCTGCCCACATCGCCCATCCTCTGCTGCCCCGGTCCATGCCCCGTCTTCTCTATCTGAAGGCACCCTCATCGTCAATAGTGATGACTGAGTGGTAAAATAACATGAGCGACTTCCAAGTCAACACCCAAACACATTCTCTTCCTACAGCTTCTTCTTTCTTCTGCAGAGAGCAGGATAAAGGAGGAAAAAAATAAACAAAAGGTGATGGTTTTGTCTTCTTTGTCCCCCTCCAGAGAGGAGAGTGAGAGTGTGCTGACCCTGAAAGGCTTGACTCCCACGGGAATGCTTCCCAGCGGGGTGCTCTCCGGAGGAAAACAAACCCTGCAGAGCGGTAAGCAGGCCCCGCTGGTGTGTCTGTCTGAAAGTCACCCTGCCCCCAGCAGCAGCAAGATCCAAAATGTGTTTTTTTCTAAAGGCTGAGGGAAAAAACCAAAAAGCAAAAAACATGACTTTCCATAAAAGAATGTCTCAAACCCTCCAAGACAAACACAGGGTCCCTACTCCTCCTCAGCAGGCATAGCTTTCAACTTGGTCCTCAGCTCATCACAGCCCTCCCCGATGCCAAGAGAACCCTCATCCCAGAGGCCTGGTAGGAGAAAGCCAGGGTTTGGCATTCAGATCTGCAGTGTCTAGCTATCCCTCCCCAGTGACTGGGCTGCCGCTTGACACTTTCAGAAAAGAGAGAGATTCAAGCTTAGTTATCAAAGGACCGTAAAACTATTCTTTTCCTCACTTTGGTCGCAGCAACCCGTGCAACTTAGATTTTAAGTGAATTAATTAGTCAAAACAAAGCAATGTGTATATATATATATATATATATATATATATATATATATATATATATATATATATATATATATATATATATGTATATATATATATGTATATATATATATGTATATATATATATATATATATATATATATATATATATAATGTTTTTAATTGTCACTGCGCGGATTGATGGCTTGGCTGAATTAATCTATCAGTTCCATCAAAGTGGTCCAGCCAGCTGTAGGTGTAGACAGAGCCTAAAATCTACCCCTGAGTACAGCTGTTGTGGGTGACTTTAAATGATCACACTTTAAAAAAAAATTTACTCCCTATTTGAATAAACAGTGGCCAGTGTTTTCACTGCAGAAACACACCGTTTAGGAACCAGGCAAACACAAAACCAATTTTTTTTTTTATATTCAGGTTTGATGTAAATTGCATGACAATCATAACATTTATGTGCATTGCCTCTAGGTCCCAGTACCTGGGTGAGAATATGTGGTTTTACTCTCTGCTCTTCAATTTAGAATTTGTATTATTATTGATAATTACTATCGTCATGCATGACAGGCTTGTTATTCTTATTTTTGTTATTTTGCTATTAATTGGAACCTGGAAAGGAGGAGAAAAGAAAGAGCTATATTGGCACCACAGTTTCAGCCTCTTGCTTATTTTCCTGTTTCTTCCCTGGGGTTCTCTTTCTCTTTTTCTTTTCTTTTCTTTTTTTTTTTTTTTTTCAATTTCTGCTTTCTTAACCAACAAGATGCAGGTATTCTAATGGTTAGGGTTTTTTTTAGTGATGTGTGAGCCAAGCAAAAAATAACAACATTCAACTTTGTCAAGGCAATAGCATTTATTAGGCACCTGGTCTGTTTCACAGCACTGTGCCAAGGGCTGGGAAATCCAAAGAGACAAAAAACAGTCTCTCTGCTCTCAAGGAGCTCAGACTAATGGGGGAAACAACGCACAATCCACAATAGACAAGCAAGAGAGATACAGGATAGATTGCAGGTGATCAGAGAGTGACTGCATTGGCATCATTTAGTAAGTCGGGTAAGGCGGTAGATGTCCCAAGAAACATGTCTCAGCTCTCTGCACGGGTAGGGGGCTGTTACTCTAGCAGTGCTTTATTGCCTAATTCCTTTTGATTTATGTGTGAATTTGGTCTTAAGGCAAAGCAGTTATTCTCCTACTCAAAGACAAAAACTGTTAATGCGTGTGGGGAAAATACATAGTATTATAGCAGCAAATTACCCTCTAATTAATTGCTGAACAGAATTATTCTAACGATTTTTAAAAACCCACAAAACCTCTCACACAGCAGTGTTCTTGCTCAGTAGAACATTACTGTACATGCGTCATTAATTTGCGCAAAGTATACAGCAACCAGATTTGCTGAAATCTACATGATTTCTGTTAAACACATTTGGAGAAATAACATACACATTACCAAAAAAAAATGTCCAGTGATTTCCACAGGGTACATTGAATGGGAGTCATTATTTATTTCTGGGTGATATTGCTGGTGTAGTTCCAAAGTTTTATCTTCATACTTAACATAAGTTTTTATGATAATTCTTTGTTTTATTTTGTTTCCAGATTTTCACCTTCATTTTTCACTCAAGTTACTATATTCCTTTTAAATATGTTTTTTTTTTTAATCCATTGGTTTGCTGTATTTTTTTTAAATTATCATTATTATTTTGGATGACCAAAAGAGGCATTTTTGGGGAAAGCATTTTTGGTCTTGAGCATATATGCCTTTTAGTTTGGATTTTAAGCCAAAACCAGTATCACAAATTCAAGATTCATTTTCTTCTGATCCCTTGATTTTCAGGAAAGGGCTGTGGGGCTTCTCAACAGGAAAGAAAGCATAAACAGCTAAGCTGACCACTTTCTTGCTGACCGATGTTATGGGCACTCTAAAAGTTTGCAAACCAAGACTGAAAGGAAAAAATGCAAATGAAAGTTTGGGGATTGAATTTTAATACTAAAACTTGGTGGAAATAAAGGATTTTTTTTTTTTTGCATTTCCTGTAACTAAGGCAAATCAGTTATCATGGGAGGTGAGGTAAATAGAATGAATACTATATGTGTGATTCGGGACCCTACACCCCTCCCATTATAAAAATTGCAGCTGTGGGTTGGAATTCCTCCTATATAACATTCTGGGGCTAACAGAATAGCTAGAATTTCCTTAAAATACTGCTATAATCATCCATACCCCTTAATTTTGAATCTCTTATGCTGTTTTGTTTTTTAATAATGATGCTCTCCTTAATAATGGAAGGTGGTTATGTTCCTAGCTAACAATAAGGAAGAAACTGTTAACGTGATTTTCCCCAAGTTTATATAAGATTTTTTCCTAAGGTATTTGGGTGTGATTTCTCTTTGGAAGGGGATGGGGGTTCAAAAGCTCAGGGAAAACAAAGTATATGAGTAACTATGGCAAATTGTGTGTCCTTTTTTTCTTCTTCCCCTAAGTCTATATTCCACTATCAAAAGTTGCCAACATTTACTTCAAAGTTGTGTATACATGGCTTTAGGCCACAGCCTCTAAGTCCCTACCTTTTCTTTGGAGTTTTAAATATGTAAATAAATTAATTCATTCTCACTAAAAAAAAAAAACTGAAGGATTTTTGTGGATCAGATGTACATTTTAGGGGACTGTCTTTTTTTTTTCTTAAAAAATACCTTGCTCCCCTCCCCCAGAAAAGAAAGAGACCAACTCTCACAACTTTTCTAAAAGGTTAATGATTTGAAAATTCTCCTGTGACCAAAACTGAAAAGTAAGATCCCAAAGCAATTTCAGTTGTGGAGGTCAACCTGGAGACAAAACTGATTTCGTTTTTGTAGCTTCTCTGTGTTGTCTTCTGTGCTAGATTCCAGCCTTTACAGTAACCTCAGTTTATTAGCTCCTTTTGCTCTTCACTGACTTGTTCTTAGAATTACCAATCCTCTGCTCATTTTTCTCATTCGTTTTGCACCCCCTTTCTTCTCTTCAGCTACTGTTGAGGCCATTGAGGCTGATGAAGGTAAATTGGCCAGTCCCCTTTCTGTTGTACCTACAACAGACAAGGGCTCTGCTGGGTGTATTCATTTCTTTCTTTCTCTCTTTCTTTTTGCTGTAGCTTGTACAGAGTGTGTGGGTGTTGGGCTAACAGTTGTGGCTCAGTATTAACCAAATGTTCTTGCTTTAAAGGGGAAAATGTCTTTTCTATGGTTTTTTTTCTTAAAGTTCTGATGTTCTAATTTGTGTACATTTTACCCAATATATAATATAAAAAGGAAAAAAAAAGATGCATGACTGATGTGGGGTGGGTGCTATGGCAGCTAATAGTAAATGTTCATCTCACACATACCTGAAAAGCCTTATTCTTAGGGTGGAACCGTGGTCCTCCAAATCAATTTTTTTTTCCATACAGACATGATTTAAAAAAAAAAAAGGTGAGAAAACAGTTAAATACAGACTTCAGAGGATTCTAGTAAAAAGTTCATTGAAATGGTGCTTCATTGATGTTTATTTCTGCTGGTCATATCAGATGGTAACCTATGGTATAGTTATAGTAGCAGAACAATTAGCACCAGCTGAATCTTAGAGAAAGACGAAAGCTGTCTAGCTGCCGTGGAAGATTATTACTGAGGAAAATCAATCCAGGATCATTTATCGAGGGCCCACTCCATGCAACGCGTGAGCCAGGTAGTGTGAGGGACACAAAAAGAGACCAAATGCAGACCCCTCCTCCAGGAGTTTCAGCAAAACAAAGCTTACTGCTTGACACATTACTGTGATTTAATCTTGTATTCTTTAAATACTAACCGGATATATATATTATTTTTACCGAAATACATTTTAACGTATTTACATTATATGAAGAAATTTAAGAGAAGAATTTAAAGTTCCCCTTTAAAACAAATTCTTCAGTTGTATTTTGTTCTTGCAACATGACTTTTTTTTCTTTTCCCCCAAATTGTGTAGTTACGGTCCCTGGGCACGATGTAAAAATGTTACTTCAGATGCTTCGAATTTGGTAACGATTTTGAAACAGTGGGGAAAAAAAATGATAGCATAGTAAGAGAAAATACAACTGCTTCCTAAATAGCAGTCAGTAAGCTGCTATTTATGTGGGAATTCTCTATTCCTAATGGCAAATTCTAATCTGCAGTGTGCGTTCTCGTTAATAGTTTGGCTGTTTTCTGTGGTTTCTGTGACTCTGTGTCGTGTTAAGTATACTACCAATGTAAATTGCTAATACTCATTGTCTGACCAGCAACTACAGCAGAGCACATTCTTCATCATTAGGAGAGATGTTAAACCCATTGGGAACCCAAAACTCGAATATGGAGCCCCATTCCAGGACTAAACATTTGTCAAGTTTTATCTTTAATTGCCACAAATGTTCGTTGGCTACTATACATAACCCAAGGGTTCCACTTTTACTACTTTAAATAACAAAATTATTTGATAAGTTATAATTGCAACAGAAGTTTGTCTCTTTTCATAAAAGTGCAAAAGTATTCACAGTAGTTTAGCAAAAGAGTAGATCCACTTAATATCATCCTTAAATAATCTGTGTGGGCTTCAAGTTGGGGGCTCATTAGACATCTTTGCTTTCACATGATTTATTTCTAAATTAAAGAAGAATTGAGAAGCTTTGCTATGGGCCTTGGTCTTTCCTCATTTCCCCATCTTCCTCTCACAATTGACTAATCACCATTATGCTTTATCAGTTTAAAAAAAATGTAAATATGTACCATCTATTCTATTGAACTTTGAAACAAATATCTGTTTCCATATTCTTATTTATGGAAGGGTTACTGCATATTTGCGTAGGAAAATTGAAAAAAAAATGTCAGCCTAAGGTGCTTTTCTTACTGTCATGTCCAACCTGAGTGGGATTAGCGGTATCCAGAATTCTTCTTTAAGAGATTCATGGAACAGTGTAGGCCAAGTCAGCATTGGTGATTGGCCCTTGGTTATCTGGCATGTTCTTCACAGGATTTAGAACAAACTGACGTCATTGGCTCCCCATTAAATATTTTGAAGTTTAGTTCCCTGGCTGATTTCCTCATTCCCATGACTTATCAGTTATATTTGTACAAATGCCTTATCTTCATGCACACTGAGGATCAGGGGAAGCAGACTTAATTGATTTGGATAAAACCAAATCCAATTCTTTACGTTTATGCTAAAAGCTGTCAATGGGATTTCCTCCTCTATTTTCCTTAGTTTCAAAATACCCTTGTTTAGAAATCCTCTTAGAAATAGGTTGTTTTGGGTCCCCCCCCCCCTTTGAATCAGGTAGTAATGGATACCTGATGACATCAGTTTGGACTGTTCACCGCTGAAGGGCAGGCTTTTTTTTTCTTCTTTTTTTTCTACTCACTGATTTGATTGATCTCAATTTTCATGAGGTTTCCTTTCACTCTGTCAGCCAGTAAACACTTTGCCAAAATTAAGCAGGGAAAATAGCTGAATAGTTTCATTCTTCTCCATTTCCCAACGAGTTATGGCTGTGTAGCCAAGATTTCTTTCTGGGATATCAGGGGCCAGCCAAGAGTGATTTCTTTTACAGTTCTCCCTCTCCTCTGCTTCCAGACTCTTCCCAATTTTGCTTAGTTTTGCTCTCTCACAGAATGAGGAATCCTATTGCATTCATAGGCACTACTTCAGCACGACTGAAGGGAGGCAGGGTGGAGAAAAGGAGAAAGATTTTCTTTTGAGCTTGGAGCTTTTCACACCATGCCAAACGATGTGGACAATCATTGCTGTGCTTTACGACCTGTTCCTGATGGCCAATCTTACTTACTGTCCACTCCAGAGTTCTCTGAGCTGAACTCACGAAGACAAGAAAAAAAAATGTTCACAGTTTGACTTGTTCAAGAGGACACTTTGGTTGGCAAGAGACATTGGCTGTTTTCAAACCCTTAAATTTTCTCCCGGTATGGTAAGGAGTGTGTCGTGTCGTCTTCAGGTCCTGTCACTTTGTTCTCCACTAAAGGAATCCTTCCCTCACTGAACAATCGATACGTGGTATGCTATGTCGTGGGGTCCTTCCGTTTTCCTCGGACTAACTCTCCTGTGTTTTTCTTAATGATCTTCTGTTTAGCTATCAAAGGATTTTCACCGCAGCATAAGATCACTAGCTTCGAAGAGGCCAAGGGTCTGGACCGAATCAACGAGAGGATGCCTCCCCGCAGAGATGCGATGCCCTCTGACGCCAACCTTAACTCCATCAACAAGGCTATCTCTTCAGAGACTAATGGCACTGACAGCAACGGCAGCAATAGCAGCAATATTCAGTGACCACTTCCCGTTCACTCTTCTTTCTGTTTCTTCTTTTTCCTTCCTTCTTCTTCTTTCTTTCTTTCTTTCTTTCTTTCTTTCTTTCTTTCTTTCTTTCTTTCTTTCTTTCTTTCTTTCTTTCTTTCTTTCTTTCTTTCTTTCTTTCTTTCTTTCTTTCTTTCTTTCTCTTTTTGAGCTGCAGGGCATGATGGGGATTACTGCACTTCAGCAGTTGAATACTCTTGCCTCTGATTGTAGCTTACTTGCTCTGGGGGCCAGGGGTTGGATTCAGTTTACAAAGTCAGCTAGAAAAAGAGATCGTAAACTACATCTTGGTGGATAGGGGGTGGGGGCGGTAAACACCTCCTTGGGATAGGCCTTTAAAAAATGCCTATTGAAACAAATAAGCAAAAGGATGCTAAGGCTGGTGGGTATTGCAAAGTGAAGGGAATGAACACGTGTTTTCCTATTGCGCTGGGAACTCCTAGATAAGTTATGGAAAGGCCTCTTGTTATGTTACTGGACATGAAACTTTGTCTAATTTCTTACTCTATTGTACGTTTACAGTTGCAGCACTAAAAATGGATTACATCAAACGTTTTTAACAAAATGATGTACAAACTAAATAAGGACTATTTATTGATAATGTTTTGCTACTCTTGTCAGACAATGGCTCTAAACTGAATTAGGCAGTCTTAAAAAAAAAGGAAAAAAAAAGAATGTTGAGAATTTGTTAAAAATGCCAAAAAAAAAAAAGAGGACAGTTTAATTTTGTACAGATTATGCTTACCTCAGGTTTCTTTAGTGTGCTTGAATGCCCTTCTTTCAATATTACACTTATCTTACTCATTTGGCAATGAATATCTTTTGTTTTTTTCCCTTTAAGTTTAAAAAACTGGAATAATTACATCTATCTTTTTTTTTTGCTGTTTATATTTAGGTTTTTTTTCTGGTAAATCAAAACTTGGTTGTGGCTTGCTGAATTTAAATATTTATGAGTGGTGCATTTTTAAGTATAGTGAACAAGACACCGTATTAAGTGCAGTGCAAAGCATCTATATTCTGTAAAAATCTGCCTATGCATGTTTTTTAAGAAAAAAAATGGCTATATAGGCCTGTATGGGACTGTAATGCGCTTAGTGGTCTGACTTATACTGGAAATGTATGTATACTGGCGTACTTTATATTCTCTAAAAAATGCTTAATGCCTTTGAAATTTTGTAATCAAAAAAGCTTTGAAAAAATCTAAAGGGGAGAGTATTCTTAAAAGTTTTTAACATAAGCTTGTCAGTGCACATATAGATGGTTAGCATGTTTAGCAAACCTTGTGAAATTTAAATAAGTTTGTAGTTACATGTGAAACTTAAATGCATGGTAACTGTTAATGTCATAATGGTTTAGTCATTTTGTTCTGTTCTGTCACGTGCCACCAGATGTGTACTTTTTTCACTTTTTTCCCTTTGTATATCAGTTAATGGGTTACAACTGGTTCATTCTGAAAACAACACCACCACAACAGTCCATTGATATTTTTTAACAAATGTATAAGTGCCCAAGTAATTCACTACAGCCTAAAGCCTTGCCTTTGTAATTTGACTTCTAAAATGTTGGCAAAGCATGCACTTGTAACAATGAAAAAAGCATTTTATATTACTACTCAATAAAAATGTGCATGAGCTTAAAGAACTCTCCTTCTGTCCACTGAGTCTCTCCTGAAGGTCTTTGTGTATACACCCACCATGTATCCTCCCAGGTATTGGGCCCACTACCAAGCATCCTCCCATTTTATTTAGAGCAGGCTGCCTGGGGCCTGGTGGGTACAGTGCATGCTTTCATTATACCACCTGGGTGGCATATTATCCCACTCTAAAAAGAAAGAAATCTGTTTAGAAAAACAAGACCCAGAGGCTCCTTTGAATGTGGCAGCTGATCATGAATCCATGATTGTTTTTTTTTTCCAAATTAAAAAAACAAATCAAATTTGCTATGAGGTTGTTACAGTTGTATTGGATTCCATGACCCCTAAAACAGAAAAGTGTGAATTGGCACTTTCCTTCTCAGAAGAAAAAGTTGTCCCTGTATTGGTAGGAAATTGCTATATTGCCACTTTGGCTAATCATCTGAGGATTTATGATCAAATTTCAATTTTTGTTCCTGATATCGTTCATTTCCAGCATCTTTGTTTATACAAAATATATATAGTATACCCATCACATTAAAGTAATCAGAACATGGCACTTATTTTTCATAATGTACCAAGATCTGACATGTAACGAACATATTCTTTGCTCAAGGGTATATACCCAGCTTAATTCACTGAATCCAGAAAAACATTTTTCCCCTGTTGAAAATTTCTCTTGACTCAAAAATGACATCCACAGAAAATATTTAGATGCAGCTTTCTAGAACAGTACAAAAGCAATGATGCTGATGGTACCACGATGCTTCTTTTCCTCCATTTTTTAAAAATGAGAGCTAAAAAAAAACCCTTTTCTTTCCTCTTTGGTTCTTTTCGTTTAAAAATTGTGCTTGAGGCAATTATGGCATAGAAATAAACATTTGACATTAAAAACAAAAGAAGCAGTTGATGTGAGTATTACTTGGTCTTTGGGGGCAGCATTTAGGAAAGAAAGGGCCATACGGAATAGATACAACGTTAACTGGACTTCGAAAAAAGAGATTGGTAGAACTGAAGTTATTTCTCCAAAATTGTGAGCTCCTGCCCTATAGAGGATGTACGGTTTCAGAGATGCTTATTTTAATGAGCTCCTGGGAAATGGATTTGCAGAGGCCAAGATTTATACATACACAAATGGAGAGAATAAGAATGGAGGGTGCAGCATCCATCCTGGGCTGAGAGGAAGGCATGCATATTTCTGTTTTATCTAGTCTTTTTTAAGACTGGGAGCAAGGAGTGTCCACTGATTTTTCAGCCCACATTTTTTTCCCCCACCTTTATCCTTTCCTGTGTCTTATAAACAAAGAAAAAAAGACAGGATAGGATGGTTGGAAAATTCAATTTAATTTAAATCAAAGTATCTGCTTCACACAAGGTACTGTTCTAGGTACTTTGGATACAAAGATACAAAAATATCTGTCCTTCGCTTGCTTTGGAGGGGTTTGAAATCTTAATGGGAAGGAGGAGAGGAAGAAAGAAAGAAACATGTTCATAAATAACTACAATCCAGGGTAGGAAGTGATAAAATGTGTGGGAGAGGTCAAATTGAGAGAGGAAAGAATTATTTCTACATAGGGAGCTCTGGAAAGGCCCCATGAGAGGCGTGGCTGGGCCTTGAAAGATAAAAATATCAACAAACAGAGCATGGGGGTGGCAGACTGAGGCAGAGGGTACAGATGGACAGTTGTAGGTGTGGACAAGATAAGGTTAATGAAATATATCTATTTGTCTTCTCTTTCCCTTCTGGACATTTTCTGTTGGACTCAATCAGTCAATAAACATTTATTAAATACCTGCAATGTGCTAGGCACTCTACTAAGCCGTGGGGATACAAAGAGGCAAAGGATGATCTCCACCCCCCAGGAACTCACAATCTAATGGGAGACACAATATGAAATCAAATATATACAAAGATATATACAGGATGAATAGGAAATAATTAACAGAAGGAAGGCACTAGGATTAAGAAGAGTTAAGGAAGACTACCTATAGAAGGCGGGATTTTAGCTGAGACTTAGGGGAAGCCAAGTAAGTCAGTTGTCAGAGTAGACAAGCATTTATGAAGCTCCTGCTAGTGCCAGGCAATGCCCAAGATACTGGTGACATAAAGACAAAAATAAAATATTCCCAGCACTCCAGGGGATTACACGATTTACATCCCAGCAAGAAAGATAATATGTATGTAACTATTAAAAAAAAATACAAGATAATTTTGGAAGGAAGAGCACCACGAACTGGAGAAGGGGGGAAAGACAATCTGGAAAGACTTCACATGGAAGGTGATGCTTCAACCGTGTTTAAAGGAAATAAAGAATGCTGGGAGATGGAAGGCTTGGGGACAGACAACAAGTGCAAATGCACAGAGATGAGAGATGAAATACAGCTTCAGAGAGGTTAAAATAAGGCCATGGATTGGATGAAGAGAAATATAATCAGGCTTGAAAGTGTAACTTGGAAGGAAAAAAAATACATTTATTAAGCACCTACTATGTTACTGTCACTGTGCTAAGCACTTTGCAGAAATCATTTGATCCTCACAAGCCTGGGATGTAGACGCTATAATTATCCCCATTTTACAGTTAAGGAAACTGAGGCATATAGAGATTGGGTGACTTGGTCAGAGCCATGTAGGTAATTCAAACTGAGGCCAGATTGAACTCAGGTTTTCTTGACTCCAGACATGGTACCATTTGGCTGTCACACAGCCTGGGACCAGTTTTTGACAGTAAGGTTTCTACTGCCCAAGTTCCCGTGTCTACCCACTGTACTGAGATGATTCATTCTTTCTTTCTTTTCTTTTTTTTTTTCCCAACAAACTACTACCATAGTGCCTCCTCCATTTGGGAACCTAAGATCTTCAGGGATGTTAGTAAGCATGTAACTAGGGCTGTAGTATAGAAGGATGGGAAGAGAGAAATACTTAGCAGATCTCTTACATCCTCCCACTTTGACTCTAACTATATACTTCAGTTCTCTGCCGTATGGGCAAGAGGGCGACGTAGGAGAGGCTTCCGAGATATGCTTACCAAGCAAAGCAGGCCCAGAATTAACTTGCTGCCCTATAAGGCTATCACAGCCTATTTGAAGGTCTAGATTTTTCTTAGACTGATGACCAAGAAATAAAGTAAATTATTTTTGTCCCTCGTATTCCATTTCTTTATCTCAGTACCTAGTGCTGTAAGAAAGAGGTTCATTCCCTACCTTGGGGTGGTACTGGTTATCGGTCTGCCTCCATTAATCCATAGTAAACATTGATTTACTGTGTGCCTTAGCATAAAGTCTATCTAAGTTATTCCATTTGTTATATAACTTCTACTGCACGTGTATATTCTAGTCAATAATTACTGAGACATTCGTTGAAAAAGTCTCCTCCCCAAAAATTCTTTTGATATACAATTCTGAAGGCATAAATAAGAACATACGACATATTCAGAGGGGCAATTCATGTCTGTTTTTGAGACATTAACAAACTAGAGGGCATTTTAAGCCTAAAACCAGAGTGAGTGTCAATTCTAATCTGTAGATAGTTACAACTAAATGAAGAACATTTAAACAGTTTCTTCTCATCTTTTATAAAGTTAAAAAATACACTGTATTCCTAGCACCTTAATTAAATATACTAGTGAGTTACTAGTGATTCAACTGTTAAGATACTATAAGATGTTACTAGGGCCACTGCTGCGAAATGGTCATAGGAATTTCTTCATATATTAAGTGCAGCCCAGGATGCCAAAGTTGTTTATAAGTATTTGCTTTAAACTTTGTCAATATTTATAAACATAATGGACAGGACTGTTCTTACGAGTATGGAGAGCAAACAGTTACTCACGTAGCATAATCTGAGGATGTTAAAAAAAAAAAAATGTCCCCCTCTCAGAGTTCCTCTTCTCCTATATGCATGAAATTCTATCATTTCAATTTCATTCATGGGGCCATAGCATCAGAGCTCAAATGGACCTTAAAAGTATTGTCAATAATGATAAAGTATTGGACAAGAACATGAAGACCATAAGAACATAGGTTGCCCTCTCCTTGCTATTCCCCATTGAAAGCAAAGGATACAGAAGAGAAGAGTTAAATTTGGAAGTGAGAAGACAGCTGAGAAGATGATATATGAAAATGGGATTTGGATTTCTGGACCATGGCTTAAAATACAGGAATGAAAGATTCCCAATGAGAGATAAAGTATGCCTACCAAAGGCTAGTGAGAATTTATTTTCCATGCATCTTTCAACTCTAATCAATTTTCTTTAAACTAAAAATGATGAGGAAGAGAGGAGACAAGTTATATACCATAGAGAATAGCTATACTAGAGGGAGCTGTTAGAATAGTGGGTAGAGAACTAGGCCTGGATTCAAGAAAACTTGAGTTCAAATCCAGCCTCAGACATCTACTAGCTATATAACCCTCCTTGGGTAAGTCATTTAACCTCTGTTTGTATCAGTTTTTCCAACTATAAAATGGGGATAACAATAGCACCTATCTTGCAGGGTTGTTATAGCTCAACTAAGGTATTTGTAAAAGTGTTGAGCATAGTTTTTGGCATGTGAGGGGCACTAGGTAAATGCTTAGTTTCTCTACAAAGAAAGAAGAATAGCAGCTGATACGGGCAGAAATTCATAGAAAACAAATCATTTGTCAGATATATGGATAAGGGGAAGAATTTGTGGCCAAACAAAAGAGAGAAATTCATAGGAAGTAAAATGGATAATTTTGATTATATAAAATTAAAAAGTTTTGAAGAAGCAAAACCATGCAGCTAAGATTCGGGGAGGGGGAGGCAAGAAACTTGGGGCGGGGAGAATCTTTGCATCAAGTTTCTCTGATAAAGGTTTCATTTCAGAAGCATATAGTGGACTGAGTAAAATTTACAATAATAATAGACATTCCCCAATTGAGAAATAGTCAAAAGATACGAATAGGGTGTTGTCAAAGGAAGAAATCCAAGCTAGCAATTTGTTGTCATCATTTCAGTCATGTCCAACTATTTGTGACCCCATTTGTTTTTGTTTTTTTGTTTTGTTTTGTTTTTGACAGAGATACTGGATTGGTTTGCCATTTCCTCCTCCAGTTCATTTTATAGATGAGGAAACTGAGCTAGAGTTAAGTGACTTCAACAGGGTCACACAGCTGGTTAATATCTGAAGCTTCATTAGAACTCAGGGAAGATGAGTCTCTGTGACTTCAGGCCCAGCACTCTAATCACTGTGCCACCTAGCTGCCCCATATAAAAAAAAAAGTATTACAAGGTAAAATAATGCCAAAAGAAAACTCCAGAAAAAGAGAATAAATTGGGAATAACTACAACTACCACTCTGTAAAAGAGAATTCAATTGCCACAAAGATTCTGAGAGTATTTAGGACCAATTAAATAATTGAATCAAAATATAAATTACCACAGTAGAACATTTAATGGCAAGCTGTGACTTAGAGCAGAAGCTAAAAAAAAAAAAGTTTAGCAAAGAAGTAAAATAAACAAATGATAAGAGGAGATAGAATTTAAAATTTAACAAAAATTATTATGGGAAAGTTTTAAGCCAGCAATTTAGAAGACTGAAGAGATATCCACAAAAAAAAAAATCCAAAAAAAGAGATAATTTAATACCCATTGATGTTACAGCAAGCCTGAATATTGTATTCTAAGAAATCGTAAATGAAAGTTGTCCAGAAGTATTATTTGGAACCAGAGATTAAAAAGAACAGAGCTCTTTACCAAAGAAATTTCCAAGGTTTAAATCATTCAGAAATGTCATTTCCAAGATGTGGATTTTCCCAATCAATAAAAAAAAAATGTCAAGTTTATAGACCTCATATTAAAGAACACAAGTAAGAATCTTACAAGACTACTTATTAGCAACAAAAAAGGAAGTCAATATTGCAATATGAGATAATGAAAAGCAAAGATAAAATTGTCTTCTAATAGAACTAATTAATTCTAAGCATCATTTTGTGGAAAACAAAAGTTGACCATAGTCTTTGAAATTCAATTATAGTTGACAAAGGCTACGTAAAAAAGTTTGAATAGCTTTAAATGTTCAGATGATCATCTGATTATGAAGATTACATATATAAAGGGACTCCTTTGGAGTTCTACCTTGGTTAAGTGACATTGAGATTATAATTGAGGCAAGCTTAGGACCTGGGGATTCATATAAGTAATATGCTAGAGAATAGAGTGGGTGGAGTGTAATGCAGTGTGTATCGTATTGGGTGAATTGGGTAAAGTGTATTCACTTACCAAGGCCAGGGCACAAGGAAAAGCACAATCACAAAACTCTTCTTTATCTGGGTTTGCCAATGGGAAAGTTAAGAAAGATTATAGTAATAGGAAAATGATAAAATAAACAGAAGCTTGCCCTAGGATAGGCAGGGTAGTAGTGGTAAAGGAGGAAGGATTTCTAAGCCAAAGTGTGGGGTTAGGTGTGATTGCCTCAATTAAAACAAACCACAAGCAACTAAATGGCTTAGGGGATAGAATGCTGGGCCTGGAGTCCAAAACTAGCTTCCAGCACTTACTAGCTATGCAACATTGGGCAAGTCACTCCACCTCCATTTGCTTCAAGAAAACGATGAAAGAAATGACAAACCACTCCAGTATCTTGCCAAGAAAACCCCCTGGACAGTATTGGCATGCTATGGTCAGTCCATGGAGTCGAGAAGAGCTGGACATGACTGAATGACTGACTGACTATCATTCAGTTCAAAATCATTGAGAAGTTGGGATAATGATTTCTTTCTGAACTGGAATGGGAAGAATTAAGAGAGAATGTTAAGGGTGCATTATTCCAAGAAAATACAAACTAGAAAAATTTCATGACTATTTACTTTTAATGAAAGAAATGTTTTAATAGGATTTTCTTGAAGTAAAACAAGCAACAATCATAACACTGAATGGGGATGAGATGACCTTAACCAATAAAGGAGATAGTAGAAAAATGGATTAGAAAACAAAAGAGATAGAGAGATAGATAGATACATACATACATACACATACACGCATACGCATATACATATACATATACATATACATATGTATATATATGAAATGCACTTAAGCCAGCCAAAATTGCTATCTGAATGGAGGTAATCGAATCTGGTGCAAATTTAGAGGTTTTGCTGGAGTATGTATGGGAGTAATCCTTTTGTGGAAAACAAGAGTTGACCACAGTCTTTGAAATTCCCCACACTTACTCCAGCAAAACCTCTAAATTTGCACCAGATTAAATAATGATCAAAAAATGCATTGAGAAACTGTAGTAAGTGACTTCTTCCACCCTAGAATTGTACATAAAATTACCCAGCAACATATGGCCAAAAAGAAGGGAAGCCGTCAGCCAAGACAGCACCAATGTAGGTGAACAAGCCTCTAACCTCCCAGCACAGTGAGACCAGAGAAAGGCCAGAGATAAGCACAGCCTTCAGGTTTCTCTGTCCAGAAGCAGCAAGAGCAGAAGGCTTCCCTGCAAAAGCCCAGGTGGTAATAAACCCATAGTGAGAAGGCACTTAAAAGCTCCAGGAAACAGCAGTGACTTATAGGGTGCTAGGTGCTGTAAGGTCCCTGGCACCTTCTCCTGGGATTTCAAAGAGGGCCTGTATAGCCAAAACTCTGAATCTCAAAGATTCAAAAAGGCCTAATCCTTGTTATGGAAAAATAAAAATTTTGAGACTCATCCAAAAAAATGAAGAAGACATGAAATTGCAAAACTAATTGAGTCCAAGGCTCTTGGTCAGCATAAGGACCCAGAACCTTGGTTTCTACACAGTTAATATACAGTTAATAAAAAGGAGGGAAAAACAAGAAGAAGAGATTAAACCTCCTTGGCTCCTTATTGGTAGAGAGGATCAGGAAACACTGAGACGGGGGCAAGGAGCAAACAGTCTTGTGACTTTCTGGAAATAGGGTGAATTACAAGAAGTTGGCACTTAACTTCACAAAATCATGGATAAGGGCAAAATGATATTAGTCATGTTATTTTTAATGTAACATCTCTCCCCTTCCCCCCCTTTTATCCTAGGATTCTCAGGCTCCAAGATCACTTATTTAAACACTATCTATTGGGGATTTCTGGATGGAATGGTAGTCTACCTTAAAGGACATTAAAGAGGTGGGATGACAGGAGTATCTGGTCACTAGGAATAAGCAAAAAATTATGCTCACTCGAAGAATCACAAAGAGTACAGCAGAGTCACATATATCCCCTAAGGAGACAAACCTTGTTAAATAGACCCTATAGGTAAACTAAGTCAGGCTACAGCTTAAAGTACTTAGAGTACTCACCATGAACTAATTTGAGAAGGGAGATTTACATGTCAGTCACCAAGGTCACCAAGAAAACTCAGCAAACAAATGTCATAAAACAAAAAGCCAAAACAATACAATAATATTCATCCATATTAAATAACATCATTTCCTTGTAACCTGCTAGCCCTCTCCCAATGTCCATTTAATCAGCACTTTTCATCTTGAGTCTCAGATATCCCATGTAGCTGTCTGGTCCTTGGAAACATCTTTTCTTAGATATCCTGGAATAGGCCTTATTTTTAGGGAAGCTCTGAAAGGTGCTTCTCTGGTTCTAAGTCACTTTAAGAGATTCCTAGGAAATTCTGACAATATCTGCTCACAACAAGACTCAATAAAATTTAGCACCACCTCCTAAAATTTGCTTTTTCAGTTCACGTTGTGAAAATTAACTCTAACTTTATGCTAACGCTATTAACAACAAAGCTACAAGAACAACAAATTAAAAATCCATAATTCCCCTGAAACTTCAAAGAATTTAAGTAAACTCCCTACCTGATACGGACAAAGTCATTCACAGGGTGAAGGAAGAAGACCTGTCTTGGAAAATGAGTCCTTCTGACTTTTAAAATTATAAGACAGATACTTCAAAATAGAGGAAAGTTTTTACTTTCTTTACAATTATCAATGCAATTTATATGTAAAATCCTTAATCCAGTTTTGAGAACTTATTAATAAAACATATTCAAAGCCTGTATTTCCCATTAGAAACATTTGGAAGCCAATCACTCACACACACACACACACACACACACACACACACACACACACACACACACGTTTTTTTTTTTTTTTGGTGAGGCAATCAGGGTTAAGTGACTTGCCCAAGGTCACATAGCTAGTAAGTGGCAAGTGTCTGAGGCCGGATTTGAACTCAGGTTCTCCTGACTCTAAGGCCGGAGCTCTATCCACTGTGTCACCTAGCTGCCCCTCACACACAGTTCTTAAAGAAAACTGTCTGATTATGTTGCTTTCTCGAAGTTTACGACTCCATTTAATCAGAAAACTTTTACATCTTTTTTCTTATTCCCCCTTTATGAAGACATTATTCCCATATGATCCTGAAGAAATGAGATATTTCAAGGACCTAATCTTATACACGTATATATAATTATTAGTAAGTGGATGGCATGCCCAAGAACTCACTTAGTTGCTTATGATATGGAATTGACTGTAACTTTAGATTAAAATAGCAAGATTTTCTACTTGCATCCTATTACAGTAACTCAAATGTTTCAGTATTAATCTATTAATTAATAACTTTGGTATTGCAACAACAAAAACTTTTACAATTCCCCCGCTTTGATTATAGAAATTTGGAGTGAAAGGGAAAAGGGAGGACATAGTTATATTGTTATATACTATATCAAGACTGTTCCTTCAGGGGCACAGACCGACCTGGTTTAAGTAATAACAAGAGGAAAACTCCCTTAGCTCTGTTTGATTCCAGGCACAAATCATATTTTACAGCTAAACATGTAGCAAAGCTTACATTATTTACAGGGTATCAAAAGCCAGGCACAGAATTAACTAGGTACACATGGTTATTCCCCTTGAATGGTGGATTGTTGGCTTAATAACAATCTAGACAATCATAACTGAAATTAAAACTCAGAATAATATCAAATTACAGTCCCAAAAGATTATACCTCAAATACTAAAATTTCACTAATCCACAGCTTACAGCTAGGGTAGTATTAATTGTCTTGTTGCAATAATAATTAACAATGAGCAAATATAAAGACACTTCATGTGTCCATCATTTATAAATTAAGAATAATTACGTTTTGGAATTTCACACATACAGTTGTCTTTACAGTTGAGTCAACATGATAGTGCACTCATATCCCCCCCCCAAATTCTGGCCAGTTTAAGTCTTCAGACTAACATATTCATATTGCCTTTTGGCTCCTAAAGCTAAATGAAATCTTTGAAGCTAAGGTCTATTCTTACTAAATTGGCTCAAAGATATAACATCAATACAGACTACTAATATGTACAATTCATATTTTTTGCAAATAGTCAAATAATCTACCAGATAAAACTCACTCTTCACTATAGGCAACTCCCCCCACACACACTTTACTGTGGGTGGTCCTAATTTCTTAATCATCAGTATTTTTGGATTTTATCACATGCTGTCAGTGAGGCTGATAATATCTTAAGACATTGGTCAAGTAGGAAGTCCCAAAGAACCTCACAGATAGGGATAACTGAAAGAGATCTTTGCTACTTTTTCTTCCAACAGTATGTCATTATTATTATTGTTGTTATAATACATTATAGAACAAAATATGCCCCATTAAATATTTAACAGTTTTCATTTATTTTTATCACATTCTTTTAACAGCTAAATTTATAACCTAACAGCATCCAGCTTGAGGGAAGTTACCTTTCTAACAGTGTTTCCCAAATTTCAAAAAACAAGGAAAAATGTTAGAAACAAAACAACAATATGCACAATTTCATGGCTTTAAAACATGAAATAAAACTTATTACCAGTCAGATAACATCAATTCAGATTAATGCATTTCCAAATTATCTTACATAGAAAATCTCATTTTATCATTTTTCACATTATATATTGATTTCATTCAAGACTAATATAGAGTACTTACATTTACTAACATTCATATAGTGCTCACCTTGTATCAGTGCACTGAGCACTTTACAGTGACTATGTCCTTTGATCCTCAGGACCACCCTGGGATGTGGGTATTATTATCATCCCTTTTACAGATTTGAGAAGGCAGCTAGGTGGCACAGACTTGAAGTCAAGAAGGCTCAACTTCTTGAGTTCAAATATGGCCTCAGACACACTAGGTGTGCAACCCTGGGCAAAACACTTATCCCTGTTTGCCTCAGTTTCTCATTTATAAAATGGGCTGGAGCAGGAAATAGCAAACTATTCCAGTATCTTTGCCAAGAAAACCCTAAAGGAGGTCACAGAGTCAGACATTACTGAAAGGACTGAAGAACAGCAACAGATTAGAGAGCTGTGGTAAACAGAGGTGATACAACTTGCTACCGCTAATAAATGTCTGGGGCCAGATTTGAACTCGTGTTTTCCTGATCCATGCATTTCCCAAGCAATATTGCCTCAATGCCAAATAGAAAATCTATTTTTTATTAACTTCTGATTTACCACAATTATCCTGATAGAATACAGCTCACTTTAAATAAGAGCACATACTGATTTAGTTTCAGTCCAAACTTCAAATTAAATCAAATCAGAATTAACAATCACAGACGGTAACATTCAAACCTCAATTTTCCCAGGGCAGTAGGTACCAGCACTTATTTAAAGCCCCTTAATTATCATTTCACTAATTTTCAAAGTACTTTCACCTTTACTTTTTAGGTTCCTTTAAAATCATCCAATGAGCGAATCAATTACTTTTGTGTTCTTAAACTAGCCCCACCCTGATACATTAAGAGGTTAAAGTATAAGCCTCACCTTGCCCCAAGGCTATTTAGTATTAACCTGGGAAGACCGAGGAAAGGTATAGGGAGAGGCTCCTCTTGGCTTGTGGCCTATCACAATAAAACTAAATCCTTCTCAAACCTCAATGAAAGACTTGACTGCTTTGATCAATACAATGACTCAAGAAAATTCCAAAGGACTCAAGATGAAAAAAATGCTATCTACCTCCAGAGAGAAAGCCGATGGACTCTGAATATAAATTGAAGTATAATTTCCTCACTTTATTTTTCGTGTTTTGGTTTTTTTTAAAATATGGATAATATAGAAATATGTTTTGCATGATTTAACATATATAATTGATATCATATGGGGCAGGGAAGTGGGATGGGGACAATTTGGAACTCAAAATTTAAAAAGAAAATGTTTAAAATAAATAATAAATTAAAAAAATCTTATCAGTTTGCTCTTAGGTGGGGTTCTGCAGTTAAGTTTTAGTAATCCTAAAATTGTTCACATCATCCATCCTGATTAGCTTGCCATAACTGTTACAGAGAAATAAAAATTCTGAGATTTGTCCAGACAATGACTTATTTAGCAAGGTGTGTGGGACAATGACTCTAAATCAATTAAACTCAAAGACTTCTCAGGATGGAAGCAAAGATTATTTTTATTACAATCTCGAGAGAAGGGCTGTCACACTTCCAGAAGGAGAGAGGCAAGGCATGGAAAGTGAAATGAGATTATATGCCCTAAAGCAAACAAGCCTCCACCCACCACTATCCTTTATTCCCATTGGCTGGGGAGGCAAGCTTACATTCTTAGGTGCGAAAATTCAAAGACAAAGAACAAGGAAACAGGGTATAGCCAATCCAAACATGCATGTCCTTATTCAGTAAACCTAATGCTGATGTAGCAGTGGTGTGGTGATCAGGAGGGGGTTTAGGGCCGAATTCCCACGAGTTAGGTAATTCCTAGGAAACCAAAATTTACTGCAATTTTCCCTCCCTAACCTCCTTCCCCCTTATCCCAGAGACAAGAAAAGGAGAGAAGCTTTTCAAAGGGCAAGCAGGTCATTTTGGGGGCAGGGCTATTCTTTCTGCTAAGCCTAAAAAAACCAAAAAAACAAAAAAACTAAAAACAGGGTCTGAGCAGGAGGGTTTTGAAAGCAACAATTAAGAAATATTAACAAGAATTATTGATCCCCTGAGGAGGCTTCACTTTCATCTCTCACAAAGGCATGCAATTGCAAAACAAATTAGGTCTCTTGGTCAGTGTAAGAACCCAGAACCCAGGTTTCTACCCAGCTAAAATATAGTTAAAGGAGTGAAAAAAGGGATGTAGGGATTAAGCCACCTTGTTCCTTATTGCTGGAGAGAACCTGGAGTCACTAAAGTGAGTGGGGGTGAGGGGCAGTTGTGATTTTCTGGTCATGTTTCCCCCCACAAAAAAAAAAATCAGGTAACTTTCAAGAAGTTTGAACTTAACCTCACAAAAATGGTGGATAAGGGCAAAATATTATTATTCATGGTATTTTTAATGTATCACCCTGGATAGTAGAGGTCAGAACAGGATCCCAGATTTTTAAGTGTGAAAAGGGCTCACCACCCCACCCACAAGCTCAAGAAGAGGTGGTACCTACCCATGACCCAGAAACCCAATTCAAGGAATAAAGGTGGAACAATGAATAAACCAAAGAAGACACTAACCATTATAAATATATATATATATATATATATACATATTATGATAAATCTACATCACTCCGCCCCCAGCCCAAGAATCTTATAACACTGTAATAGCGCCAAGCAGAGAATCAAAAAAAAAACTGTATTTTCCACAAGGACTACATGATTGTACTGAAGAAATGGAGCCAGAGATTTTTTAAAAATGAAAATAAATCTCTGGAGGAAAGAACTAAAAGGGAAAAAAATACTTTTGAAGACAAAGTAGTAAACCTTACTCAGGTAATGGACTCCCAAAAATCTAAAATAGACGAAAAAGAAATCCATGACTCTGTAAGACAGCAAGAAATATTAGAATGAGATCAAAAGACTAAAAAAAAAGCAAGATATCTGAGATCAAAATAATGAACTTAGAAAAATAGGTCACAGAAAGATAATTTAAAAATTATTAGATTTCCCGGAAATCATGACTTAAAAACAAAAGCCTAGACAGTCTATTTCAATAAGTTATACATGAAAACTCCCCAGATCAATCTGAGGGCAAAATGAAGATAGAAAAAAAAAATCCACCAATCACATCCTAAAATAAACCCTAAAAGCAAAATTCCTGGGAATATCACAGCCAAAATCTAGAGCTCCCACGTCAAAAAAGAAAGAAAGAAAGAAAAAGGAAGAAAAGAAAAGAAAGTATAATCAGTATTTACCCAAAGCTCTGGCAGCTTCTACCATAAACAAGAAGATAATATAATACAATATTACAAAAGGCAAAGGAGATAGGCTTACAAACAAGAGTAACTTATCTATCTCACAAATCTGAGTTGGTTCTAATGGGGGGGGAGGGAGCAAATGGACCTTATACTTTCAAGCATTTCTGATGAAAAGACCAGAGCTGATTAGAAACTTTGAAAAACAAACATGAATACAAAGAAAACTTGAAAAGGTAAATTTATTCGAGCAGTTGGAAGTACCTGGTAAATGATACAATGCTAACAGTCTAATGGGGTGGAGTGCCAGTGGAAAAAATAATTGTTTCTTGACAACCTTAATGTTTTCAAAGGGTAATAAGAAAGTTAAATAAAACAGATGGATTAGTTTTGTTCTGAGGGTTGGAAGAGGGGAAAAGGAAAAGAATGTAAAAGGAATATACTAGTATAGAAAAAAGGAAGACAGGAGTGGAAATTTGCTATTTTTCACAAGTGGGGTATATGAAAAAATATATATATATATACAAATGTTGAAGGAGAAATAGTAAAAGCAGGTATTATATGAACCACACTTTGTTCTTAATGAAAAAGGGTTGAACACACATGTACATATTCATAAATGGATTGATATATGTGAAACCCAAGTGGGAAACAAGTGGGACTCAAAGAAGGAAAAAAAAGAAGAGGAAAGATGAGAAGGAGAGCAGAGGGGAAAAGAAGACAGGAGAGGAGAAAAAGAGGAGAGATGGAGAAGAGAAAAGAAGGGGGAGAAAGGAGAGGAGAGAGAAAGGAGGAAAGAAAGGAGAGGAGGGAGGGGAGAAAGAGAGGAGAGAAGAGAAGAGAACTATAAACTAAAGAAAGGGGCTATCAATTAAGGAAAGGTTGAAGAAATTGTGATATATGAATGTGATGCAATATGATTGCGATTTGTTAATAGGTTGGTTAGGGAAAGGGACTAAAAATACTGAGGGCAAAAAAAGAAGTTTGAAACAGTTTTGAAAATGAAGAGGAAAGAACAGTTCAAAAGGAAGCAGAGAAAAGCAAAACAGCTTTTGAAAATAAGGTGTGGAATGTATTATGTACTTAAAAAAGAAGTGGTATGAGAGATTCATAGCTTCATACAGAATCCTCTCTGCATTCTGATGTGTATATGGAAATGCTTTTTTGATGTTTAAATTCAATATATTTTTTTCTAAAGAGAAAACAAACATGATTCACACAAAGCCAAAAAATGGCATTAATATGGAGGAACAAACAGTCAAGAATCTAAAGGCTAATAATGAAAAAAAAAAAGTCAAAAGAAAGGAGGAGGGTGTGCTTACCAGTACCATATCTCAACATGTACCAGGTGGCACAGTGGTAGAGCACTGGAGATGGAGTGCCCAGGTCCCAGCCCTAAGACCATGTCTCTGGAAGCCTCCCAATTTCTCAGTAGGACCCTGTCCTGTGAGAAAATTTTCTTTTGTTGCAGGATGCATCACTCTGTAATTCCTTTTATCAGAACAGACAGAAGTGTGCCTGGCCCGAGGATTTTTGTCCCTGGCTGATCCAAGGACTCTCCCTCATACCAGATCCCCAAGGTCAGTGCCTCTGACAATTCCCTCAGTGTCTGGTATATTCCCTACACTTTCCCATCCATAGCTCCCAAAGACACCGACCCCTAGATTACTTAATTAGCATCCCTGGCATTCTTCTCCATGCCCCTTTTCTACATAAACCCCAGCACCATCCTCAGACTCTTGCAGGTTCCCTAAGGATGCTTGCCTGCTTTTGCTACAATTATAATAAACTTTTTGCCGCTTGCCTAAGGCTGGAGTGCGTCAATTCACTCTGGGAAACTCTGCCTTGGCATTCTCAGGTTCCCAGCGCGCCAAAACCTCATCACTGGTCCTGAAGTCGGAGCTAAGTTCAAATCCAACCTCAGACTCTTATTAGCTGTCTGATTCTAGACAAGTCATTGTTTATCTGTTTATCTCAGTTTCTTCATTATGAGACACCTACCTTTTAGCATTTCTGTAAGGATAAAATGAAACAGTAATTGTAGGACAGCTAAGTGGCATAGTGGATAGAGCAATTGGCCCTGGAAAGCCTGAGTTCAAATCTGACCTCACACCAAACACCTGACACTCACTAGCTGTGTGACCCTGGGCAAGTCACTAAACCCCAATTGCCTAAAAATTAAAAAAAGAAAGAAAGAAAGAAAGAAAGAAAGAAAGAAAGAAAGAAAGAAAGAAAGAAAGAAAGAAAGAAAGAAAGAGAGAAAGAGAGAAAGAGAGAAAGAGAGAAAGAGAGAAAGAGAGAAAGAGAGAAAGAAAGAAAGAAAGAAAGAAAGAAAGAAAGAAAGAAAGAAAGAAAGAAAGAATAATTGTAAAAGGTTTATTGCAGTACCTGACACATAGCTGTACTACATAAATGTTAGTTATCATCATAGTATTACTAATTTGGTACTGGTAAAAAAAAAGAGAGAGGTCGATAGGTAGAAAAGATTATGTATACAATATATAGAAACAAATATAGTAGCCTAGTGTTCCATAAAACCAAAATTATTGAACCTGGTTACTGGGGGAAGATCTCACTATTTGACAAAATTTGGTAGGAAAACTGGATGACAGTCTGGTAAGACAAATACCTCAAACTGTATACCAAGTTAAGAACCAAATAGACATACACATTAGCTAGATATAAAAGGTCACATAATAAACCAATTGCAGGACCAAGAAGGATTATTCTCCACATACGTTGCCAAATAAAGCTAAGCTGCAGCATGAAGGATACAGGTTAGGCAGTAGAATTTCTTCATAGGGATGGTTTTAAAACACAGGATAGAATTGGCCTAATGTTAATGAGCAGTACTTGTTAAAATCATTGACCAAGTTGACTCCAAGATGATTCTGAATGGTGGTTATTGGACAAATAAATTAGTGATCCATCAATAAAATAGCAGGATGTCTTCTCAATGAGGGAAGTGGGGAGGGGGAGAATTTGGAACTCAAAATTTTAAAAACAAATTTTTAAAAAATGTTTTTAGATGTAGTTGAGGGAAAATAAAATACTAAATTAAAAAAAATTAAAGAAAAGAACAGGACATGATTGGGTCAATTTCTAAATCTTGTCATTTTGTATGGATTTTTTGTTTCCTTTTGGAGAAAGTGCTTTATGAAACAAGAATTACCCAGGTTGTCTGCAGAGTAGAAAAAAAAGTAAAATAGAAAATTCCCTGTTGTTTCTTTCCTCTCTTTTGGCAGTGACTGATACCTGAGTCACAGAAGTCCCTCTGAATCCTACATGTGAATCCTTGCTTCAGTCCCTGTGTTTGTACAGCAGAAAACACGCTGACTGTGTTTGCAGAGCTTGCTTTTCTTGCCTGACTAAAGGCATTTTTTTTTTTAAAGCACTGAAGAAATAACAATGCCTTTTGATACAAGTGCAGCTGGGCTACATTGTAGAGGCAGCTGGAAAACATTGCCTCCTTGTGAGCTTGGCAAGTAACTCCTGCCAGGAGGCATCAGAGACTTTGCGGGCTGCCCTCAAATCCTGTGGGGCATAGCAAGATGTTAGGTCTACAGGAGAAGGAGAGATTCACAGCCTGCCAGCTCCAACTGGGCTCCTGTCCTTGAATAATTAGAACTGAACTAGAACTGAACTGGGAGTGTTCCACTCTGGAAATTCTCTTCCTGAGGCTTTGGAGAAAGTGAATGGTACCTTCACAAATAATGATCATGGAAAAATTATTGAGATATGGAGGTGGTTAACTTGAGAAGCACTGTGGTATGGTACAGCAAGGTTCTCTAACTTTTTAGTCTCTGGGTCCCTTTACACCATCAAAAATTATTGAGGGTCACCTAAAGAGCTATTGCACATTTGGGCTATATCTTTTGATATTCACCACATTAGAAATTAAAATGTGTTGGTATTATTATTTAAACAGTTTTGACCCCCTGGACCTTCTGAAAGCATCTGAGAGATCTGCAAGGGTCCCCCGTCCTTACTTTGGTGACTACTGGTGCAGTGGTTAGAGTATAGGACTTAGAGGTGAAAGGATGGGGGTTCAAACCTCATCTTAGATATTTACTGGCTGTGTGACCCCAAGCAAATCTTGTAACCTCTCTAAGCTTAGTTTCTTCATCTGAAAAATGAGGGAGATTGGACTCAGCGATCTCTAGGGTCCTTTCAGCTTTTGATCTGATTCTAAGCAAAGATTCCTTTGGATCAGATAGAAAAAAAAAAGTTTTGGCGACCACGTCTGTGCTGCTCCTTACAACCTGCTCTACAAGGCATCACTGAATGTCAGAGTTGGAAAGGGCCCCAGACATCTGGTGTGAACTAGACTTCAGGTGGAAGGACCTCTTCAATAGCTCAGAGAAGTCAACCAGCCTCTGAAGACAGTCACTCACAAGCAGTTACTAAGCGTTAACTATGTGCCTAATCACCACTAAGGAAGAACCCTCTAGCTTCCCAAGTAGCTCATCCCATTATTAGATAACTAATTCTTAGGAAGATTTTGCTTGTTTTAGCTAGAAGTCTGCCCCCAAGTCACAACATCTTGTTCCAGAAGTCCCCTCGGGGGAAAAGCAAAACAGGTCTACTCTCTCACACTGCAGTACTTCAATACTTGAAAAACTGCTATTATGTCTTTTCTCATTAAGTCTTCTCTCACTCAGGGTAAACATCCTAAATCCTTTCAACCAATGCTCATATGGTATGGTTTCCAAGCTTCTTCCTATCTTAGTTTAAGCTATCCAGAGATACACCACAGTTTGTCAATATCTTTCCAAAAAATTTGAGGCACAGAATTGAATTCCTGAAGTGGTCTAGCAAGGAAAGACTACAGTGGGACTCTCTCCTCGTTATTCTGGTCAATGGACTGAGACTAGATGTGATTTCATCACAATGGGGCACTTCTAATGTGCAAACCTCCTGTATTAATGGACATCTCAACCAGCTCTGCAACTTATAATCATTTGGAATGGTCTGGGACACAAAAATGTTAAATGAATGGCCCATGGTCAGGCAATCAGTATGTCAGAGATGGGACTTGAGCCCAAGTCTTCCTGACTTCAAGGTCAGCTGCACCATCCACCACACCACTGCCCTTCTTGGAATTCTGAGGTATAAGGCCAATAGCTTCAGCACTGGCTGATGGCAGTCTGTCGAGAGAACTATGGAAGTGTTTATGGAAGTTATCTTCTCTAGAGGATCTTGCTGATCAGTGTGGCTCCATCCATGCTAAATAGCTGAGATGCACCATAGATCTTTGGCCCATAAATCACCTTCAGGGCATTGTAGAAGTGTGTTGGATTGTTACTATTAGCATCAAACTGAGTTTCATCTTCCTTCTTACTGAGCCAAGAGTCCTGCATTTCACAAAACCTTGTTTGCACTTTACTTTTTGTCTTGTTTTGTTTTTGTTAGGCAATGGGGTTAAGTGACTTACCTAGGGTCACACAGCTAGTAAGTGTCAAGTGTCTGAGGCCACATTTGAACTCAGGTCCTCCTGACTCCAGGGCCGGTACTCTATCCATTGCACCAGCTGGCTGCCCCACACTTTACTTTTGATGGAGTTAAGCACTGCCTTTTTAGAAATGGATGAATTATCCTGCTGGTAAACCCTGTGGAGGTCTTGTTTTTCATACAGTAGCTTCTGAATTTCCCCATCATTTTCATCAAACCAATCCTAATGTTTACAAGTGTTCTGGCCCAAATGAGTAAATGCAGTACTGTACAATAAAGCTCTGAAAGCTGGCCATTCTTTGCTGCTTCACTGTAACCAAACATATGTTGGCTTAGCTTTCCTTCCAAGTCAGCAACAAACCATTCATTCATGGAGGAGAGCTCTTACCTATTGACTTTGAATCTTCTGATAGTCATCTTGCCTTGCGGCCAATATTTCTGTTGAATGCTAATGTTTAGCTTAAAGAGGATGAGGCTATGATCAGTCCAGCCCTCAGCATCACACATTGCCCTCCATCACTCTCACATCCTCTGTTGTCTTCAAAATCAAAATCTTTTTAGATCCTGACTCTATTGTTTAATATGTCCATAGTTTCCCCCAGGCTTTTTCACTTCATCTACAACCTTCCTCACATGCAAGTACTCTCTCCTCCTTTCTAGCTCTCTTTATTGTTTTCCCTTAGTTGAATGTAAGCTCCTTGAATATAGGGGCTATTTTTTCCCCTTGAATTTGTATTTCCAGCAGTAAGCACAGTGTCTGACATATAGTGTTGGATAAGTTATCTATCTATCTATCTATCTATCTATCTATCTATCTATCTATCTATCTATCTATCTGTCTCTCTGTCTGTCTGTCTGTCTATCTATCATCTTTCCTTTTCTTCCAAGGAAAATAACATTTAAGGAGTGAAAGATAGCATAAAAATGGTTACAAAAGTATTGAATCCTAGTATAAGCAGAATTTGGCAGGGCAGTGTCCAACAACTCTGAGTTCAAGACACCAGGCATGCCTAAGCAACCTATCTTCTATAATCCTGAAAGTACTTCTGAATATGATGAATGGGTTTCTGCAGGTGATCTACAAAGTCATGGAGAATAAGAGATATATCACAGGACAGGTAAATTACAAGTTTTCGAATTAGAGAGCAACATGATAATACCACCAGAAGACAAAGGCAAATCTGGAATGTTCAAGATGTCTCCCACTTGGTCAGAGATGCTTTTCACTGCCTCATAGTGTCTCTCCTGAATAATTTCCTTTGGTTTTACTTTCAATCATTCTCTTTGCTAATAACAGCAAAGTCTGCAGCACTAAGGATTTTTGAGTTGAATTCTCAATGGTTTTTATTTCTTTATTCATAAATTATGACAGTAAAAAAAATGGAATTTAAATAGTTTTCTAACATAGCCACTGAGGCCCCCCATCACACATGACTCTTGAGAGAGATATCCAAGGTTCAAGGTACTCTGTGAATTAGCACTCATTTAACACCAGTGTGTTTATTTTTACTAAGTCAAAAAGAAAGAGCATATCTTTTCTTTTCTTCATTCTTGTTTTGTTTCCTCTTTCTTATGGTTCCTTCTATTGGTTCTAATTCTTCCTTACAACATGACTAATGTGAAAATATGTTTAATAGGAATGTGTATGTAGAGCCTATATCAGATTACACACTGTCTTGGGAAGGGAGGTGGGGAGAGAGGGGGAGAAAAAATTAAAACTCAAAAGTGTATGGAAGTGACTGTTGAAAACTAAAATAAATTAATAAAAGACAAAAAAAGAGCATAATTCAAAGAAAAAAAGTTCAGTTTAACCAATTAAATAACAGCAACAACAACAAAAAAAGAGTTCTTCCACAAATTAGCATAACACAACACCACTCAAAAGAGTATCTATACACAGAAAACATATGCTTAGGGAACACAAATGAAAGGGTATGATATACAAGGAGAACCCCATCGAAAGGCTCATACACAGGGAGCCTATGTGATCTTGGCTGGGGCATGGAGGGCATGTACGTAGAGAGCACACATGCATTCCCAAGGAAATTTATGTATCTGATACTACAGAGCTGCTGATAATGGTTTATATTTTCTAACACTCACTGCAGGTAGCTAGTTGGTGTAATGGATAGAGAGTTCAGCCTGGAGTCAGGAGGACTCAAGTTCAAATCCAGCCTCAGACACTTACTAGTTGTGTGACCCTGGGCAAGTCACCTTACCTCTGTTTGCCTCCGTTTCCTCGACTCTAGAGAAGAAAATAGCAAACTGCTCCTGTATCTTTGCCAACAAAACCCCAAATGGGGTCATAAAGAGTCAGACACAACTTAACAATAGCAACAGCAAAAGCTGTTCACTGCAGGGCCTCACCTGTGTGTCTCTGATCTCCACTGTCTCCTCTGGGCATCTCTGCTGGTCACTAGCTTTGTGACTTTTCTTGTTTCCCTCTGCTACAATCTGCTTGTCTTCATTTGCTGCTTTCTACCATATGCTTCTTTATAAGGAACAGCTATTTTTTTTTTAGTCCACATAATCCAAGGGCCATACAGACACATTCAGTAAGGAAGCCAGAAAAACCCAGTAAAAACCTTCATGCTAGAATTAAGTCTCTTAATTCTGTTAAATTTCTGCTATTCCCCCTTGAACTTGTCCCAGCCAGATAGGACACAGAACTAGAAAATTCCTTTTAACTCCTAATAAATTCCTTATTGTCAGTCTGCATCTTGTTAAACCCCTTTTAGGGACGCCATTCAATAAAGCCACATAGTGACAATGTGAGTCAAGGGACACAATGTTTCCCTCAGTTCCCACAATTCTGATTTCATGAACATTAGCCTAGAGACTAGTAAAAGACTAGTAAAATAAAAGACAAAGTGAAGCTGCTGGACCTAGCGGCCTCTACCATAGAAATTCCTTCCACATTCTTGCCTTTGTTATGCATAGGTGGCACCTTGGACAGAATTCTGTACCTAGAGTTCAAATTCAGTTAGAACAAAAGTTAGCTTTGTGACTCTGAACAAGTTACTTAACACTTATCTGCCTCTGTTTCCTCAACTATAAAATGGGATAATGATAACACCTACCTCCCAAGGGTGGTTGTGAGGATCAAATGAGATAATATTTGTAAAGTGTTTTGCAAGGCTTAAAATATGAGCGCTAGTAATTATTGTTGGTGGTGTTAAAATTGTTACCCTTTGCTTGCCATGACTCTCGATATCAAACCAACCTTGCTGGTGTTTCTGCATTAGGATCATAAAACTTATAGGTTAGAGACGCATTAAAGACCATTGAGTCTGGATTACCATTTTGTAGATGTGAAAACTGAGGTCTAGTGAGGCTAAGTAATTTGACCAAAGTCAGAAACCAAGTATTCTGATGTCTTTGTTTATGTTTTTTCACCTTTGCTGTGCTGAGTGCTAGAGGCACTGATGCTGCCGTCTGACCTCCCCTTACTCTGGGCAGGCCAGGAGAAAGCAGAGACTAGGACTGAAATGTTTCATAAGGAGAACACACGACAGTTGGGTGGTTGATGGTTGGTGGCTGATTTGAAACCAGATGAAGACAATTTGCTAAAGCAACATGTAGATCTTTGGGATAAGATGGGTCAATTATAGATAATATCCAAAGGCAGAGCACAAGTCCTAGAACCGACGCATCAGCAATGCAACAGCGATGGAATCACAGTGGACAGCTCCTGGACATCGGTAACATTTCCTGTATGGGAAAGAGCTTTGTGTGAGAGAACCACTGAATATCAGAGATTCTATTTTGTGAATTGTAGGGACCACATCCATTAGTCTGTTTCATCCCCTCCCAGGAGAAAGTCAGAGCCAGGTTATTGGACAGGAAGAACAATTCTATTCTTCCTTGCTCCCATCTCTCAGAGTTCTATCAAAATCATGAAATCTTAGCTAAGATTTATGTGTGTAACCCCTGTTCCAAAGTTCATTTCCA
This sequence comes from Phascolarctos cinereus, assembly GCF_003287225.1. Taxonomy (NCBI): domain Eukaryota; kingdom Metazoa; phylum Chordata; class Mammalia; order Diprotodontia; family Phascolarctidae; genus Phascolarctos; species Phascolarctos cinereus. The sequence continues at coordinate 31,940,852 of NW_027556402.1, forward strand.
TGGAACTCTTCTTATTGGTAGAGACCGATTATACAATATTCTACAACCATGTGAGGTGTGCAGTTAGTCAGGGCTTGGAAGAAGAGAAATCTTGATCTTCTGGCTTCCAGCTTTGAGAGAGAAGACACAAAGTTCCAGACTCTCTTTGGGTCCCAAAAGAGAGACAAATACTCTCGGTAGCAGTTGACACATAGAAGAGCCAGAACCTAAATCTAGCTCACTATGCTGAATGTCAAATATATGTTTGCCTAAAAGACTATTTTATGGAGAACTCACACAAGTCAAGCACCCACATGGAAGTCAGAAGCGATGCAAGGACACTCTCAAAGTCTCTCTGAAGAACTTTGGAATCAGTTGTGAGATATGAGAGAAACTGGCACAAGACCTTCCACTATGGCATGCCCACATCAAAGAAGATACTGTGCTCAATGAGCAAAACAGAATTGCAGTAGCCCAAAAGAAATCTGAAATGTGCAAATTTAGAGATATCTCTACTCCAAAAGTTCATATGGACTATTTGTGCCCCACCTGTGGTAGAGCCTTCCAAGCTTGTATTGGTCTGATCAGCCACAGTGAGACACACTGTCCTGTGACCCCAATATAGTGATGTCATTTTGGTCCTCTTTGAGAAAGACAGTAAGTACACTAAAAACTAGGGAATCCCCCCCTGGGATGAAATCTGGATCTTCTCTCATAGTTGAACTAAGATATTTCACTCTTAATGGGAAAGTTCATTCACCCTGTGCTGTTTATGTATGTGTGTGTGTGTGTGTGTGTGTGTTTGTATGTATGTATATGTGCATGTGTGTATATATGTATACTTGCATATATGTATGTGTATAATATATACATGCATATATATTCTCATCTGCGTTTCTTCTGATTTCTGTTTACTCTCAGTTCGAAAGAATGGGTTTGTTTGCTATTGCTACATATGTTTACTATGAAATGCACATGTGGGAAGGGATTCAAGACTTGGATATGCACCGTGGGGTACTCTTCCGTCATTAAAAGATAATGACCAGGAGCTCAGGTTGAACCTAAAAATTATTTCCTTTATATCAGCAATATTTAGGGTGTTACAGATACTATTCTAGCCTAGAACCCTGACTCTGAGGAGAGCAGGCTCCAACCTCCTGCTCCCCTCCTGGCAGGTCTGAAAATCTCTCTTGGAGCAGGGCGGGTGGAAGAGACTTTAAAGATATTCATGTCTCCCTGTAAGCTATACCAGACAGATCCACGTGGGCACAGATAACCTACACGACTAACAAAACACAGCACACCATCTCCCTATATTTGGGAACCTGTTCATAGGAATATATCAATAACTTCTGGCTGTTTGTTTTTTATAAGAAATTGTGGAGGGTTTTGCTGTTTGTTTTTTTAACTTTGGATACACACACACACACACACACACACACACACACACAACACACACACACACACACATATATATATATATATATATATAATGTTCTTCTGGTGAACTACAGTATTTTGCCTTAAGAATAGCCTGTTGTGAAAATGGCAGAATAAAGGCAGGAACTCACCTCAGCTGTCCCCCCCAAACCCCTCCAAATACTTTTAATAATGTTTCTACACAAATTCTAGAGCAGCAAAACCAACAAAGACAGAGTGAAACAAATTTCCAGCCCAAGATAGCCTGGAAGGTCGACATGAAAGGTCTGTTGTACCAGGCTGAGAGAGAAACACAGTCCAGCATGTACTTCACCAGCATAGACCAGGCCCCAGCAAACCCAGAGTAGGTCACAGGGGACTGAACCACTGGCAGCAGTGGCAGTTTTCAGATTTCTCAGCCCACAGATGCCAAAAACAACTTAGAAGGTCAGCAGGAAAGGTCTGTTAGAGCTGGGTGAGGGAGGAGCACAGTTCAGTGCAGGCTGTGCCCCCACAGCCCTGGCCCCAGCAAACTAGGAGCAGGCACTGGGAGTGACAGAATCAGCAGTGGCAGTGGCAGCAACTGCTTCTGGAGCTCTCAGCCCACATATAGTAAGGGAATCAAATATCTGGTCAGAAGGAGATTATAGGGGCCTCCTTGCTAGCACTGAGGCAGGGCTCTGCTTCTCTGTCCATACTTAGAACAGGTTACAGTACTGGGTGGCAGTTCTGGAACAAGGAGGAGTGCTAGCATAGCAGAGGTTGGAGCAGCAATAGAGAGGGAACTCTCTTCACAGTTCCAGGGCAGAAAAGAGTGCTTATGGTCACTCACAGACCACAGCACAGGCCAGGAGAGGAGTAAACACCTCTCCTTACATCATGCCACCTTGGAAGAGCTGACAACTTACAGGTCCCTAGAAGTAGCTCTGAAAACAGCTACACAAAACCCCTGAAGCTTGGGACAGTTCACCTTCTTCACTGGAAGTAGAGCCCTACCTTAACAAAGAGTTAAAAAGTCAAGTAATAGGCTAAGAAAATGAGCAAACAATGGCGGGAAAAAAGCTCTGACTATAGAAACTTACTTTGGTGATAAAAGAAAGATCAAAACATACACTCAGAAGAAGACAGTGAAGTCAAAGCTCCTCCTACATCTAAAGCCTCCATGAAAATATGTGAATTGGTCTCAGGCCATGAAAGAGCTCAAAAAGGATTTTGAAAATCAAGGAAGGGAAGCAGAGGAAAAATTTGGAAGAGAAATGAGAGTGATGCAAGAAAATCATGAAAAACAAGTCAACAGCTTGCTAAAAGAGATGCAAAAAAATACTGAAGAAGATAACACCTTAAAAAATAGACTAATCCAAATGGCAAAAAGAAGTCCAAAAAAGTCAATGAGGAGAAGAATGCCTTTAAAAGCAGAATTGGCCAAATGGAAAAGGAGGTCAAAAAAATCTCACTGAAGAAAATAATTCCTTATAAACGAGAATGGAAGGGCAGTGAGGTGGCACAGTACGTAGAGCTCTGGCCTTGTAGTCAGGAGGACCTGAGTTCAAATCTGTCCTCAGACACTTGACACTTATTAACTGCATGACCATTGGCAAGTCACTTAACCCTAATTGCCAAAGCAAAAAAAAAAAAAAACTGAATGGAGCAAATGGAAGCTAACGATTTTATGAGAAATCAAGAAATTATAAAACAAAATGAAGAGAATGAAAAGATAGAAGAAAATCTGAAATATATCATTGGAAAAAACAACTGACTTGGAAAATGGATCCAGAAAAGATCATTTAAAAATTATTGGACTACCTGAAAGCCACGATTAAAAAACAAAAAAGAGCCTGGATATCATCTTTCAAGAAATTATCAAGGAAAACTGCCCTGATATTCTGGAACCAGAGGGTAAAATAGAAATTGAAAGAATCTACCTCCTGAAAGAGATCCCAAAAGGAAAACTCCCAGGTGTATTATAGCCAAATTCCAGAGTTTCCAGGTTAAGGAGAAAATATTATAGGCAGCCAGAAAGAAACAATTTAAGAATTGTGGAAGCACAATCAGGATAGCACAAGATTTAGCAGATTCTATATTAAAGAATCAGAGGGCTTGGAATATGATATTCCGGAGGTCAAAGGAGCTAGGATTAAAACCAAGAAGAATCACTTACTGAGCAAAACCGAGTTTAATCCATGGGGGGGGGAGGGGAGGAATGGCATTCTATGAGGTAGAAGAATTTAATGCATTTTAAATTTTTTTTCTTAAGTGACTTGCCCAGGGTCACACAGCTAGTAAGTGTCAGGTATTTGGTCTGAGGCCACATTTGAACTCAGGTCCTCCTGAGTTCAGGGCCAGTGCTCTATCCACTGCGCCACCTAGCTGCCACAATTTAATGCACTCTTGAGAAAAGACCAGAGCTAAATAGAAAAGTTGGCTTTCAAATACAAGACTCAAGAGAAGCATGAGAAGGTAAACAGGAAAGAGAAATCATAATGGACTTATTAAAGTTAAACTGTTTACATGCCTACATGTAAGGATGACATTTGTAAATCAAAAGACCTTTCTCATTAGTAGGGTACCTTGAAGGAGTATATACAGACAGAACGCACTGGTGTGAGTTGAATATGAAAGACTGATATCTAAAAAATAAAATTAAGGGGTGACAAAGGAATGTACTGGGAGAATGGAATAGATAGAATGGGGTAAATTATCTGGCATAAAAGAAGCAAGAAAAAGTGTTTGCAATGGAGGGGAAGAGGAGGTAGGTAAGAGTGAACCTTACTCTCATCAGAATTTGATTAAAGAGGGAATAACATACACACTCAATTGGGTACAGAAATCTATCTTACCCTACAGAAAATTAGGGGAAGGGGAATAAGAGAAGGGGGAGTGATAGAAGGGAGGACAAGATGGGGTAATCAGAAACAAACACTTTTGAAGAAGAACAGAGTGAAAGAAGAGCTGGGGGGGGCAGGATAAGATAGAGAGAAATACAGTTAATCTTTCACAACATGACTATTATGGAAGTGTTTGGTGTGACTATACATGTATAATCTATGTTGAACTGCTTGCCTTCTCAATGTGGGGGAGTGGGAAGGGAGGAGGGGGAGAATTTGGAACTCAGAATTTTAAAAACAAATGTCAAAATTTGTTTTTGTACATGTAACTAGGGAAAAAATACAAACCTATTTTTGTTTAAATAGCCTATTGCTTTCCAAATGGATATACTTAAGTAAAGTTTTTAAACTAAATCACCCTACTACCTCCCTACATATATCTGACTGCAACAGGAACTGGATTAAGTAGAAAATCCTACAGGATATAGTTTTTTCACCAGGTATATACTTGGAATTCAAAGAAGGCGCACAATAGTCACTCACGGTACTGAGGTCACCTAGCTGCCAACTGGGAAAACTCAGAGGCAAACAACTAGAAAAGTTGGCCCATCTGATAAGACCAAGGGACATCAAATTCAGATTAAAGGCTCCCAGCACATCAGGATGTTGCCTACATTGGTTGTTCTTTTGGATAGAAACCTGTATCCTGTGAGCAGCTTCCTGTTTGGAGGCTTAGCTCCCTGTGCTTTGCGAATTGTTGAGAATTTCTTAGTTGGAAAGTTGTTTCGCTCTCGCGTTGCTGACATGCTGTCTCAGGGGACCACAAGCAACAGAAAACAAGGCTGTCACTGAGAGCTGAAGGTTTGGGATTTTTTTTTTTCATCTTTTGCAGCAATTTGATTTCAGATTTTGATCCCCAAGTATGCATAGTCTCTCTCACTCTTTTTTTCTCTCTCCCAATTTACAGTTTATATAAAAGCTCCCTGTCACTGAGTCAGCAACTTAAAGAGTTTATATAAGATGACAAAGAACTTCATTCTACAAATGAACAGTGATGGCTTCCATCTATGTTGGGCAAACAGAAGGGTACCTGAGATTCTTAATGCTAAATGTCACTTCTATCCCCCTAGATGGCCTGGAAACTGAAGTATCGGTTTGTAAAGTGGAAACTATGAGAATGTGAAGGTAGATTTCTATGCCGTTATTAGATTCTTAGACTGTCTGGATAAACAGGTCACATAAAGGTCCTCAAGGAAAGGTTGAATGAACACTTGTCCAGTTTGAGGCAGAGGAACTCCTGGAATGGGTATAGGTTAGAACAGATCTTGAAGGCCCTTCTAAGATTGAACTTCCATGACTGGTTCTTTTAAAAACGATGATGATGAAAAAAAAATCATGAAAAGAAATTGTCATGAGAAGAACAATAAATTTGAAGCCAATCTCTGTCCATCTATCACCTGCCCCAAATGTAACCAGTTACATCATTTCTTAGGTCTCATTTTCATCAGGTGTAAATTAAGAATTTGAGGCTAAATGACTTCTAAGGCCCCTTCCAGCTCCAAAGCTTACGATTCTCTAATGACCTGATGGGTGGTAATAATAATGACAGCTAGCATTTATATAGCTCCTACTGTGTGCCAGACGCTTTGTAAATATTATCTCACTTGATCCTCATAATAGGCCTCTGAGGTAGGGGCTGTTATTGTCCCCATTATGTGGATGAGAAAACAGAGGCAGATAGAGATTTAGATTTAGTGACTTGCCCAGGGTCACATGGCCATCAAGTATCTAAGGCTATATCTGAATTCAGATCTTTCTGATTTCATGCAAGTGCTCTATCCACTATACCACCTAGCTGTCTAACACTAGAAACCTAGCTCTGTGAACCAACACTAAATCTACCAGAATTTTGCAAAGGGGGTGACAAAGTAAAGTGGCATGTCCTGGAGAAATAGGATGACCCAACATTTCTCCATTTCCCCATACTGGGGAGCCATGTAGAGGTCAGTAACTAAACTTCATTGGGTCTCCTGTGCTTTGCAAGCCCCAATTCCCTTGTTATTATAACTGCAACTAGTGTTACCTAGTATCTTGAAATCTGGGTCAGAGCCAGTGTCAGAATTAACTGTCGTGGAAGAAAAATGCTAAATTGAGAATTATTTTAGGTAGAATGTAGAAAACGCAACAGTATCTATATTGGCAAATATACTTGCATCTTACATACAAACATACACATATACATATATATGATCTATATCCCTCCATTGATATAGCATTTTAAGATTTGTAAAGCACTTTACCTATTATCTCATCCTATCCTCAAAACAACCTTGTGAGGTAGCTGCTATTATTATCTCCATTTTCCAGATGAAGAAGCTGGGGCTGACAAAGGTTAAGTGACTTGCTTTTAAGTATGTACATGGCAGAAATTGAACTCAGATCTTCCTGATTCCAAATCTTATATTCTATTCACTGAACCACCTAGCTGCCTACTTATTACTTCACCAAGTTACAGTGTTAAAAGAAAATCTTTATGGTGTCTGCTACATTAGACCATTAGATTCTGGAGGGCAGGTCCTCTGATTTGACATGTTTTATATTAGAATCAAATCCCAGAAATGAATAATCAATATTGCATCATTTATTTACAATTGGAAAGACTGGACCCTTTTGAGGAGTAGAAAGAAGGCAAGGAAGAAAGAAAGAAAAAGAAGGAAGGAAGGAAAAAAGAAGGAAGGAAGGAGAAGGAAGGAAGGAAGGAAGGAAGGAAGGAAGGAAGGAAGAAAGAAAGAAGAAAGAAAGAAAGAAAGAAGAAAGAAAGAAAGAAGAAAGAAAGAAAGAAAGAAAGAAAGAAAGAAAGAAAGAAAGAAAGAAAGAAAGAGAAGGAAGGAAAGAAAGAAGGAAGGAAGGAAGAAGAAGGAAGGAAGGAAGGAAGGAAGGAAGGAAGGAAGGAAGGAAGGAAGGAAGGAAGAAAGGAAGGAAGGAAGGAAGGAAGGAAGAAAGGAAGGAAGAAAGAAAGAAAGGGAAGGAAGGAAGGAAGGAAGGAAGGAAGGAAGGAAGGAAGGAAGGAAGACAAGGGAGGGAGAAAAGAAAGAAGAAAGGAAGGAACAAAGGAAGGAAAGAGAACAAAAACTATCTAATATGGTTCTTTTTGGTTTTGCTAAGCAAAAATAAACACGTGGGTTCTCTATTTAAAAAAAAAGTGTACCTTTCTTGAAAGCAATATGTTTCCTCTGCACCTGTTTTCCAGAATTCTTCCAATGGGAGTAAAGAAAAAAGAGGGAGCAAGGACTCACATGATGGTGTGTATAATCTGAAGGAAGGAACATTGGAAATGCAAACGAAGCATCTCACTCTAGAAATCATGGGCAGCAGTCACGAACACTTGCTTCTCTACTGCAAAAATAAAAATCCTTTCATTGTTTTTTTTGGAGTGAGCCAACTTCAGTGACAGGCGTGCCTACTGGATCTTTGCAGAGCTTCTGGAAGGGCTTCAAGGGAGAAATTGCTTTCAGGTGTTCACATAGGACCATAGGCTTGGAAGGAGTCACAAAGGCCACCTCGTCAATCTTCTAATAAGACAGATAAGGAAACTAATGCCCAGAGAGGTTAAGTGAAATGTGGGCACAGAGCTAGTGTCATAGGAGAGATTTGAACCCTGATTTCCCAGTCCAGTGCCTTTAATTACTACATCATGCTGATTCTCAGATCTGATTCCCTTCTCCCAAAGTCCTTCCTATACTTTCTCCAGGAGGCTTTTCTTGAGTATGAAGAGTTCTTGGCTTTCCTCTAAATGAATATAAGCAAAATGACCCACTCATTTACTTTTGTCTTACATTTGGAATTCCTTCCATAAAATTCTTTTATGAGGGCCTTGGTTTAAAGTGAAAATTGCCTGTAAATGTCTAAAAAGAGAGCCTCTTTCTGAGACTCCTGGATGGGTTAGAAAAAAAAATGGGGATGGCAAGAGAGTTTAGAATCTTAGGAAAAGCTCTTCAGAATCTCATTTAAAAAATCCTGTTGATTTAGGTACATTTAAGTAATTGTAATATAATTACAAAAGCAAAAGATAAATACCAGGTAACATCTCTATAAAAGACACAGAGCAAGGATTCTTAACCTTACATGTGTCATGGACTTCTTTGGTGGTTTGGTGAAGCCTATAGATGTCTTTTCAGAAAAGTGTTTTTAAATCTATAAAATAAAATATGTAGGATTATAAAAGAAACAAATTTCATTGAAGTACAGTTATTAAAATACTTTAAAAACAAAGTCCAGGTTAAGAAGCTTTGCCTTAGAGTATGCCTACTTTTTTGGCCATAGGAAGCATTCAAAGTATATTCCAGATATAACAAATTATTTGCTTTCACATTGTGAAAGTGTCATGATAATTGCAATCATTCAGCAATAAATGCCTCTTTTTCTTTAGATTGTTTTGCAGATTTTGAGAAGAAATTGATAAAAACCTTTACCAAGAAAAGTCATTGTCTAAGAGAAATTTAATAGTTTTTTTCCTGCCAATTTTCCTGTAAGTTTGCTCTCTCCTTTCTCTGTTGCTCAGCATTTGCCCAAATGGATATGGATGTGTTGTGACGTGTGGAAAGAAAGATAAGTATTTTTGACCTCACTGAAGGACGTTATAGTTAACACAGGTATTACCGAAATAGTTCACCAGAAATACCAGCTTTATCCTGCTTGTGGTTTGTTTTTTCCACATCTTTCTGACATTTTCCATACCCGTTAGAAATATTATCAACTCCATCTAAAAGGACACCCCCTAGGGAAAACTTTTCATGATTGGATCCCATTTTCTTAACCCAATTCTCTATCCAACCTAACCTTCTTCCCCCAACTCTTAGGAACCCATTTGGTGTTGTTTACAATCCAATCCAATCTAAACAATCCAATAACCATTTATTAAATGCCTATGATATTCCAGGCACTGTGCTAAATATGAGGATACAATTAATAAAATGGAACACAGCCCCTGCCTCGATGAGCTTACACACACTAAAAGGAGGCAGAAAAATGGAGTGGGGAGGAGAACATGAGGAAGTACCTTGTTCATCTCGTTCTATGGAATCAAAACTATGCAAGACAGCAGATAAAAAGTGGGAATAATCTTAGAGTCCAATTTCTTCCTTCTGTAAAGGAGGGCATTGCAATGCTATTCTACCCTCTAGCCCTCCAAGCATAGGAGAGAGGAGACTGAGGGAGGTGGAGTAAATCAAAGCCTGACTTAACAAGACATTGAATTTAGAGGTGATGAACTTATCCCTGGAGAGGTATTAACTTGTATCTGTTGATATTTTGTAAATATTATCTTTGATTGGTTTATGTAGCATTTTTGCTAAACAGCTCTGTGAAAGTAGATTTTTTTTTTAATTATTGTTCCTTCATCCAGCAGAGCCTTGAATACTGAAGGCTCTTAACTATATAATGGAATAGAGCATGGAAGTGCTCTGTGTTGACAGTGGTATTACCCATCACATTTCCTAGTATTTCTGGTTTTATCACTAGGGGATACTATTAACTCTTTGCCCAAGTCTGCTCAAAAATAGGGACAATGCATCAACAATATCGTCCTCCCCCCTGGGGACTATACCTACACAAGAGGACACATCAGAGAAACAATTTCACTGGCTCTCAAATAATCTCTATCTTTTTTGTAGGTAACAGCACTCATTAACCAAGGGATGTGATTTCCACAACTGTATTAAATTAGATTCTAGGAAGGAAGGAATCATTCTTTAAACACCTACTTTATGCCAAGCACTGTGCTAAGTACTTTGTAAATATTATCTCATCATCTGATCTTCATGGCAACCCTGGGTGGTAGGTTCTGCTAATTTACAGCTGGAGACACTGAGGAGAAAGAGGTTAAATAACTTGCCCAGGGTCCCACAGCTTATAAATACCTTCCTTCATTCCTTCTAAAGTGAAATGGCTCTTTGACCTAAAGTAAGAGATTTAAGGCACCGAGGCGGAACATAGCTCCATCCAAACCCCCTAGTGACATATTTACAAAACCAGGTCTGGCTAGGAACAGGGTGAATGAAACAGCAATTCTAGACGAAGCCAGGAGAATAGAAAAACTGGTTGGTTGGGAATTAGCCAAGGACATAATCTTACATCACTAAAAATACCACCATGAGGTTGCCAGAAAAGGGTGTTGAGACAAATTGTTGGAGAGGTAAACTATTATATAAGTCTGAACTCTCCCTGCCAATTAAAGAGAGACCTTGTTCTTCTCTGTATGGGAAAAAACATCATCCCTGCTCTGGCCTCATGTTCAGTTCAATTGTATATTATCCTCTACTCTAGAATCCCTTTTCTCCTTGACTTAGGTCATACCTAGCCCCAACCTTTGGTTAGCCCCACTATCTGCTGTTCCCTTGCTCAATAAACTTTGTTCTTTCCTGTTATCTCTAGGACCAAATACAAGCTTTACTGTTTGATAATTGAAAACAGTCCGGTTTGAACCTTCCTTTCCAGGCTGATTATACATCAATATCCCTAGAATATAGAGAACACTCTATACTTCAGCATCTTCTTTTTCCTATATGACATCCCATCCCTTTCCCTTCTCATCTCTCCCTCTCAGAATCCCTTGTATCCTTCAAAACTTTGTTCAGATTCCCCCTCCAATATAAAGCTTTTTCTCATATCCCTCTCCCCCACCAACCTTGAGTACCTTCTCCCAAATGACTGAATGTGTATATGTTTTCTCCTTTGATACAATATATGTTCCTTGAAAACAGGGACTCTCATTTTTATCTCTGAATCCTCAGTGATTCAATGCGTGACTCACAGGAGTCACTTTACAAATATGTTTATTATGATTATCTGTTAGTATTCTTACCTGATACTCAATGTCAATGGCTGGAATTGCATAGCAATATTGACCACTCCACTACAGAAATAAGTTATCTCATTTTAAAGGGATCTTTGTTGGAGTTCCTTGGATTCTTCCCTGACTCTCTCATTTACCACAACAAATGTTCCAACCTTATCTCCTCTCCCAAAAAGCTCCAGTTTAAAGAGGAACAGAGGACACATAGTTCAACCATTATCCACTAGCAACACTCCTTGGATTCTAGGTTAGATTTATAAACACCCTGAGGGCAGGGATTGTCTTTTCTTTTTTTTTTTTTTAATTTGTATCCCCAGTACTTATCAAGTTGTAGGTGCTTTGTTGTTCAGTCTGGTTGACTCTTTATGACCCCATTTGAGATTTTCTTTGCAAAGATACTGGAGTAGTTTGCCTTTTCCTTCTCCAGCTCATTTTACTGAGGAGGAAACTGAAGTAAACTGGGTTAACTGACTAGCCCAGGATCACACAGCTAGTAAGTCTCTGTAGCCAAACAAGAGATGAGCCTTCCTGACTCCAGACCCAGCACTCTTACTACTACCACCTAGCTGCCTCCAGTAGGTGTTTAATAAATGTTTATTGAACTGAATTTTCAAACTTCTTATGCTTTTTTTTCAAGCTTCTTTCAGCAGAGGGCTTTTGTCTCTAGTGAGAAAATAGAGGCCCTCCATCATCCTGAGCTTCCTCTTCTTTCCTATTCTTTGAGTCACAACCCTTCTTTATGATCCCAATTCTCACCTTTGGGCTAAGAATGAAGTGGTACCATTTTCCTTGCTGAGGCAAAGCCATCTATTTGCACCTTAATGAAATTCCCTGCCATCTCCTATAAGAGTTTTCTCCTTCAATTATTCCCTGTTTTTCATCTCCAATCTCTTCTCATATGCTGACTCTTTCCTAATTGCCTACAAACACACCATCCTTAAAAATTCTCTTTGACCCTGCCATTTTAGACTTTTTTTTCTTTTTCACAGCTCATACTCTTAGGACAAGGAGGCTTCATGTTGTATCCCCATGGTCTCATTGATGAGGTCTATAGGTTTAGGGTGCTGGGACCCCAAGATCATGACAGGGTCCTGCCCCAAAGAATTTGACCTAAGCTTTCTTTCAGCCACAGACAAGGTTTATTAAGACATTCGCCATATTGGCCAGACTCTTAAGGAATCTGAGCCATCTATGAGCTATTGGCTAGATTATAGGAATCTGAGCATCTTAATGGAGACAAGATCGACCTTATATAGGAAAGACTATGGCAGGCTGAGTGGAATAGCCTGAGTAGTCTATGAGGTAATAGAACTCCAGGGACCAGGACTACTGCCAAGGCAGAATGGAGCCTAGATAGAATTAAGGGTGGAAAGTGGCCTGGAGCCATAGGGAGATAAGACAATTGAGGTCTAGGCTAGGTTAAGGGCAACAGAATAGGGAGATTGAGTGTTGTCACCACGAAAAGCCAGTTCATGGGATTATAGCCTCAGGTGAACCTGCTAGAGATCTTGCCATGTGAGAAAGTCCAGACTTTTTTCCTTTTTGGGGTGCAGATCCCAACCCCATCATCATCTCCCATTAAATTCTCAATCTATTTCAAACTGCATTCAAATTCCCCCCAACGATACCAATGATGTCTTCATAGACAACTCTAATGGTCTTTTCTCAATCATTATCCTTCTAAACCTTTCTGTGAAATTTTATACCATTGACCACTTCAATCTCATAGATTCTCTCTTGTCCATTTGCTTTAGAAACATTGTTCTCTCCTGGTTCTCTTCCTAATGATGGGGATGGAATTTGTGCTGGACCTCTAAAAGGAAAAGATGATGTCTTTGGGACCTAGACCTCAAAGCCCCTGAACCCAGATCTCTAGCCTTCTCTTGAGGCACTGGCCCATCTTAGTTAATAATCCTTTTAACTGCCCTTTCACTGGGGCTCTCCCATCCCTTCCATTGTCTGCACCTGGCCCCACACCAGGCTTACTTGGCTATTCTTAATCCCATCCAGATCTTCCCAGTCTTTCTGTATAAAATAAAATATCTTACCCTCATCAATTGCATAAATTCTTAAAATCTGGCCCACTTATACTACAGATTTACTAGAAATCTTGCCCACCCAACCAGTGTCATAACAAACTTGCTACTTGGACTGAAAAAAGGCTTGAGAGGTTTAATTCTTTCAAGGCAGACCCACACCCTGTACCTATGCATTTTAGGGTTCCAAGCACCCCTAGACCACAATACTACCAGTTGTCTAATTTCTGCTCCTTCTCAGTATCCTTTGCTGGATCATGACCTATGCCTTGCCCCATAACCATGATGATTCCCCAAGGCTCTGTCCTGAGTTTTCTTCTCTTTGGGTTTCTGTTATCTTTGGTTTTTTTTTTTTTGTTTTTTTGTCAGCCACGCTGCATCTGGAGTCAAACGATATAGGTTCTAATCCTTGCTCTAATTTACTAGTTTACTAGGTGTATGACCTTAGGCAAATCATTTCACTTTGTAAAATCCATTAAATGTTTGTTGAATTAACATAGTACAGGTCAGAGAGTCAGGAAGACTCATCAAAGTGATTTCAAATTTGACCTCAGATACTGTGACCCTGTGTGTGGGACAGCACCCCAATACAAATTAAACTCAGAGACTTCTCAAGGTGGAAAGCAAAGGTTACCTTTGTTACAATCTGGCGTGATGGCCGCCTGCTCCTCTGATAGACGTGGAGAAAGACATCCGCATAACAGGGGCCGCCTTATAAAAGCAATTCTCCGCCCACCACGCAAAGTCTCCACCCACTACGCAAACAAGTCTCCGCCCACCACGCAAAGTCTCCACCCACTACGCAAACAAGTCTCCACCCACCACTATCCCTTACCCCCTTTACTGGGGGAGGGCTTACATTCTAACTGGGAGGTGGGGCTTACATTCTAAGCTCGAAAGTTTCTTCCTATCCCCTTAACTGGGAGGTGGGGCTTACATCCTAGGAGAGAAATTCAAAGACAAGGAAAGAGGCCGGAGGCCAAAGGCAAACGCTTAGGTTGGGGGTGAGGCAGGGCTTATTCTTTCTGATAAATGCTTAAAAACAGGGTCTGAGTGGGGGAGGATTTTGAAAGTCGTAATCAAGAATTAATTGTTTGACCCTTTGAGGAGCCTTCACTTCTGAGAGTTCATTTCTCACACTACCTTCTGAACTCATTACCTTAATTACACTGAGAAGTCTTCACTGGGACATCCCATTCACCCTGTGACCTTGAGACCCTGGACAAGTTACTTAACCTCGTTTGCCTAGGTTTCGTCATCTGTAAAATGATCTGGAGAAGGAAATGGCAAATCCCTCCAGTATCTTTGCCAGGAAAATTATCAATGCAGTCATCAAGAGTTGGACACAAGTGAAAATGACTGAACGAACAATTCTCCCTTCTTGAGGAAACCACTAAATTGTACCATCAGCCATCAATCTGAGAAAAACCTAGTCCAGCATGGGTGTCAAAACTAAAATTACATCATCTGAATTGTCTGTGGCTCAATTCTCTGCTTGGGTATGTATCTCCACCCTCTTAAAATGCTCTTTTAATCCGCTGATTATATCTGAGAGAAAGCCGCAATTAGATACTAATGGTCTTTAACACCTGCTAATCTCCTTTTTAACCAGGAAGTTTTGCCCCAGGCTAAGAGCGGACTCAAGTTTTAGATTGCCTCAAGGCCCAAATTCTGAATCTTGAAAGTGGAGGATTTCCTGCAGAGGAACAATACTTTCACGTTCTATTTACATAACACTTTACAATTTACAAAGCACTTTTAGCCCTCCGGATAACTGTGAAGTAGGTAAGGCAGGATGCCTGTTTTACAGCCGGAGAAACTGTGGATCAAAGAGGTTAAATGTGCAAGGTCAGTAAGCCCAACCCTGTTTGACTGCCAGTTTAACCTACTTTCCTCTTCACCAAACTGACCCTCAAACAAGGTAGCATCGACAGCCTGAATATATCCCCTTAACTGAACAATTGACAGATACCTTCGCTTTAGTTTGTAGACGGTCTTGCTATACATTGAAAGATGGCCAAGAATTAGCAGAGACAGGTGGAGAGTAACACAGTTGGTAAATAACAATAATAATAATTGGGAAGTAATTTTTCCCCTGAAAATGAAATCCATATCCTTCTTCCCAGCACCAGGATTAATTAAGGATGAAATCACTGAGATGTGGAGAATTTGAAAGAAATCAGTTGTGAATGAAGGCTTCATAAAATTACGTCAAAAGCCCATATACATAATTTATTTTCTCATTTTTGACTGAATAGTAGAAAAAAGTACATTCTGCGCATCTCCAAATGGAAATGCCACAAGACCCATCACTTCAGCATTCTATCAACGATGGGCAAATGTTTACGTAGGGGAGGGAAAAACCAATGGCTTGCTGGGAGGGTAGAGGGGAGTTGTGGAGAAGGAATGGAAAGGGTACGTGCGCACGGGCACACACACACACACACACACACACACACACACACACACACACGCATACACTGAAGGGCTTTAGAGTACAAGTTCTGGTCAGTCATCAAAAGAACTGAAGACTATTTTAATGCACATAAAAATAAGTTGCAGTGGATCCAGTTGATAAGTGCACAAGCACCTACTGTGTGCCCAGCACTATGCCAAGCACTGTGGATATAGACAAAGGTAAAACAAACAAAAACACAAAAAACCAGTCCCTGTTCTCCAAGAATTCACTATTAAATGATGGATAATTACTAAACTTCTTATGTTTCACCAAGTTCAACTTTTTTTTTCCTTAAAGGGAACGTAAACTATTTTTAAACTCATTAAAAGGAGAGCAGTGATCTCTTGGAAAAGGTGTGGTTCGGGCGAAAGAACACTGAATATGGTTTCAGAAAACCTGCATTCACACTCCCCAGCCTGCCCACACACTTCCCCTACTTGGGAAAACCCTGAACCTTGGCAAAGTCACTAAACATCCTTCCATCCAAGTTTTCTTATTGGTAAGATGAAAGGGAATAGATAGGCTCTGAGCTCCCATCCGCCTTGAGATCGAGGATATTTTCTAAGGGCTGAGAGGCAGGAAGACTTGAATTCAAATTCTGCCTTAGATACTTGCTAAAAGGTGTGTGACCCTGTGTGGATCTGTCTTCACCTGTAAAACCAGAAGGTTGGACTCTATAGCTTTCAAGCTTATATCTTTTTGCTTAAAAGGCAATTGGAGTTAAGTGACTTGCCCAGGGTCACACAGCTAGTAAGTGACAAGTGTTTGGTCTGAGGTCAGATTTGAACTCAGGTCCTCCTGACTCCAGGGCCGGTGCTCTATCCACTGTGCAACCTAGCTGCCCCTTGGAGCTTATATCTTTAAGAGCTTACAGCTCTCAATCTATGAGTCTGTGATGCCCTTATACTGTAGAATACTTTGTCTTTATATTCATTCCCCCCTTGACTGTTGTGACACAGGTTGTTATAGGATCTCCTCCTAATTGTTGCACTGCCCCATGTTTTGCTGTGTCCTTTTACCCTTAATATATGTGAACATTGCCATAGATCAGAAGAGTGTGTGTGTGTGTGTGTGTGTGTGTGTGTGTGTGTGTTATTGGGCTGTCTGGTGAAGTCTATTGACTCCTCAGAACATTGTTTCAAAATGCATAAAATAGGGGCAGCTTGGTAGTGCAGTGGATAGAGCATCAGCCCTAGATTCAGGAGGACCTGAGTTCAAATCCAGCCTTAGACACATAACAATTACTAGCTGTGTGACCCTGGACAAGTCACTTAACCCCATTGCCTAGCCAAAAAACCCAAAAAACAAAAACCAACCAAAAAAAAACCTAAAAAAACCCCATAAAATGTATAAAATAAAATAAAAGGCATAGTATTACAAAGGAAACCAAGGACACAGAAAGACCTATAATCAGTTTCATGCAATTGACACTTTTTATTGTCCTATGGCCACAGTGATAAGGAGGTGCTAGAAATCAGCCAGGCTTCTCCTCAGAACCTCTTCTAATTGTTTCCTAGCCATTGAATCTGGGCTGGCCTTGGGAGAATTTGGGTCTTGTTGGCTTAGCCTTCCAGTTTCCAAGGGTCTTTTCCCTCCATGCTACAATGAGTTGTTTTTAAAGTGGGATTTTAGCAGAGAATGGAAATGTATATGTAGGATAAATAGTACTTCTATTTAGACCCCCAATGGTGGTTCATGTGACCATAATTACAGAATTCACAGCATGTTTGTGAATCCCACAACTGACATCATAATAAGAGGAAAAACTTACCAAAACATCAGTTAGACTGAGAAATGAAAGTAACACTATCTTGAAGTGTCATATCTATAAAGAGAATAATTTTGCACATAGATGGGTACATGTTTTGCAAATATGTATACAGGCAATTCCTGACTTACAAATGAATTATGTTCCACTTTTTTTTAACTTGTGTTGTTTGGGATTTTGCATATATTTGCCCAAAGAAATCATCTCATAAGTAATGCTTGAGTTCCCAAGATGGACATTTGAAATGAGAAAGAATAGAAAGCATTATTAGTGAATCACTAGTAATTAAATAAAATAGAAAAAAAATGAATAAAATAGATGGGATTTTTGCTTTGCTTTGTTTTCACTATAGTTTAAATGTTGGCACTTGAAAAAATACATACCCTTAAAGGAAGATGGATTTTTTTTTTTGGTGCAGTTTCTGAAGGAGATTGTTGGGTACTTACAAGGAATTTAAAGATTTAGATTTAAATTTAGCATGGGACAGTGGACGGAATGCTAGATTTTGGAGCCAGAGGAGTGGGAAAATCCAATCTGCTACTTACTTTGGTGTGATATTGGACAAGGCTCTTCTCTAAGCTTTACTTTTCTTCTGTGGAAAATGATGGTTTGGATTAAATGATCTCCAAGGTTGCTTCTGTTTTGAAATTACTGTATGCACCATCCTCATATTTACAGTTAAATCATCTGGTGACATTGGCTCTTTGTCATGTGTAATTTTACTGAAACACTTCTGGCTTTCTTTTCCTTCACAGAGTATATGGCTAGCATTGTTATTGAGCTTTATTTAAAAAAATAATAATAATTTTGCCTCAGAAATAGAATGAAGAGTGGGAAAAATATTTTTCTAGAGACGACTGACCTAGCATTTGAAGAGACAAAACAGGAAAAAAAAGAGCTAGAGAGTTTATATGTGGTCATGAGAAAAAAAGATTATCTGAGGTAATCTCACCCAAACTTCTCAATTTATGAAGAATGCAATTGACTTAACCAAGGTCACATAGGAAATGAGTATCAAAGGTGGAATTTGAGACTGGTATTAACTGAACTCTAACAAACTCTAAAACGAGGAAAATGGAAAAGTACAGAATATACACAGTTTTATTTAAGGGGCAAAAAGAATATGGGGAAAAAAACATTTTAATCCAGTAATTTAACCACACTTTCCACCAGAGGGTGCGATCAGCTCAAGATAGCCTAGTTGCTGTATGGAGCTAGGTAACTAGATAACTAGATAACTAGTTTGTGGGGCCTCTAAAAAGTGGCTGGACAGGTTTGTGGTAGTACAGAACACAGCATGCACCTGGAAGGTCATATGTATGGGATTCATAAAGTGAGTGTATATTTCTACTGCCTTGCTCATACAGTTTTATAGTAAATTCCTGGTTATTTCTAGAATGATAATCTGCATTGTGATTTCATTCCTGGTTGTTCTTCCGTTGTTTCAGTGATGTATGACTCTTTCTGACTCCATTTTGGATTTTCTCAGCAAAGATATTGGAATGGTTTGCCATTTTTCTTTCCAGCTCATTTGACAGATGAGGAAACTGAGGCAAACAGGGTTAAATGACTTGCCCAGGGTCATGTAGCTAGTAAGTGTCTGAAGCCAGATTTGAACTCAAAAAGATGAGTATTCCTGAATCCAGGCCCAGCTCTATCATTGAGCCATCTAGCTGCCCTTTTCATTCATAACAAACCTTATTTTCAAATTCACTGAAGGTTTCTACTCACATATTGCTGTGTTGACATCCTCAGCACCCTCTATAAGCAGAATCTAATTTGTTTTCTTGTAGCCTTGTTAACATCTCAAGTGTCTATTTATTCAACACACAGAGAAAGTTTTGAAACTCAAACATTCAATCACTTCCCTTTTTTCTGGGAGGCTTTAAGAAAGAATAAACTTTGTGAATGATCTATTTCTCATTAGAAATTGAGCAGAAGACAGGATGGTAAAAGTAGGCAGTATTCTAGCTCATTCAGAGGCATATATTCATAGATTGGAGCTTTATCATTTGAGATGTACTCATGTTTAAATATAATAGGAAAAAACATATTCTCAAGCCAATTGCAAATGATTTTTGGATTTTTCACCATTAGGGATTATCTACTTTTACTTTTCTTTTGTGAACCAACAGTAGTTGATATGTAACTATGTATTTTTTAAATTATTTCCCATTCTCTCATTCTCCTCCATCCTCTCTCTCTCTCTCTCTCTCTCTCTCTCTCTCTCTCTCTCTCTTCTCTCTTTCTCTCTCTCTCCCCTCTATACAAAATATGGCTTTAGGAATAAACTTTCAGTTTTATCCCAAATGTATTGTTTTCTTTTCAATATCTGGCCATTTGTGAGATGCTAGAATATGGAACAAATAAATTTCCCTGTTCTAAAATCTTTTTTGGTCTATTTACATAAATCAAAACAGATGCTGCTACAACGTTTACACAAGGACCTACAGAACACAGATGGATGAGAATCAAGCCTGGCTAGAAGAGTTCGGTATTTTTAAACTACAACTGTTTAAAATGTATAAATTTGGTACTAGGGGCTTGAAACCTATGGTTTTGGTAAGATTCCCACAAAGAGACATAAGATGAGCATCTAACTAGAGAGAATTTCCTGTTTTCCACTTCATTATGATCTCTGAGTTAGGAAGTGACATCTCTCTCACCATTACCTTCATTTTTAGATATAATTTAGTAGAAGACCTAAGATTATGTCCAAATAGCACATTTAAATAAATTGTAGTATGGGTTAGTCTGAACTTTTTGCAGTATTATTGGCTGTTATTGGTTTTTCTTGGCCAACATTCCAATCAAATAAATGATGGATCTGAATTGACTGTGAAGATAACAAAAAAAAATAGTTTGTTAGGGCTGCTTCAGGTCAAGAATCTCAAGGCCAGGTCAAATCGAGTGTTCCTTACTGGTAGGAGGCACAGGGCCATAAAATCATCCAATTCAACAAAACGCAAGTTCATGAATCTTGCAAGGAATGTCAGTTTTAATTCATTTTTGATTGTACCAAATCTGGAAGCTGGAGGAAACCTGGGAGATTATCTAGGCTTTGACAGATGAGGAAACTTTTAAAAAGACTTTTCTCTGGTTTATTTTTAATTTATGAAATAAAATAATTCCATAACATAGAAGAAAAAAAGGATGATTGAAGATAAAACTGCAAATCTATTATATACAACTTGCTATTCATTTTAAATATATAATAGTTATCATGTAACTTTCTTTTAAAATTTTTTTCCTTTAATACCCAGATGTTGTAAGTCCTGTTAAAGTATAACTAATTTCATAGTGTTTCGCTCATGATCCTTTCTCAGTATATCTATAAGAATATGAGTGATTCTTAAATGAGACAACCCCAAGTGCTATCAAACTTCCTCACTCTGGGGAATGGAAACAAATGTATATTGTTTGCTAGAATGTGTGTGTGTATCTATATCTATATCTATATCTATATCTATATCTATATCTATATCTATATCTATATCTATATCTATATCTATATCTATATCTATATCTATATCTATAATACATACACATATGCATATACATACATATATTGTATATTGAGTATTGTAATAAAGTATGTCTATCTATCCATCTATCTATCTACCTGTTTCTCTGTCTGTGTCTGTGTGTATATACACCTATCCATGCACACATATACGTATATATGAGTTGCTGCTCAGTGGTATCTGATTCTTTGTGACCACATGGACAATATCATGCCAATGCTGTCCTGGGGTTTTCTTGGCAAAGATACTGGAGCTCCAGAGACTATTTTAATAAAGATATGTATATATACATGTGTACATATATATGTATGTGTATCTCTCTATCTGTCTCCCCCAATCCATCCATCCATCTATCTATCTATCTATCTATCTATCTATCTATCTATCTATCTATCTATCTATCTATCTATCTATCTATTTCTCTAGGCAGCTAAGCGGTTCAGTGGATGGAGCACTGGGCCTGTAGTCAGGAAGACCTGTGTTCAAATACAGCCTCAGGCATTTATTAGCTGTGTGACCCTGAGCAAGTCATATACCCTCTGTTTGCCTTAAGAAAATAACGAATCACACCAATATCTTAGCTAAGAAAACACCACGCATATTATTGGCATAAACAACAACAGTTTAAAGAAAGCTGAACAGATTTTCTCCATGCCCAAAGGAAAAGTCTTCAAGACCTCATGAGGAATGTCAAGGAAAAGGTTGAGAATTGTTGCCTTGGGGGTCTGTTGTGTGTTGGGCAGTGGGGGAATGGGGGACCTTCCATGGCCTTGTCTCTGAGGCCACCTATCTCTTGCACAGGAAAATGGGAAAGCCAACTAATACTCTTTATCATATAAACATAATATCTTCCCTTTCAAGAATCTTTTCTGGTACACGTCTATATCCCCTAGGTAAAATACTTCGGCTTAACTTATGGTCACTATACAGCATATTTTCCAAATTATCTCTACAATCCATTACTTCACCTGGCAATGTGCATTTGCATAATAATCACTAAACATCTCTGGAGTTTCTCTGTCTCTGTCTGTCTCTGCCTCTCTGTCTCTCTGCCTCTATCTCTGTCTCTCTCTGTTTCTCTCTCTCACCTTCTAAGTCTTTCCTGCCAATCATGCAAATAAGTGGTTGGGGAAAAGATACCTAGGTAATCTATGCCGTGGGGACAAGTTTATTCTCTTCTTGTTATTCAGTTGGCTTCTTGCCCTTTTCATATGCAAATGAGGTTCTAAAAGCCTCTGTACCCTTTAGATGTGTACAAATGATACACTTAAAAATGAAACGGGTCCACCCTTTACAAGGTACAAATGCATTTAGAATGAAACACATCCTTATACTAGTGAATATCTCCTATCTACAGTCATCCACTGGCTGATCCGGAATAGGCATCTTGCTATCTAATTTGTTGCCACAGGTGTATAGCCTTAGTCCTCCCCATTCCCAATCTCTATCTCTTGTTCTGGGGAAAATAATCATAGAATCATAGATTTATAACACTTTTTTTTAACAGAGGAGGAAGTTGAGGCACAGATAGGTTAAGTGACTTACCCAGAGTCACACAGGCAATAGAATACATGAAACAGAATATAAACTTCAGTCTTTCTGATTCTAAACCAGCACTCTATCCACTGTGCCTCCTACCTACCTCAATCAAAGTACCACTACTATTGCTATGGAAAAGACTCGGTAATTTACCCCTCTACGGCTCCACTCACAATTCCTGTGACTGCCGAGGTCAAAACTTCCTTCCCTTCCCTAGCCACCATTCCCCTATCTGGGTTGTCTCCCCCCGTCAGAATGTAAGCTGTGCATTGGGACCAGGAACTCTTACTTTTGTTGGTTTTGCATTCTCAGCACATTGCATGGCACAAAATAAATATCCGAAGCTTATTGGCTGATCAATTGAGTGATTACATCCCCCTACTCCCTTCCCTCCCTCCACCCCCATCTCAAGCAAAGCCAGCGAAACTTACTCTCAGAAAGAAGATCCTCAGCTTAAAGAGTTCTTTATTATTCTTTGTTGGGTCCTAGCTGCTTTATCCTTCCCTGGACAGAATATTTCAGTCCAGCGATCCCATCATATTCCGGGTTCTTTGGGAATTTAACAAGAATGCCCCATCCAACGAAACGAGCCACTGGTTCTATAGCTACAAAACACGAAACAAAACAAAAAACCAAAACTTCTCTCATACTTGTTCACTGGACAACGCTTCATTGCAGAAAGATTGGCAAACAACGTTACATGCCATTCGTGGAGAGATGTGTCCATAGTATTTATTCATTACTAACTCTGTCTTTTGGGATATTGTAAAAGCCTGACTACTTGGCCAGCCTTGGCTATATCATAATTTTTTATTTCCTTCCAGCTGTTTGCAGTGTGTGGGGTGGGGGGGGAGACATAATAATGAATGTTTTCCCTGCTCAGCCTTAGTCAGTACATTAGGTCTAGAGCAAAGTGGCAGCCATGAGTAATGTGGCTAGAGTGAAGAATAAGCTTTTTGTTCTTATCAGGGTTGGACCTTCTCTGTTTAAAACTGTTAATGCTCTTCCTATCCATAATAGTATGGGTTAAACGAAACACAGATGTGATTTTGTCTTCTTTCCTCAGAGTTTGGCTGAGTGAGAGTTTCTAACAACCCTGGATTAGTATGATACAAGAAAGGAAAGACACACAGACTTTTTAGTTTCCCTTTCACCTCTTTACTTTCTTCTGTCAGGCAAAAGACACACAATAGTTTCTCCTCTTCCCATCTCTGATGGTGAGAGAAGACCCTAGATAGAGAAGCTCCTCTCATAGGCATTACAGAACAGAATACTGAAAATGACCTTGGAAGTCATCTGATCTAAGCTCTTCTTTTTATTTTTTTCTTTTCCTTTGAAACTTAATATTTTATTTTCCCACTAATTACATGTAAAAACAATTTTAACATTTTAAAAAAATTGAGTTCTAAATGCTCTTCCTTCTTCTCTCCCTCCTTTCCAGCCCCATGAGAAGGCAAGCAATTTGACATAGGTTATGCACATGTAGCCATTAAGCTCTTCTTTTTGCAAATTACAACATTCTGGTTTATGTAGGCTGAATGACTTGTTCAAAATCATCTCTGTCCTCTGATTCCAAAATCAGTGGCCATCGTCTCCCTTCCTCTCCATATTTGCCTGATTTGGTACTGGGAAGCTTGTGAAGGTATGCCCAATTGTGCTCAGGAAAGGTAACTCAGTTGTGTCTTTAGGATTAATATTATATTCTAAATTTAAAATTGGTTTTTGATGATTCACATGTTTTGATGGGATAAAAATTTTTTTTCAAGGTCCACATATTTGAAGTTCTTCATAAAATTTGTCTCTTTTTCTAAGGTTGGAAAGCTGTCTGTTTATTCAACGGAGTTTAGCCATACCAATGTCTTATTATTGTCCACCTGTCACTTGTATCTCCAAGTCCTTTTCCAGAGCAGTGCCCTTAACAATTCTGCCAAAGAATGTGAATATAAAATTTTAAATCAGGCAGAGTTATTAACAATCTAGTGGAGGGCACGGGCAGCAACGTGTCAAGGTAATCAATCCCCAGGGGGACAGTCTAACATGTGGCTGAGCTGAACTTGGTTCTGTTTTGGCTCAAGGAGAAACAACAATAATAGTTGACATTTATATGGTACTCAGAGGTTTGCAAAGTAATATGTGTGTGTGTTTGTATGTGCATATATATACATACAAGCATATATGCGTGTATATGTATATATGTGTGTGTATACAAACACGTGTGTGTGTGTGTATGTGCAGTCACTGCGCCTCACAACAACCCTATGAGGTAAGAACAGGTGTTATGTGCCTCCTATAGATACCTCATCCCTAAATCACATGACAAACTATTCCAGATTCAACATATCCTATGGGTACAGATCTACTCAAAAACTACAGCTTATAAACCCCAACTTGATGTATTTACTTTTACAAGTCAGTCTGAGGACAAAATTAATTCCAAGCAAAGGATGCAATTAATTATAACTATAGTATTTAATTAAATTAATGTAGCAATAGAAGATTTCCACTATAACACTAGGACAGACTTTCCCATAAATACATGATCTATCACTGGGAAAAGTGGATATTCCCAAAGAATGTATGGAGAAGCAGACACATAGGAAGCATGTATGGCCAGGGCAAAGGAAAAGAATGGAGCTGAGGAGTCACTGATTGATTTGAATAGTTAAACAATAAGTCCATGGAGATGACAGGGTATGGGCCATTGATAGCAAATGAAGAGATGCCTCAGGTAGAGGGAACTCTTGATAATTGGTTATCTGAGGATCAGTTGTCGCTCCCCAGGACTATCAAAGCAAGTTGTTCAGGCTCCTTTTTTTCTCTTTTTCTCAGGAGTTGGTCTTTTTTTTTCTCCTTCTGACTTCTTACAGAATTCAGCAAGAGAGTAGGGAGAAGGAATTTTTCCCTTTCTTCTGACCAGTAATGAGAATGAGTAATTTACAGCAGAATCATGTTGAAACACACAATGGAATATATGTGCTTGGGCATGTCATGAAAGGGAAATTCAAGGATAATTTAATTTATGGATAATTTAAGGAACCTCATCCTCCTGGGTGTAGCAAGGCAGATTTTGAACACCATTGATAATAGGATCCCAGAATCCAGCCTTCTAAGAAGAGAGGGGAAATTTCTTGGGCAGCATGTGCTTTGGGAATTGCTTGATTGATAATTGCAAATTCAAGAATTCTTGAAACCAGAGATTTTGTCACAGAATCTTCTAGAGCAAGGGATAATCTTTTTTAGGTCATGGTTATGGGTCCTTCAGGTCAAGGTCACGGACCCTTCTGATGAAGCCTATGGTCCCCTTCGTAGAATAATGTTTTTAAATGCATAAACAAGTAGGATTACAAAGGAAACATATTATGTCAAATTATTATGAAAATATGTCTTAAAAATGCATAATAGGTCCTAGGTTAAGAACCCCTGTTCTAGAGGGAAAATAATATTATAGGTCTAGAACTTTTGAGGTAAAAAAAAAATAGAGGCAATGAAAAAAAAGTACGCTTTGATCTGTATTTAGACTCCATCAGTTCTTTCTCTGGAGGTGGATAACAGTTTTCATCATGAACTCATTGGAATTTCTTGGATTGTATCTCTAAGAATGATAGCTTGTAGGTATTGGTCCCCATTCATTTCATGAAGTCCTTGCTTGATCAAATTCTATGGGTCCCATGGACACTAATGGTTACTGTCAAGCGTGGTTCCACTGGATGTGAAGACATGGGCTTTTCTCGTCTTCCAGATTCTGATTTAACTTGAAATTTGAGCTGCTCTCTCTTACTTATAAATTCAATGGTCTCTGCCATCTCCTTTTTAGCATAAAACCTAGAAACGTAAGCTACAGTCCTTCTAAAAAGACAGGGCCCACACATCTAGTCATTGGACTAGGAGAAAGATCTAGGGAACAACTAGAAGAAACTCCTAATAATTCCTGCTTAATTCCTTTATGGTGATGCTGTGTCCCCAAATCCATGTCAGGGGAGGTTTCTCCATAATAATCTCAGATAGCAGAGTGAATCTGGGGGAAGTTACATTGACTTTCAAGGAAAGGCAAGTGGTAGAGGCCAAAATCAACCCCTTTGTTTATTTCTGTAGCCTCCCAACTTTTATTTATTTACACATTTTATAAGAGTTTCCTCATTTGATTCCTACAACAACACTTTAAGACAGGGACTGCTGCCTTCATTTTACAGAGGAAGGATCTGAGACTTAGAGGCAGCATGACTGATTTCTCTATAGTCACAAAGCCAGTAAATTTCAATTAGATTCTAGCCCAAGGTTCTATTGGTTCCAAGTTGTGCATATTTTCTACTAACCCAGATTTCTTCAATAATGAATTTTATTGTTAGTGAGTAAAACAAAATAAAACAAACAAAAAAAGGGAAGTAATTAGTAGAGTAGGGATAGACTGCTGTCCAAATTGTCTCTTCTCTGCCCTTCCACACTAGCTTCCTCACCCATTTTTTTTTAAGGAAAGTGGGGTTAAGTGACTTGCCCAGGGTCACACAGCTAACAAGTGTCAAGTGGCTGGTCTGAGGCCAGATTTGAACTCAGGTCTTCCTGACTTCAGGGCCTAGCTGCCCCTCTCACCCATTATTTCTGAATGACCTGTGTGCAACACAAAGATGAACTCGTTTTCTCCTTCCATCTCTGCGTTAGTTTATGTATCTCTAATGAGCCTTTTCTGTACTTGGCTACTTCCTGAGCTCCAGAAAATCCAGAATGCCCTAGACAGAGCATCTACTTTACTGTTTTGTGTGGTGTGTGTTGTGTGTGTGTATGTATGTATTGGGAAAAACCAGGAGCAACAGTCTTGCAGGTTAAATAAACTTCCCCAGAGGCATGCTTAAAATAAGAAGCAGTATTTCTCCTTCTTTGCATTTAAGTACTATAGCTAAACCTTTCAGGAAATGCTAACAGAAGGAAGGTTTTGCGTCCATTTTGTGTCATGTGGGAAAGTTTGACTTGCCTGTCCGCGTGTGAAAACTTTGGTGAATGATTTGCCTGAATTGATCTATTTATTAAAATCAAGTAAATTATGTTTAGATCTAGAGGTTTTTGGGCAGTTAAGGAGAAGAGAGAGAGAGACAGACAGACAGAGACAGACAGAGACAGAGAGAGACAGAGAGAGAGAGACAGAGACGTAGAGGGAGGGAGACAGGACGGGAGGGAAACAGAGGAAAAAGGGGCAGAAAGACAGAAACAGAGAGACAGAGAGAAGGAAATGGAGAGGAGCCAAGAAGAAAGAGAGAGAGGGAGATAGAGATCGACAGAGACAGAAAGGTGAGCACAATTATATGGCAGGGGGAGGTATGGATATGCTTAAGCTGAAGACTAAAATTTTAAAAAAATAAAAGAGGAAGACACAGGATTGTGCTTCATATTTGGACAGTTCAATACTACTGACCAAATGGCTGAACTATATGAATGTGTATACATATATATTTAAAAGGTACAAAGAGCAGAAGCCACATGGAACTATAAACACTATTGTACCTCCCTTTCAGGGTTGTTGTGACAATTAGTTATTTATTTATGATGTTTTATATAATATTTAATTATGATAATATTTGTAAATTATGATAATAATTATGATAATATTTGTAAATAAATAATCATGATAATATTTATAAAATGCTTAACACAGTACTTGACATGTAATGGGTGCTTATTCCATCTATCCATGCATCCATCCATCCATCCATCCAACTGAAAGGGAAAGCTTTAGTACATTTGGGCCATTTTGCTTAATATATTTTAAATATAATATACTATTTTATTTTTTTCCCTAATTACATGTTAAAAGAATTTTTAACATTTTTTAAAAAGTGAAAAATGGCATGCTTTAGTCTATATTCAGATAATATAATTTCTTTCTCTGGAGGCAGATACTATGCTTCATCATAAGTCCTTTGAGATGGTCTTGGATCATTGTATCACTGAGAATAGCTGTCATTCACAGTTCTTTATTGTACAATATTGCTGTTACTGTGTGTAATGTTCTGATTCCGTTCACTTCACAGTTTATGTAAGTCTTTCCAGCTTTTTTCTGGAATCATCCTGCTTCTCATTTCTTATAGGGAGATTAAAAGTGAAGGACAGAAGGAAAAAAGGAAGGGAATAAGAAGGCACTCTGGCAGGGACAAGATGTAGAAATCCACAAAGCCATAACTGCAGTCACAAAAGGAAAGAAAGTTAGCTGTCTTGGGTCCTTCCTCAAAATGGGAAAGCAACTCACCAGTGGGAGAAGGAGGGTTGTTCAAGGGTGACAAGGCTCTACGTGTCCAGGGATATTCTAGGGTGACATTATAGTGGAGGCATAGTAGTGAGGATTGGAAAATGAGCTCCTCCAGAGCAGGGACTATTTTAGCTTTTGTCTCTGTATCATCAATGCTTAGCATAGTGCCTGCCACATAATGCATACTTAGGAAAGGCTTGTTGATGAAAAGGCTGATTGATATTCCCAGGGCTTTTTCTGTATGGATAACATTCAGTTTCATACACAAAGTCTCACTGAATTCCAGGATACAATGATTTAATAGGGGTTCACCCTCCATAGTAATTCTAATGTAAGTCTCTATAACATAAGCCCTGGACCAGGACAGGTTTCCAATATTTGTTCTACTGAGGACCCTCCTGGATGATTCTCAACAAGAACCAATCAAAGAATCACGGGGTCATAATTCTAGAGTTAGAAAAGAACCCAGAGACTGCCTAGCTCAACCCTTTCATTTTGTTGTTGTTACTCAGTCATTTTTCAGTCATGTCCTATTTTTTGTGACTTTATTTTGTTGTTGTTGTTGTAGATGTGTGGGCCCTGTCTTTTTAGAAGGACTATAGCTTACGTTTCTAGGTTTCATGCTAAAAAGGAGATGGCAGAGACCATTGAATTTATAAGTAAGAGAGAGCAGCTCAAATCTCAAGTTAAATCGGAATCTGGAAGACGAGAAAAGCCCATGTCTTCATATCCAGTGGAACCACACTTGACAGTAACCATTAGTGTCCATGGGACCCATAGAATTTGATCAAGCAAGGATTTCATGAAATGAATGGGGACCAATGCCTACAAGCTATCATTCTTAGCGATACAATCCAAGAAATTCCAATGAGTTCATGATGAAAACTGTTATCCACCTCCAGAGAAAGAACTGATAGAGTCCAAATACAGATTTGAGACAAGAGCCAAAAGGGGAATAGAAATGATCTGGGAGACTTTTAATTATATTCAGCTCAGTTTCAGTGATTCTGGGATCCTAATGTGGATTTAGAAACATTAGGTATGTTTGCCTAAGGGAGTTGATAACCACTTCTCTGAAAGTGAGTAATCTGTTGTTGTTTTTGGTACTTTAGATTTAGCCAGTTTAAATTTTTCACAGACAATTTGTAATTGTTGGATTTCAATATCATAATTGGATACCAGTCGAGTGTTTAAATATATCCTCTTAATTGTTAGGGAATACATCTTTGTTGTTGTTCAGTCATTTTTCAGTTATGTCCAACTCTTTGTGGTCACACCCCCATTTGGGGTTTTCTCGGCAGAGATATTTAAGTGGTTTATCATTTCCCTCTCCAGCTCATTTTACAGGTGAGGAAACTGAGGCAAACAGGGTTAAGTGATTTGCCTAGGGTCAGTTGTATGAGGCCAGGTTTAAACACAGGAAGAGGAGTCTTCATGACTCCAAGCTCAGCACTACTGAGCTGTTCCTGGAATACATCTAGTGAGTGAAATAAATCGGAAATAACATTGCTTGATATTGCCACAGGTGAACATGGTTGTGGGTAGTAACTGCCAGACAAAGATGTCACCCTTTGAACTGTGACAAGTATTCATATTAATGGCCACTTTAGAAAAGTGCTTTGGAAAGCAGCTAACTCCTTGAAGTCAGGGATGTTTTCACTTCTGTATTCCCAGAATCAAGCACAGTAGTAGGCAGCTGGTGGTGCAATGGTGAGAATGGGGTCAATACTACTCTGTGACTCTGGACAATGCAGTAACATCTGTCTGCCTTAGTTTCCTCAACTATAAAATGAGGATAATGATAATACCTACCTCTCAGGCTTGTTGTGAGCATCAAATAACATAATATTCCTAAAGCACTGTGCTTGGCACACAGGGAATGCTTTATAAATGTTTGTTGCCTCCCTTTCTCTATCCTATTTAGGTAGACAGCATGTACCCATGAACACAGACATAACATAGATTAAAAAAAAGTGATTTGGGATAGGAGGGCCCTAGTAGCTGAGGATATCAGATACGGCTCCATGTGGAAAGCTCTAAGTCTTGAAGGAAATTAGCAATTTTAAGGAAATAGAAATGGGGAGGAAATGTATTCCTGGCAGGAGGGACAGCCAGTGCAAAGGAAGGGAGATGGTAAATGGATTATGAAGAGCCACTTGAAGGCTAGCTTGGCTACATCATAGAGTCCATGAAAAGGAATGTTTTGTAAAGCTGTAACAGTAGATTATGGCCAGGGTGTGAAGAGTTTTGAATGGCAGAGAAATTTATATTTCATAAAAGAAATAAAAGGCAGCTACTGAAGTTTATTATGAAGAATGGTGACATATTCAGACCCATTTTTTAGGAAAATCACTTTAGCTTTGATTTATAACAGTATTATCCAATTCAAATAGAAATGAAGACCACTGAATCATATATAAGGATCCCTGCAGGCTGCATAATGACTTAGTTTGAAAAAGTTGTGATATCATCTATGTTTTATTATATTTTTATTTGCTTTGTTAAATATTTACCAATTACATTTTAATCAGGCTGCACTCAACAGTGTTTGTCACCTCTGGTTTGGAAGACTGAAGGGGGTAAAAACTTGAGGCAAAGAGATCAATTAGGAAGCTATTATTGTATTCTGAGACATGGTGAAGCCTTAAACTAGGCATCGGATTAGTAGGTGGAGAAAAGTGGGCATATATGAGAGATGTGGTAGAGGTTTCAATAACAGAAAATCATCAATTGATTGGAGATGTGTGGTGTAGGTGAGTGATAAGGATCGTGTGAGGATGAGGATGACATCAACTTGAGTGACTGGAAAGAGGACAGGGCTTTCAACAGAAATAGTAAAGTTTAGGGAGGGGAAAATGGATGATATCCATTGAGTTTGAAATGCCCCCAGGACAGCCAATTCGATATGACCAGTTGGGTAATGAGTGGTATGGGAATGGAGCTCAGGGCAGAGACCAGAATTAGATATATGGATCCTTAAATCCATGAGTGCTAATGAGGTTACCAAGTGAAAGAATATATAGAGCAAAGAGGCTGATTATAATATATTTAGGTATGCTCGGTCTTTGTTCACTTAACACTTACAATATAAGAAACGGATGCATGGGAACATTTACAAGGAATGTAATCCTTATATTAGGAATATGACACCAATACCTGGAAAGACAATAAAGTGATTTGATCTTCTGGAGCTCAAGGTTATGGATATATCAGGGATTGAAGAAGGTGTAAAGAATTTTGAATGCTGAACAGAGGAGCTTATATTTAATAAAAGAAGAACTAGGTAGCCACTGGAGTTTATGGAGGAAGAAAGTGACATACTCAGACCTATGTTTTAGGAAGATTTACAATAAATTCAAGTCTCAGAGGAAGATCTATGAAAGAAAATAATACTGGAAATTCCATATCCAAAGGGCAAAGTGGTGTGTTTTTTCCTGATCAAACAAGAAAGCCTGCAAGGAGAGGTTGAAATGATCCAATTGCACGTTAGTTATGACTTAATGGAGGAAAAAAATGTAGTTTACAAGTGTCCTAATTATAGAGAAAAATCAAAAGATTCAATTTGCCATGGAACCTAATTTTATTGTTCTAAATTACAGTAATGTCACAACTCAGTTGGGGTGGGAGTCTTATGCTGTTTTCCCTCTTTTATTCCATATCCATTTACAATGAGCAAAAGGTTGGTGCCTTATTGGTTCTGGCACCATATTTCCATTACAGTCACTTGAAAAATGCCTAATTCATTGTCAAAACTATTTCAAAATGCATCCACTTTCTGATTTGGCCACTAGGTGGTACAGTGGATAGAGTCTTGGATTTGAAGGCAGCAAGACCTGTGTTTGAATCGGCTCACACACTTACTAGTGACATGACTCTGGGCTCAGTTTCCTTCCTCATCTGTACAATGGGGATAATAATAGCACTTACCTCCCAGGATTATTGTGAGGCTCAGATGAGATAACATATGTAAAGCATTTCATAAAATGTAACTTGTAATAAAAATACTAGCTAGTAATATGTGCCAGTTTTCACAATGGCACCTTAGTTATAGTCAAGAAATATGGCAAAATCTGAATTGAACTTAAGCTAAATTAATAGCGTTTATCCAATTTAAGCAAACCACTTGATATCAGAACCCAAGATTATGGGTATTTTAACTAATGAGTTTGAAATGGACAATTTTCAAATCAAGCAACAACAGAAGCCACGCAAACAACATGGGGAGAGCAGTTAAATCTTACTGTACTTACAGAACAAAAGCAAGCTGGCAAGTTGTGATTTAAAAAGAAATAAATTTCCTATTGAGGTAAAAACAATCAAGAATGAAAAAGTTATTTTTCAAACAGTTTATAAGAATACAAATTTAAGGACATAAGAGTTCAAGCTTGGCCTTATCTTTAATGAATAGCAATACTTTTAGATCTTTTGTTTCCTTTATCATTGCCTTTCCTATTAAATCAAAACTTTGGGACACATTTCAGTGCTGGCCATGAAGGATTCAAGATGTTGCCTGTCTGTTTGTACATTGCCAGAGCTCAAGTGTTTCCTGGCTGTTGAGGTCCCAGTTTTGAGGTTTAATGTTGCATTAAGATGTCACTGACTTTGCTATCCATAAAATCCCAGTTTATCTCCCGGAAAGTTGGCTACTTTCACCCTCTAGTGGGTCTTGGGTGTTTGCTAAGGGAACCAGGCCACTTTACAAACAAGCTAGAGTTTACCATCTGTGTAGGAAGCTTGAGTTAGTCTGGTATTCTAGCTAGAATTTATTCACATTCAGGGTTTTGAGCTATTATTCTAGGAGACAAGAGAAAAGACACTATCAATTCCTTACCAGGCCCTTTATGTTTTCACAGCTCTGGAGTCTTTCCTGGAATGTTACTATCTAACCCTTGTGCCCAATTTTCTATTACAATCTTGCCCTTTGCAACCAAGCCCTGTCCCTTGTACTCTGGCTGAAATCACCTCCGGTAATTGCCTATGGTTCCATTGTGGCCAAGATAGCTTTCTGCAATGATTCTGGCTATAAAATATTTGTAGTGTTCATGAAGTTATATCTCCAAGAGATTTCCTCAATGACTGAAAGATATTTATTTAAATGATACTAATGCTTTTTTGCAAATATTGCTATCAATATTTTGTCAACTAGCAACATGAAAGGCTATTTCTTATGACATTTATTAAGGAGAGAGGTTGTACTTACCCAGAAGAGACCAAGCATGGTATTTAGCTTAAATTCAGACCTTCTTTATGAAGCCTATAAGGAAATTAATTATAGGAACTTTCTTTATAGTGTCTGTGAAGCAGTAGTAATTGGAAAAAGAGGCAGATAACCATCCTGTCCATACATATATATATATATGTGTATATATATATATATATACACACACACACATATATATGTATACATACACACATGTATATATATATATATGTATATATACACATACATATATACATATACATATACATATACATATACATATACATATACATATACATATACACGTACACGTACATATACATATACATATACACATACACATACACATACATATACATATACATATACATATACATATACATATACATATACATATACATATACATATACATATACATATACATATACACATACACATACACATACACATACACATACACATACACATACGTATACGTATACGTATACGTATACGTATACATATACATATACATATACATATATTCCCTAGCTATATTGTTGGTAGCTATATTCTCCAGATAGTCCAGAGAAATTCTTCCCAGTGGTCTCAGATCATACTCATTTTCCAATTTCACTTTTTTAAATAATTCAACCTTGTCTAGGCTGAATGTGGACTGATTAAAGAGGACGTGGTATATGGTGAGGATAAATCAACCTGTCTGCATGTCTCTCACCAAATATAATAAACAAATGCATGATTACATGTATCAAGGACTTGGACTAAGACATAGAAGGCATGCCAATAAAATTTTCAGGTGACAACAAACTAGGAGAAATGGTGATTCTATTGAAAACCAGAGTTAGGATTCATATAATTCCTGACAGGATAAAACATTACCTTGAACCAAATAAGATGTAATTTCATAGAGATTAATGCGTAATCGTGATTTCAAAAATTTAAATCCCCCAGTCCAATATTGAAAATGCACTGAGACACTATTTCGTATGGAAAGGTCTGGGGGTTTACTGGACTGCAAGATGGATGTGCGATATGGTAGCCAGGAGAGCCTTTATGATCTCAGACCGCTTTTACAAAAGGACAGCATCCAGCATTAGGGAGAGTTCTGCTGTATTCTGCTGTGCTCAGAGCACATCTGGTATACTGCATTCAGTTCTGGGCGGTGAATTTTAGGAAGGGCCTTGATAGCTTGGAGATTTTCCAGAGAATGATAACAACCAGAATAGGCAAAGTTCTTGGATTGATGCCATGTAAGGATTGGATGAAGGAGCTGGGAATGCTTAGCCAGGAGAAGAAAAGATTTGGGGAATATACTAAGCTATCTTTCAGTATTTGAAGGGTTGCCATTGGGGAGAGGAATCCAATTTGTTATTCTTGAATGAAAGAGGCAGAATTAGGGGTAATATGCAAAAGTCACAAGAAAGGAGAAAATTCCTAACAATTAGATGTAGTTCTGCTGCTCTGTTACCTGTGTGATCTTAGGTAAATCTCAACCACTTTGGCCTCATCTGTAAAAAGCAGGAGTTTAAACACCGCCTCTGAAGTCATTTCCAGCTCTAAATCTATACAGCTCTGTCATTTCCCCCATACCTGAAAGTGCAGAAAATATGTTATTCTCTGCATCTCCCCTGGGCAGTGGTTGAATCCAACGAAGTTCAGAGATCACCCCGAAACTGGTCAATTCATTCACCTGGTTGATGCATTTGTTCAAATCAAGTTGTGAATATATTCACGCACAGTGATTTGAGGGCAAAAATAAAGTCTACATCCTCACAACTAACTCATCAACTTATCACTAGGAAGAAAAGAAATAGAAGAGAGGCTATCAAAACTGTGACTTCATTTTGGGGGAACTACCAAGGGTATGGCTGGGGTTTATATTCAAGACAGTACTTTTTAGCACTCCTTGCAGAGTGGGCAGTATTTACTGGCTACTCTCTGCTTTCTACCTAATTGACATGGATGGACATCTGTTGAACTCCTCATTTATAAGCTATGGGCATTGTTTTCTCATTGTGCAGCAACTTCAATGATGAGCAATGTGATATAAAGGAAAGAACATGGGCTTTGGAGCCAGGAGAGCTGAGTTCAAATCTCGATTCTACTACTTCGTGTTTGACTCTTGGCAAGTCATTTAACTTCTATGGGTACCAATTTCCTCATTTGTAAAATGATGGGATTCCTTAAATCTCAAAATCTATTATGCCATTGGTGGTACAGTGGAAGAGCCCTGTCTTTGGAATCAGAGATCACAGGTTTAAGTTCTGTTGCTTGCTACTTGTACAACATTGAGTCAGTCATCTAACCTTTTTGGGCCTCAAAAGTAAAATGAGAGGATTAGATTAGAGGTTCTTTCCAAGTCTAAAATAATGACCTTAAGACTAGATTCGATTTTGTTTTTCTAATTCTAGCTGCCATTATCCTCTGAACAATGAGCAGAGCTTCCATGAGGGTTCTTTTAATCCTTCTACGTTCCAATGACTTTTATCTTCCTTACCCCTAGAATTGCACTTTGTTTATGCCCCTCTAAAGCAGGATCATATTCCATTTTGCATTAGTTTTGATGATCCCAAACTACTCTCTGCCTGTCTCTTTCTCAGTTTTCTCCTTGGGGTGCCATGTGGTGGGGAATCACAGTGCCTTCAGGAAAATGAAAACGACAGGTTCCCCAAAAGGTGATTGGAATATATATGGTACATATCAGTAGGTTACAATGTATTGCTAATAGTGATTTGCGCATGAGTATGACTCGAGGTAAGGATATACAGATCTCGGGATTAGACACTGAGCCCCTGGAGCATTAAGTGTGTGGCCCTCCCCTCTAATAGGTCTGAATAATGACGGTGCTATCTATTCCTTAGCTCTTGTCATCACTAATACAGTATAGAGAAGCTTCCTCAACCAACATCTCCCATCTTCACTTTTGGACCACATTTATTAAAAAGAGATTAATCAAGGTATCGTTGTATATAAATATGTGAATGGGAATTGACACATGATGAATAGATAATCTTCAAATGTATGTTTCAAGGAAATTTTCTTCAGGGATCTCCAAATCAGTGGGAAGCAGATTACTACCATTCATTAGCTCTATCAAGAGATGGAGACCCAAGGACACACCAACTCACTGATAATTGGTTTCCTCTTAATTGGTTTCTTTAAACTCTCTATTGCCCACTCCAATTCATCATCCATACAACTTCCAAATTCATATTTTTAAGCCCTAAGTTTGTCCAAGTAACTCCCTTGTTTAATAACCACGAAATATATTCCCATTACCTCTGGGGTAAGCTATAAACATCTCACTTTTGGCATTTAAAACCCTTCATAACCTGGCTTCTACCTACCTTTCTAATGTCACTATGCATCCCTCCCTTTAAGGTCCATCCAAACTAGCCTTTTTACTTTTCACCACACATGACCACTATTTCCCAGAATCCCTAATGTGCCATCTCTGTGATACTTCCTTTTGGAAGTACAAATTATGTAAACCCTGAATCCCTTAAATGTGGATGGATAAGAGTTAGTTACATTTATCAACTGACTAGACCCATCTTAATCACACCCTGCAGATATAATCTAGAGAGGTAGCTCTGACTTCACAAAGGGTTCCATCCATCTCACTAGTACCTAACAATGGACACTTATACTGGTTCAGCCAAATCAGATTATAACAAGTTAGAGAAAAAAAAATCACAGAGAGGGCTTTTCTGAATACTAAAGAGGCTTTAGTCAAACGGTGTCAAGGAGGTTCTCATGAAAAGGTCAGGGGTCTCAAAAACTGCTGCTCGTCACTTTTGTCAGCTCTTCCCACAAACCAGCTTCCCTGTGCCTCAGCCAGAGTGGATGACTTCAAAATGTAATAAGCCTGATTGGGTGTGGGAGGGAACAGGCTAAAATTAGAGAGCCCAGAGATCTCTAATATTAGGGACTTCATTTCAAAAAACCACCTCCATTGAGAAGGAGCATGGAGAGATGTTCTATAAATGGAATGTAGGTGTTTATAGAGACCCAGATCCATTCTGATCCACCAGAAGCAATAGTTGGTTATGTGTCTTACTGCATTTTTCTTTTGCACATGTTCAGAGTCAGAATTTAAAAGAGACCGGTAGGCATCTATCCTCTTCGTGAGGAAAAATAACAGGGGAAAAAAATAGAAATGACTATGAGTGAAGAGAGAGATGGACAGATGGAGGTAGGAAAAATAGAAAAAAAAGGGGGGGGAACCTTAGTCTGCCCAAAACTCTGTCAAAATTTCCCCTGGATTTCAACTTAATAAATAATAACAAAAGGTAATTTTGGACATTGTATACTACATTTAGAAGGTCTCTAGTGTCACCATGGCAACTGGTTTTGCTTAAACATAGCTCTGTATGTAAGTACAGTCTAAATTAGCTGCAGGAGTCAGATCTGCACAATGCTGAGGGAACTTATATAAAATCAACCTATTGTTACATTTTCTGAAGTGAGGCATTTAAAGCCATGTTTGTAGATATTCTCCTCCTTTGGAAATATTTTGCCTCTGATCCCTTATCACAGGATGGTAGTAGGGTTCTGTTATTATCTAGATAATAATGTTGCAGGCAAAAAAATCATGTAATGATCAATATGTGAAAAGAATAACTGGAATATATTGAATTTTGTCAGTGAGCTTTCAGTGCACAGAATATCAATAGCCTAATCTGCTTTTTAAGCAGTCATATCTTTGGAACATACTTCATTTGGAATATCTTATGGGAAAATTTTGAGATTCTTTTTCCCCCTCATCATTACCTCCTCAGCTAATCATTTCTTTCTTTCTTTGTTTTTTTTTGCTTTTAGGCAATTGTGGTTAAGTGACTTGCCCAGGGTCACACAGCTAGTTAAGTGTCAAGTGTTTTTGGTCTGAGGCTGGATTTGAAGTCAGGTCCTCCTGACTTCAGGGCCAGTGCTCTATGCACTGCGCCACCTAGTTGCCCCCCTTAGCTAATCATTTCTTGAAAGAAGATTATCCCCAAATAGTTCTTCTACCTCATTCACTCCTCCCTTTTGCAAAATTGGTAAGAAAATATCTTGAAGCCCATTGGAAGAATATTTACCAAGAAAGAAAAAAAAAAGATAGAGGCGGGAGAGGAAGAAAGTTATTACCATAAACACTTTATCCAAACCAAGAAATGCCCCCAGCATTCTTTTAATACTTTTGCTTTCATAGACTGTATTTTCATAGACTAAACTTTCCTTTTCACTTTCTAGCCTCCCTTTCTTGCTATTTTGTCTCGTAATAAGTTAAAAGGGACAGTGAGGAAAAGTGCTAAATAGCAATTGTGAGAATTTCATGAGGATAAACAACATTTTTCTGCTGTCTTTGTATCCCAAATACCTAGCACAATGTCCCACACATAATCGGTTAATAAATGCTTACTGATTGGCTGACTTAATCAACAATCGAATGGTGTTGGCTTGCACATAAGACGTCCCAATTGTATCACCAACCATTTTCACTCTAAAACAGGGACTTGTGACAGTGATTTTCTGCTACTGTCCTTTGGTCTGTGATTATGACAGCTGCTGTGTGTGTGTATATCTGCGTGTGTGTCTGTGTGTCTGTGTGTGTGTTTCAAGTGCTCTATGATCTACTAAATTCAAATCCTGCATCAGTTATTTAGTAAATCTGGGCAAGTCATTTTTGTTCAGCTATTTTCAGTCATGGCCGACTCTTCATGACTTTATTTGGGGTTTTTTTTGGTAAAGACACAGGAATGGTTTGCCATTTCCTTCTCCAGCTCATTTTACAGTTGAGCAGACTGAGGCAGACAGAGTTAAGTGACTTGCCCAGGGTCACACAGCTAATAAGTGTCTGAGGCCAGATTTGAACTTAGGAAGATGATTCTTTCTCACTCCAAGCCCTGCACTCTACTATTGTGCCACCTAGTTGCCCTGCAACTCATTAAAACCACTCTGGGCCACAGTTTCCTTGTGTCTAAAATAATGGGGTTCATGTGGCCTCTATGGACCTTTCCAATTGTAGCTCAATGATCTTTTAATCCTAAGCATACTAGGCACATACCTAAAGCCCCCAACATTTAGCAGAAAGAAGCAAAGCAGTTAGCAAGAAAACAAACAAACAAACAAACAAAAAACAGCCATTCTTCTGCTTATAGAAACTATACTAAAGATTTGAAAACATTTGTTTTCTTTTTGGCCATATCACCACCCTTTCCACCCACCACTCTACTATTGCAGCTTTAAAAACAGAGACCCCACGTCATGAGATAACACAGTGCAATAGGGAAGGATGAACCCTGCATGTTAAATACCCTTTACAGCCATAACCTTCTCAGTCTTTCTGGCCACTATCAGTTCTGAAGCCTATGCTTCTTCTAGAGGTTTGACACTGATTGCTACATGGTGCTTGAAAGCAGAATAATGGAAGAGTAAATTCTTTTCCTTGGAGGCAGCTAGGTGGCTCAGTAAATAAAGACCTGGGCCTAGAGTCAGGAAGACTTGAGTTCAAATCCAAGCTCAGATACCTAATAGCTGTGTGACCCTGGGCAAGTCACTTAACCTCTGGTTGCCTTAATCCACTGGAGAAGGAAATGGCAAACCATTCTAGTGTCTTTGCCAAGAAAACCTCATGGGCAATGGCTTGCTATGGTCCATGGGTCATGAAGAATTGGACATGACTGAACAATAACAAGATCTTGTCCACGTGTGAAAACATGTAATAGTAAAAAGAACGTATCAGATTATGCACTATAGGGAAATGCCTCACACCATCTTAATGAGGCTAAGCTACTCAGAAGGTCTCAATCACTAATGGGTTCTTTCACTTTTTGTAACTTTGCTTTATCACCACAAAATTTAAAGGATATTTTTGTCCCAAACAAGTCAACCCATTTGGCCTATGACTGTACATATTGGC
Source organism: Phascolarctos cinereus (assembly GCF_003287225.1). Taxonomy (NCBI): domain Eukaryota; kingdom Metazoa; phylum Chordata; class Mammalia; order Diprotodontia; family Phascolarctidae; genus Phascolarctos; species Phascolarctos cinereus. The sequence goes on from NW_027556402.1 coordinate 31,981,590, forward strand.
CAATAACTTCAACATTTCTCACCAGGGCTACTAATGAGGAAAACAAATGATTTGAATTTCACCCATCTTTTCCCTCTCATGATCTCCCTCTTCATTCTAGGGGCAGAAATTCAGAAATGCAGAGGTATTCAAGCTTCTTCATCAGACTGTCTTGGAGTAGGAGCTTGAGATCTCATAGATAGACTTACCAGTGTGGGAGGCAGGGATGGAGAATGTTTGTTGAATTGAATCTGGTATTGTGATCAATTCTAGGTGCCACAGTCTTTATGTGTCCACAGGATGCAAACCAAGGTTGTGAAAGACCTGGAAATGAGACCTTACACTCAAGAATAGGTTGTGTTATCCTAAATCCCTTATGTTTCTTTCTGAGTGATAGATCAAGGAAAAAAAAATGGAATTGAATTAAGTGTAATGAAGAAGCTCTAGGTTCTTCTTTGGCACCATTGTACAATGGACCTAATAGACACACATCAGTGATAGCAATTCCCTTTTCTGTGTCTAGAGGAGCACAAGGGGTGATTGATGTTGTCCCCTCTTTAACACTGCCCCCATGTAATTCCTAGAGAAAGGCAGAGAACACAGGAACAGAGAGAGGGTGCTCTCTCAAACTCCAAGAATCAGTATTGCTATGATGACTTAGTTCCTGGAACCTGGGAGAGAGAGGAGGCAGACAGCGACTGTGATAATTGCCCAACTATAATTCTGTAATTTACTAGAAACTAAACTTGTTGTGGAACTGAGGAACTTATTTTCAGACAAATGGCCTCTATCTGTTCCTCACTATTTAGTAGCAAATGCTTTCTAAATAGATGGCCATATATTAAGTGTACCAGTACACCAGAAAAAATGAAAAAAATAAAACCAGTCCTCACATAAAATTTACTTGTCTTATCAAGGTTTCTTGAAGAGTATTTTCCCCTTTAGGCATAAAGCACTTAGCACACAATGCCTGGCACATAGTAGGTACTTAAATATTGGTTCCCTTACCCCCTTCCCATATGTGTTCCTTGGTAAAGAAAGGTCAAAGACACAGGTGTTGAAAGTTTCTCCCAGGATGATCTAAAAGGAGGAATGTTTTACTCAAAGTCCATAGAGTGGGTCTTACCCAGCCAGTATGTGAGATACAGTAGAACAGCTTTTTCCTTACATAATGAATAACTTCTACTTGTGATATGCATTGCTGATGCTTTACTTCTTACTTCTCAAGAATTCCTCACCTTGCACAAATTTCAAGGTAATAATGGGTGGAGAGATAAAGTGTTATCTGTTAGCTCTGCTCATTCATATACATTTTGGGATCTTTGAGCATTATAGTTGGTTGAATGTGTGAAGAAGAAAAGAAAGGTTAGTGAGTCTGTCTCAACCCATGCTGACCTTAAAAATGTATAATTCACTGCATTGAGACATGGGCCTGTTTGAATAGCCATGAGGGGGGTGTGAGCCTTTCCTTAGCTGTACAATTGCAGAGCTGAAGTTAGAAAATAACAACAAAAAAATATGCTTTTGTTATCCATAGACTGAATTTCTTAACTCTTAACTCTCCTAGACCAGAATAAAAATTTTAAAGCAGATGTAACCATCAGATACTGCTGTGCAGGACAACATTTGGCTAGGGATACCATGGATCCAGCTTTGGGCATAACCTCTTTGATTTGTACTTTCCTCCCTGTTCTACTCCCTTGGTTAGAGGCAAGGGAGTGTGCCTGGGGATCCCATCCCAAAGTAATATGACCTGCGGCAAACAGTAAGAAGGCTAGTGGTTTTAGCTTAAGGATAAACTAGTCTACAATTCCACGTGTGTCCCCTTTCCCTGTTCTTTTAGGGCCCTAAAATTATAGGTTATTACTAAAAATCTTCACAACATTACAAGATTCCATTTAGGGAAAATTCTCAGCATTTCACCAGAAATAAGCTCTCTAACCTGTATGTTTTAGATGTATTAAAACCAGCCACTGCTATCTCCTCTTTAGCACCCTCTGAGGCCAGGTCTCTAGTTACTATACCATATCTCTTCTTGCTGCCGACATAGGTGAAATTCCTATCTCATGTATTAGGCTGTCTTTCATTTATGAAATTTATCAGCAGGAGAATACAGGATTACTAGAAAATGTTTCTACTACCCTAGGTGATAAAAGAAATTGAGGTTTCCATGCCACTAATAACGTATACACTCTTGTATGTGGTTGTATCTCTCTCTCTCTCTCTCTCTCTCTCCTCCCTCCCTCCCTCCCTCCCTTTCTCTTACTTTCTTCTTCTCTCTCCCTTCCTTTCTCCCACCCTCCTAATCTTCCTTCTTTCCTCCCTCCCTCCCTCCCTTCCTTCCTTCCTCCCTCCCTCCTTCCTTCCTTCCTTCCTTCCTTCCTTCCTTCCTTCCTTCCTTCCTTCCTTCCTTCCTTCCTTCCTTCCTTCCTCCTTTCCTTCTTTTCTTTCTTCACTTTCTGACTTTTCCTATTTAAATGTTACCCTTGGTTTCTGGTTTTTTCTTTCTGTTTGTTTCTTTTGTTGGCCAAGTTAAAAAGCTGGTCTCCTAGAAAAAGGGGAAAGTGCCATCTGCTGGAGAAGAGATGAAATTCAGAGAATGCTGAGAACTCAGGTAGCAGTAAGTTGATGCATCATCTCCTGGAACGAAGTCTAACTGCAGAGATCTGCAAGCGAGGTAATATAGATTACAGAATTCAGTGAGGATGGTGGGAAATATCACACCTAATAGACATGGAGAAGAGAGGCCATGGCAGATAATAGTAATTGCAGCCCGACTTAGGCTCTACCTACAGCTGATTCTAAGAAGTTGGAATCTAAACTAGCCTATAAACCTGTCTAAGTTATACTTCTTAAAAAATATTAGCATAATATAAAAATAAAGTTGAGGAAAATAATGTATGTATTGGATATGATCCCATTAAAACCATATTACGTATAAAAAAATACCATTACATCTCATGTTATATGGGCTCAGAGGAAAGTCCTTCCCCCCCTCCCCCCATTATTTGTAAATAAAATTGTTCATGTCTTGAGACTTGTGAGCTTATGAACTTGAGGGAAGCTAGTCATTGACTTTGGAGAGAATCAGATACTGAAGCTCCCATACCATTTTGATGGTAACAACAGACCAGAGAAATGAGAGTCTCTGGAACATATCTGGGGCTTTCACTTGGGATGAACTCCTTGATACAAGAGCTCTGGGCAATCCCTGAGGGCTTTTGTTTTCAGTTATACTAGTGTTATAGCAAATTATTAATGGTATGCTTTTTAGAACTAGCAAAATTTGTTAGGAAGAACAACAACTCTAAGAGGAAATAATGAGAACAAGTATGAATGAAGGGGACATAGCACTATTGTTAAAGTAATACTCATGAAAACTATTTGTCATGCTCCTCCATCTCCTCCATGTGGCTTCTGTTGGTTGGACCAGCCTTGGCAACATGGAGGTAGAGATGTTGCACCCAATTGAATCAAGGCTGTATCCTGGCCGAATATGCTTTCCCCACCTAAAATATCCTTCCCCTGCTATAATAAAGTAAATCTTCACTTGTTAATTATCAAATGTTGTAGGGCTGTCTCATTTTATTCCAATTTTAACCTTAGGTTTCAGAGTGGTCTGAGTCAGGGCTGGATTGTTTAATTTCCCATACTGTCTGCAAGATCAGTTTCGTAAAGAGGAAGGTGCGCTCCAAGCCAATACTTTAATACTCCTGGTCACGCTGGCTAATTACCAAGATCCATACCACACTTCTCATGGAGGATTAAAAAAAAATAACAACTATATTTTGAAATTTGACAACCGTAGAGAGTCATTAATGTTCTCTATGCCTTTAACCATGCCCTACATATAATAACTGTTCTTGTTGGTTGAATCTGCATAATTTTTGTAATTGATGATTGCTCTCCAGGTTCATCAGCTGCGGTAGGTCGAGGCCTTCTCTAAAGACTTGAATTTGGGTATTGTCTAAAAACTGTGTTGGAGGAATTGTTTGGGATATTTTGTGTGACATTTGTAAGACCATTGAGAACTACACCACGTGGACCTTGTTGTGAATCTTTGGCGCAAGGCAATGGAGGTGGTGTCTATTCCACAGCTCCATTCTGAGGAATTGAGAATATATTAGAGCAGCAGTTCTTAATCTTTTGTATGTCATCTATGCCTTTGGTAATCTGGCCCATCCTGCTTCAAGAAGCACCTTGAAATCTACCCAAGGTTCCCTCATGGATTGTGGGCACCAGGTTAAGAAACTTTGTTAATTCAAGGGACCATGACTTCCAAGAAGTCCTGGGATGGATTTCAAGGTAATTCATGGACTTGGACAGGACAAAAAAATACCTATCTTTATTTTCACTAATATTAAAGCCAAAATTTTTCGTTTCCTTCCATTATTTAAAAGCAATCTTTTGAGAAGGGGTCCATAGACTTCACTAGGTGGAATAGTCTCTCTCTGTCTCTCTCTCTGTCTCTCTCTGTCTCTCTCTCTCTGTCTCTCTCTGTCTCTCTCTCTCTCTCTCTCTCTTTAGATAAAGATATATACACAGATATATCGATATGTATATATGAATGGCATGACAAATAATTGGGATACTTTTTAAAAAAATATGAATTGTAGATTCCTTTTATGTAGTTCAACTTTAAACACAGCTGGAAATTTTGTGGGAGTTCCTTCAATTGTGCCTCTGCAGGGTATCTCTTCAGGCACCCTGATATCTGCTTGTTATCCCATCAGAGACCCAGGGAATAGAAAGATAACCTGGTGATAGGAAAACAATTCCCCTGCCCCTGCACCAGTCTTATTGGGGATTCTTGGAGCAAAAGCCAGGAAGGCAGATCCTGTCTAGGCAAGGGACACTAAAGGCATTGCTGCAAAGATGTTCACATTTCTCTCTGTGACATAAAATTTCCTGCAGAGATTGGAGCACCATGGCTCCTCCCTTGGCCCACAACCACACCGGCCACTGTTACTCTGGGTGAACCTTGGGTGGCCCTAAGGGCCTGAGAATGACCTTAGAGGAGCCTCTTCATTTTAAAAGCCTTCTCTTGATCCCCCAACTGTTAGGCTCTCTACTAGTAGTAGTGACACTACTACTGTGCATGATCTGGTGATCCCTTTGAGTCTTAACTTCTTCCTGCATTTCTCTGCCTCCAGCCTCTGTCAGGGGCAAGCACTCATTTAAGTGGCAGGACTCATTTTCAAAGCCTTGTGTTTCTTACTCTGCCTTACCTCTAATTTTAGCTCCAACCCTCCCCTCCCTACCCCTCCACTCCCCTCCTTTCTTCTCCTCTCCTTTCCTCTTCTCTCTCTCCTCCAGATAGTATCATTTTCTGGGCCTGGGAGCCCCATCATCATGCCATGATCGTGATAGAGGACCTCCTATTCCAAACAGCCAAATTTACTTATATGACACTTCATAATGACACTTCCAAAGATTTACCTAACAAAACAGGCTCCTAACACCTAGAATCATTGACTTCATGTTTAGAAGAGTTCATTTAGTCCAATCCTTTAATTTAGTTCCTTTGACAGATGAAGAAACTGAAGTCTACAAAGGTGAGATTTGTCCAAAGTCGCATAATTGGTAAGTAGCAGAGCTGGATACCAAATGAAATAACTGATATAAAATGTTTTGCAAATCTTAAATTTAAATTTTAGATTTAAGCCTTAAATCTATATGAATGCTAGCCATTATTATTATTATCTATTAAATACAGGTCACTTGACCCCAAGTCCAAGCCTCTTTCCATCAGACTACGAAGGAAGGTGGCAGCATTTAAGCTATGCTTGGAATAATTTTGATAGTGAGAAATAGGATGGGAGGGTAAGGTGAAGCTCATTCTGGGTGAAGGAAAAATGAACAAGGACATGAAAAGGTCAAAATATGAGGTATGTTGAGGAAACAGTGAATTTTTTTTCCATTTGATCTCAGCATAGGATCTGTGGAGCTGGTTAATGTGAAAGAAGGTAAGAATGGGAGGTTAGGGCTTGATCACTGAATATTGGGCTGAGGACTTTTGTGTTTAATTTGGTAGATTATAAGGCACCACTGAAAGTTTTACAACATGGAAGTAGTAAAAATGCTAAAACAAATTGGAAGAATAGGATGCCCATATGTGGAATTTAACAGCATTTCCCATTAGCAAAACTGTTGTTTGTTCTTTTCTCTCTCTCTCTCTCTCTCTCTCTCTCTCTCTCTCTCTCTCTCTCTCTCTCTTTTTGTCCTTCATTGTCAAAGGGGACCAATGACCAATGATATCAGGATGGTGATGTCTTGATTTTCAAGTGAATTGGATTTAAGTGAGGCAGGGTTGTGCAAAGTCATCAGCCTCACTCTCTCCTCTAGTCATCTGAGTCCAGTGGCAAGATATAGACACTTGGCAATGGCCCAGATGCAGTAGGAGACCTTGGCTTTTTAAGCTAAGTTCTTTCTCAGGTCTCGGTTTGTCTGAGGCAACACAGATACAGTGATTAAAAGTTAAGTAGGAATTGAGGCAAAAGATGGT